>NC_141096.1:36424555-36924555 GCF_041138505.1 Cibotium barometz | reverse complement strand
TAGACTGCAACCATCCCCCTAAACACAAACATCACCCTGCACACCCCCTTCCCCCCCGGTAAACACCCACACGAATACACATGTGCACGTGTATGCGTATATGTGCGTGCTCATGCTAGCCTGCTTGATCGCTCATTCACTTGCTCACTTTGTGAAAATAATTCAAGAACTTTGTAGAATCTTATAAGTTCAATGCCCTTCCTAAAAAGGGAATGGGCATGAAGCGACCTTCTCAAAGGGAGCTTTTGATACATGTAATTTTCTTAGCCATTCTCTCTCTCTCTCTCTCTCTCTCTCTCTCTCTCTCTCTCTCTCACACACACACACACACACACACACGTATTTTTTTGTCTGAGTATCTAGCATTTGTTTTAGTAAATTAATCATTTCTTTTATGGTTATTTCTTGCATTCATTAGATAATCCACTTAATTGAATTATTAATTATATATTCCTTTGAACTAACATCTAATTCAAAGATGTTAGTTCAAGAGAATGTATACATTTCTTAATTATACAATCTTTTGAACTCACATCTAATTCAATTATGTTTCTGCTACCTTGGTATTATTTTGTAAGTGTTTATATGGTAGAGATGTGTGTACATAGGCTAATAATGGGCCAAGGCACTTTTCCTCAATTTAAGAGCTTTTTTCTCTCGAGCATATGTACACACTCTTATGAGTGTGTGTATGTGACCTTATCATGTCACTTCAGTTGTGTTATCAAACTACTTTGAGTATTGTGCTTCCCTCTATCTCTCCTTACTTGCTACATCTATATGTGTGTTGCTTTCTTCATCTTCACTCCAACAGTGATGTATGTGGTCCTATGAAGACACCAACGATGAGGGGATATCTCTACACTGTGACTTTCATTGAAGACTACTCCAAGAAAACATAGGTGTATCTATTTTTAAAAAAATCTTTTTACATGCTTTCCACACTCTGTAATTTTACTGATGACAACTCCAAGCATACCTGGGTATACCCATTGAAAGAAAGGTTAGAAGTTTTTACATGTTTTAGGCACTTTGTTTCTATTTCTGAAAATGTGAATATATGTGAAGTTTTTAACCTTTTTAGAACTCAAGGGGGGGGGGGGGGGGGGAGTATATGTCAAAATACTCTCATGTATATATGGCTGAAAGAGGCATAAACCACTAATACAACACGTTGCCTTACACACCTTAGCAAAATGGTGTGGCTCTGAAAGGAAGAACATATCTCTCATGGAGAGCATGTTGCATGGCCAAAGGTTAGGATTTTCCTCATGTTTTTTTGTTGGAGGTGATAATGTGTGCCACTTATTATCTACTAAACAGATGCCCCACCAAGGCTTGTTTTGAATGGCAAGATGCCCTTTATGGATCAATTTTTATGTTTCTAGTGAACCTGAGAAAAATAATGTAATAAGCTAGGTGATAAGGCCATAAAATCTATTTTTATGGAAAATAGACCAAAAAGCAAAGGATATAGACTCTACCATCTGGCCAAAAGGTAAAGTTTGGTGACCATAGGAACACGTTCCCTTGATATGGAATCTTAGACCACTAGCCCTGTAAGGTTGCATCCTTCCACTAGGCCCTACTCTTCTTGATGTTCTATACCCTAGAACTATAAATGCAAGTCAATAAAGTCATCATTCCTATGATAATTTAGCAATAACTTGGAAGGTATATGATAGACAACCCCCCAAACACATGCAAGACCTCAAACCCCCCCACCACACACACACACACACTCACTCGACACACTTGTTCACTCACTCGCTCACTTGTTTGCTCACTTACTCAAAACACCCTTTATGAGAATAATAAAGGACTCTGTCCAACCTCATAAGTGTAACCCGTAAGAAAACAAAATAGGGGCTACTAAAGGACTTTGTCCAACCTTGCTAATTACCTATTTTTTGGGGTTTTTTGCATAGAAAAAAAATCATCTTGCATCTTAAAACATTCGCCCAAATTTTGGCCGTTTGGAAGGGTTTTTAAAAATATTCACCCAATTTTGGACATTTAAGGGCATTTTTTGAAAACATTCGCCCCATTTTCTATAATTTTAGATTTATATATAGGAGGAATAATTGCCAACCCACCTACACTTATATATTCATATGGAGGAATCTTATTTTTTACCCTCGTAACCCTCTTCCTAAACATAGCATGGGCATGAAGCGAGTTTTTGATATAGCTAATTTTTTAATCATTCTCTCTCCTCTCCCTCTCTCTCTCTCTCTCTCTCTCTCTCTCTCTCTCTCTCTACCCCCATATATCATTCCTATATGAATTTAGCAAGAGCTTAGAAGCTATATAGTAGACAACCATCCCCCCAAACACACACATCACCCTGCAGACCCCCTTACCCCCCCATAAACACCCACACACATACACATGTGCATGTGTATGCGTATATGCGCACGCTCATGGTAGCCTGCTTAATCACTCATTCACTTGCTCACTTTATGAAAATAATTCAAGAACTTTGTAGAATCTTATAAGTTCAATGCCCTTCCTATTAAGGGAATGAGCATGAAGCGACCTTCGCAAAGGGATCTTTTGATACAGGTAATTTTCTTAACTATCTTATGAGTGTGTGTATATGACCTTATCATGTCACTTCACTTGTGTTTCAATCATTTTTATCAATCTACTTTGAGTGTTGTGTGTCTCTCTATCTCTCCTTGCTTTTGCTACATCTATATGTGTGTTACTTTCTTCATCTCTACTCCAACAGTGATGTATGTGGTCTTATGAAGACACCATCGATCAGGGGATATCTCTACATTGTGACTTTCATTGATGACTACTCCCAGAAAACGTAGGTGTATCTATGAAAAAAAACCTTTTTACATTCTTTCCACCTCTGTAATTTTATTGATGACAACTCCAAGCATACCTGGGTATATCCACCATTGAAAGAAAAGTTAGAAGTTTTTACATGCTTTAGGCACTTTGTTTCTATGACTGAAAATGTGTCTGTATGTGAAGTTGTGACCCTTTATAGAACTCAAGGGGGGGGGGATTATATGTCAAAAGATTCTCATGTATATATGGTTGAAAGAGGCATAAACCATTAATGCAACATGGTGCCTTACACACCTTAGCAAAATGGTGTGGCTGAAAGGAAGAACATATATCTCATGGAGATAGCATGTTGCATGGCCAAAGGTTAGGATTTTCCTCATGTTTTTTTGTTGGAGGTAATTATGTATGCCACTTATTATCCACTAAACAGATGCCCCACCAAGGCTTGTTTGAATGGCAAGATGCCCTTTATGGCTCATTTTTTATGTTTTTAGTTGTCTTGTTATGCTCTTGAACCTGAGAAAAATAATGCAATAAGCTAGGTGATAAGGCCATAAAATGCATTTTTATGGAAAGTAGATCAAAAAGCAAAGGATATAGGCTCTACCATCTGGCCAAAAGGTAAAGTTTGGTGACTAAATATGTTATCTTTATTTAGAACTCAATTCAGTCCATGATTTTATGCAAGCAAATAGCAAAATGTATACTCATAAAATATCTTTGTACACTCCTACTTTTGTACAATGTCAAGTAGCCATATGTGAAGCAAATGAATGCTTAACAAAAGATAGGAGACTTCAACCATCAACATATAACACGAACTATTTTGGGGAGCATGCGTGTAGCATGCAATGATCTTAGAGATGCTGCCCCGCCTGAAGCTAATATGCATCGTCTACAGTTATGGGACGCTGTATGGAGCGAGCAAAGAGCCAAGAGCAAGCGCATGAAGGCGCTGGATGCATAGTCACTCCCCAAAAGAGTGCGCATTGCCCAGGACGTCGCTGCAACGTCCAGCCAGGCAGATGCGAGTGGGACAGGTGCCATTAATCGTATAATCTACAATTCTATGTGCACACACCTCATTGGCATCCCGCACAAGGCTCTGCTCGAAGGGCGAACAATAGGCTCTGGTGTTTTTGGCACAGTAAAAGAGTTTACAGTTAGAGGTATATCATTTTTGCCAGAGCAAATTACTTTTTGCGGAAAGCACTACAAAGGAGAAGGCAGCACCAAGTTTGAGAGCTTCCAGGCAGAGCAGGGCATGCAGGTTCTACACCCATCAATTGTCAGGTGTATTGCCTTCAAAAAAGAATCTCCTTGGATCACTATTTTCCCATACTATAATGGCGGCTCGCTTGGTGATACTCTTCTGAAGGTCCCCTTCAAATTCAGTGAGTTCACCAGAGCAATTTTCCGTTTGGATCGATTGGGGGTTACTGCTGAGAGTGCCCAAAAAATGGGTGACTCTCAATTTTGTATTTGAAGCAGACAAGAACCCTGAGAAGGTGGCACAGGCGGTCTCCTACGCAGACAGAGAGCGAAATAAACGACCGTGGATAGCCCCAAAAATTTATGATCCGTTTTTGGTAGATGCATACACTCCTGCATCTGATGTTTTTGCTTTAGGGTATTTATTACAAATTTTATATGACTTTTGGCAGAAAGTACAAGAGTTGTGGATAGACAATAGTTCCTATGACAAAGTTACCATGGATACTATTATTTATAGAGTCAAAAATTGGATGTGTCTGCCTAATCGCGACGAGCGAAAATCTGTTTTGCAAGTAGTGGAATTTTTTAGATCACTAAATACTGACCCAACGAGGGCACAACGTCCTCTTGTAGAGCTATCGGTGTCATTCACCCCAATTTTGTAATGATACAGTATTAGGAGATTAAGTTTCAAGAATGGCTCTTTGTTTGTCTCTCTTCAAAATTTGATATGTGCCCATTGTTTGAAATATTTTCTCATTGAGTCTTTGCAATGTCTCTCTCCTCGTGGTGTTTAAGTTTATGTTTTCTCTTCAAAATTTGATGTGCGTGCATTGTTTGAAGTATTTTTTGAGTCAAGTGGATATTTCTCATTATCTCATCTCGTGGTGTTAAACTTTAAGTTTTTGAGGGATTCGTCCCATTCATCCTCATTGTGGTTTTGTTCAACTTATCTTCTAGAATTCTGGAATCATCATCTTTCAATCAAAATCCAAATCAACTCATCATCTTTCAATCAAAATCCAAATCAACTCATCAATTCTCAACCAAAATTTTAAAATCATATCAACCAGCATTTGAATTCATCATCTAGATAGCATTTTTGCTTATAATTTCAAGGTCTTAGATTTACTCGTATATACTACCAGTAAAGAGCTGCAATTATACCCGTGGTATATACGAGTAGTCACGGTTCTTGGAATTATAAGGTAAATACCATCATGTCTAGGCCTCAAGCAAGTCAGGGATTCCATACAATTGCAGTACTTCCATCTAAAGACCCAATTACCTATTTATGAATCTTCATTCTGAATATCAATTTGTATGAATTTCATCACACAATTACAACCTTTTACTGCTACTTAATAAATTTTTGACATTTTTGGTTTCTCGGTTGATCCCCTTTACCCAATTCGCTCTAATACCAGAGCTAAAAGATCCTTGCCCCCTCCGTGCAACAAATTCGCGGATGCTAGCAGCAGCAGAAGTAGCACTTGTCTTGCGTAGGGCAGAGCCTCTCACTTGGGGCCTCGCCCACGAATATCCGAACAAGAGACTAATCCCTCGGTTCTTCCAAAATCGAACCATTAGGACTTGTTTGGGGTCTTCTTGGGCCCTTTAATTTGCCCCAAGCCTAATGACAGTCATTAAGGAATGGTGCAATGGGAGAAGGCCATGTGGAGAAAAATGTTGGGTTTCCCTGCCCCTAATATGTAGGGGTCAAACTTGAATCATACGTTTTTTTTTAAAGAAATTGGGCTGAAAATGCAAAATCTTTCAATAAAATCAGATTTCCCACCTTTTTTTAATAAAGACAGCTCAAACTGGCATAAATGACCCCACCTCAAAAAGTGGGCTAGGGCCAGAAATGCCCCCCCATCATTATCCCTCATTTAAAGCTACTTTTCCCTCTCCCCACTCCCTCTTCCTCTCTCTAAAACTAGCAATTCGGTTTTGAGTCTCTCTCTAACTAAAAGAATCTTTTTTGGCCTCCTCCCTCCCCATTCTGCCTTCCCCTTCCCTCCTAAAGTTAGATCTATCTTTCTGTGCCTTCTTGGCTATGGAAAGCTTGGAAAACAGTCCACTTTTTCCCCCATCAAGTCCATCCTCTCTTGCTTGCACACATTCTTCACTCTCCTCTTGCTAGCTTATACACATTCTTGACTCCTCTTGCCAGCTTATATGCTCTGCTAGCATTAGGTTGCAGAGATCTTCTTGGCTATGGAAAGCTTGGAAAACAGTCCTTTTTTCCCCATCAAGTCCATCCTCTCTTGCTTGCACACATTCTTCACTCTCCTCTTGCTAGCTTATACACATTCTTGACTCCTCTTGCCAGCTTATATGCTCTGCTAGCATTAGGTTGCAGAGATCTTCTCACACACCTACAACTTCATAGCATTTAGCTTAGTCGGTTAGCCAAGCACAATGAGTCGCCGACCTCGTTCAAGGGTGGAGTCCTTTAGCAGCAGCAACGAACAAGACGACACTGGCTTGTGGGTTACAAGCACCTTTGCAAAAGGAATGTGGGTGACGATGCGTCCAAGCACAAGGGGAGCCCACAAAGTCTCTCGCAGATACATAGGGCTAAAGTCACACCATTGGAAGGGTCGCATAGTGGATCTCAAGCAGGGGGCTGACGGAAGCAAGCAGGTGATGATCCAACACGTCTACAAGGCATCGCAACTCCGTGTTGACAATGCCAATCACAAACGCTTTCCTGCAAATTGTAAGTTTTATTTGTGCTTCTTGTTTTATGGGCTGCACTGAGACATGCTAATATCATTTCATGTTACAGAAGCTTGATTTTTTCAAGTGTGTTCTTGTAATGTTCTGTGCAGACATCTTTCCGTCGACATTTGTGGAATGGGAGCCTTTAGAGGCCCTTTCTGGAACCTTTGAGGCGCACCACTTTGAAATCGGGAAGCTACTATATACTGGTTGTTCAACATCAGAGCTTTTAGAGCGCTCAGTTTTCTTCTTTCATGCAGAGTATATTGTACCCACGTCAAGAGATGGTTCTGGGACTCTACGGAGGCTCCCTACACCAAGTCTCACGGACCATGATTGGCCAAAGCCCGACAATACTTTGGTTGCACTAACCAGACGTCGGATTGAGATTGATGTGTGCAATGCAATGAAGTGCACCTATGGGTCACATCGTGCGACTCTCACGTTCTTCATGCCTTTACATTTGTTTGTGTTTTTGTTCAAGGAGGCTGATGTTCACCGGACTCCTACAATGTGGATTGCAAAGGGAGGCACAGTAATGAGTGCCTTTTTGCCACCTTCGTGGGATTTGAAGGTTATTCAACATCAGGGTGACAAGATAAAGTGCATGGTGGTGTCGGAGAAGATGGTCGTTCGGTACCAGCTTGGAAAGCAACAACTCTCTATTATCTTTCCTTACAGACGTTGGAAGCTGACTGGAGGCGAATGGCAAGCACTCGATTCGGACATCAACGATGCAGAACAGCTTGATGTACATGTTAGCACGCAAGCTGATGTGTGGGATATCGTAGTAAATGCTGATTGGAATATGGCGAACCTAAGGGAGTACTTAGGCCTTAGGTTTGCACTGAAAGGTGACTTTTCATTTGTGATTGATAACACACCTCTACGTAAGAGGAAAGAGGCAGCTTACTTTTGTAAAAGCATTCCCTTCCCCAGATGTATCCATATCAAGCAAGCTATGTAACAGATTTTGAGAGATTAATTCAAAACAATTTTGGCTACTCGCAATTTGCGTTCAATTTTGTGCACTTTTAAGTTTTGTCGCGTGTTTTTATTTTTTTGGAGGTTTTAAGTGAGTTTTTAAACATAAAAAAAGTTTTAAAGACCTCTTTATAAGTCACTTTTGGCCACTTTGAGTTCATCTCCTCACTCTCGGCATCTTTGCGGTCCCCTCGCCTTCTTCGCTACTCAATCATGGCCACCCCCGCCCAAGCTCTCCTATCTCAATTGCACAAGCTTGACCTCGGTCACTTGATCGAGAAGCTTGCACCCATCTTTCAGACATCTATTGACATGGAAGGCACCGCCGAACTCCATAATGACGTGTTTGGGTCGTTCACTAGCTACATGGACACATACATGGCTGAATATTGTGTCAACTTTGAAGACGAGGAGGGAACTTGGGTGCCTGTGGATCTTATCAAGCATACCTACAAAGCGGACAAAAATTTCAGGTTCAGGCTTGCAAGATTCCTCAAAGGCCTTAGTAGCGCATATCTAAGGGAGGAGGAAGAAGATAACCTGGTAGGTCTTGGAATGGGCAACATTGGCACAAGTTTTTTGAGGTGGGACATGACTCTTACCCTCCTGATCTTAGAGGGAACAGAGAAAAGCAAGGGAAAGAGGAAGGCCACTCCTCCAAAGAAAGCCACACCTTATCTCTTGATCAAGGAAGCTGACCCAAAGGAGGAGATTGTCACCCCAGTGCAAGAAGCATCTCTTGCACTTGTGACTCTGGCGGAAGAGCCGCAAGCTGAGGCTGTGAAACGGGACATCGAAGGGGACGATGTCATGGATGAAGTTCCAGAGCTCGAAGTGCGAACTCTACACCCCATCATAGTAGAAGGTGTAGAGTTCTTATTTTTGGATGACATCGCCCATGTCCTTGGGCTGCACCAGGATGAAACTCTCTCAGTCATTGCTATGTACGCGGGCATGCGAGACACACAATAGCCGTCCAAAGATGATGACATCCACATTGACTTCAGTTCCGCAGATGTCACAAAGGTGCTTGCGCTCCCGGAAAATCATGCCTCAATAGAGTCCCTTGTGGCAGAGACTCTTGTACAAATATCCCAGTGCAAGGATTTCTACGAGAGTGTGCCAGAAACTAGCTTTGCCCCTCACAAGCCGCTTGCCATTTCGGATTCCGTCAGTTTCGGGAGCATCAATATTAGTGATGCAGACCTTGCGGATCATGATGATGCCACTGAGGTAGTACACCCAATTTCTTCCCTTCTTAATTTGTAATTTTTTGAAGTCAACTCATTCTTCTATCTACTTTGTAGACCGCAAGAGAAATGGACTGGTTCGCAAGCCGAAAGGGTGGAGCACGAAAGGAGGTGGAGGG
The DNA here is from genome assembly GCF_041138505.1 of Cibotium barometz. Classification (NCBI taxonomy): domain Eukaryota; kingdom Viridiplantae; phylum Streptophyta; class Polypodiopsida; order Cyatheales; family Cibotiaceae; genus Cibotium; species Cibotium barometz. The sequence goes on along the minus strand of NC_141096.1, from coordinate 36,915,455 downwards.
GAAAGATGCTGCGCTATGGCACTACATCCCGAGCTTCAATGCCGAGATGCTTCGCGTAATTCACGACGACTTTTCAAATGATGCGCAAGCTGAATTTTTGAAGTGCAGAGCCCTAAGCGCCATCCTGTCTGAAGCCCCTATAGCTCAAAATGCCCATAAATGTATTCTTGTAAATAGGGAAGCAGCTATCTATAGCTTTGGTGATAAAGGTTCAGGGTCTTTCCTAGGATTTTGTGGCCTTAGCCTTGGACAAGGCATCACTGATGCCAAAGAGATAGCCGAACGCATTGGTGACAAACCATCAGTAAAGACTCTCACCCACGAGGCTTTCACCAAGCTCATCAAGCGAGTTGGCTAGATCCAATGTACTCATTTGCCTTCTGTGAAAATCAAACAATTAATGACATCAAGATGTTTTTCGAGCTGATTTTAAGTTTTATCTTCTTGATGTGTTTATATGTTGTTGTCGTGTCCTGTCATGATGTTTCAATCAATTTTTGTGAACGCTCGTCTGTGAAAATCAAACAATTAATGACATCAAGATGTTTTTCGAGCTGATTTTAAGTTTTATCTTCTTGATGTGTTTATATGTTCTGGTCGTGTCCTGTCATGATGTTTCAATCAATTTTTGTGAACGCTCGTCTGCCACCGCCCGTCCGACTTTGGCTCGACTCGACGGGCCGATTTCTCCCGCGTATGGCCCCAGAAGGGTATATCAGCTGTGCGGGGTGCGCCGGGGCCGAGGGGGGGGCCGGTGGTCGCTCCGTGGAGCCTGTGTGCCACGGAGCGACTTTTGGCTGTTTGACCTGGCCGAGGGGGGGGCCGGTGGTCGCTCCGTGGAGCCTGTGTGCCACGGAGCGACTTTTGGCTGTTTGACCTGGTCAAACAGCCAAAAGTCGCTCCGTGGCACACAGGCTCCACGGAGCGACCACCGGCCCCCCCCTCGGCCCCGGCGCACCCCGCACAGCTGATATACCCTTCTGGGGCCATACGCGGGAGAAATCGGCCCGTCGAGTCGAGCCAAAGTCGGACGGGCGGTGGCAGACAAGCGTTCACATGAGGTCGAATGTACATAGCGACAACAATTACATGCAAAAGACTACAATTACCTTGACAAGACAACAATCACTTGCAATAGAAAATAACTTTTCTGAAAATAGACATGGTTTTTCATTAATCAAATTGAGATTACAAAACACGGTTTGTTGCATTACAAGGCTTCCCCTATCTAGTGAAAGAGAGCTTCCTCTCCACGGATACGCCTAGCTAGATGAAGATCAGATGGCTTCAAAGTGACGCGTTTTGCATGCACCATGCACAAAACCGCGTCTTGGAAAAGCGAAACCAAAATATCCTCGGCACCTTGTTGCAGAGCACCTAGTGCCGCCGCTTGCACACGATTGACATCCCGGCGCTGGTCGTGGATAATCTCTTTGACGAGACGCCCAAAAGGTGCCTTTGGAATAATTGGTGTGCAGGTCTTTTGATATTTGCGAATTTCTCTAAGGGCAACTGTCCCTGGTCTCCACCTTTGCTTCTTCTGCGTTGTTGGGGGCGGTGGTGCTTGCGCGTGGCGAGTCCAAGCTGGCGTGTCATTCTTAAACTTCTGTCGCTGCTCTTGGAAGTTATCGGATGGGGGTTGTGTGCGTTTAGGAATGGTTTTCCCCTTCTTAGCCTTTGCAGGTGTTGGAGTTTTCTTTGCCTTTGCAGATGGAGTCTTCGGAGCTGCTCGCTGCTCTGCCTCCTTCCTTACTCGCTCCTCTTCATCTTTCCTGTCTTTTTCCTCACGAAGCCTCCGTGTGTTTGCTGCCCTGGCTTCTCGTTCAAGCTTCTGTCTCTTATTTTCTACTTCCTCAGCTGAGAGTTTTCTCTTTCCTTTACCAAGTGCACGAGCCAAGACTCTGTCTAGCATTGCATTGACAATCCTATTGCTCGGCAGGTGCTCCCTTTCTACTGTGTCTTCATTTCTCCTCTTTGTATATTCTGCTCGAAGACTTTGTATAGCCGCTTCCAAAATTGTGTCATCTTCGTATCCGGCCATTCGTAGGTCAGCAACAAATCCGTGAGCTTTTCTGTTAAGCCAATCCTCCTCCGCAGCAAAGAAGGCTAATCTTCTCTTGTTGCTTGCGGCGGCCTGAGCTTCTTCTACAGCCTTCTTATCTGCCTCCGCCTTCCTAACTGCCTCGTCTTCTTCCTCCTTGGCAGCCTCATCCTCCTGTGCTTTCTTTACTGCCTCGTCCTCTTGAGTTCTGACGGTCTCTTCGGCTTCTTTTCTTGCTCTCTCAGCTGCCTCCATGTCCTCCGCTTCTTTGTGTAATCTCTTTGCTTCTTGGCATTCTTGGGCTTCTTGGGCCTCTCGCTCAAGCCTCACACGCTTAGCTTCCAGATCCACTTGGGCTTGCGGGTAAATGTTTGGGATTGCAGTTCTATGTGCCACCGGTAAGGGCCCGAGGTCTTTGAAAATGTCATCCTGCGTATTGGAGGGAGGATCATTTGGGGGCTCCATGTGCGTGAGATATTAGTGCACGAGCGAGAGAGAGAGAGAGAGAGAGAGCGCGCGAGAGAGTCAAGGGGAGAGGAAGAGAGAGAGCTCACAAGTCAAGACTTTTAAAAATGACTATAAAACTCATTGATATTTATAGGGGGCCAAAATTACAAAAAAAGTCAATTTACAAAATGAACGCGCCAAAAAGTGGCAAACAAGAATTATTGGGTGGGTAACCACACACGGCCATTTCTTAGTCGACCACCACTGTGCCATTGCCTCGCTCTTTCACGTGCCATTGACGCATTGCACCCTTCTCTTTCGCCTTGCACCTAACACCTTCATGATTTTGCGCCTCAAAGACAAATTTCCGGCTCGCTTTTGGGCCTTTCTCCCAGTAAGTGCACGGTAAAACCAATTGAACATTTCCTGAAACGCATTGCTGCGAACCTTGCCACCACCATGACCCGTGTTCTTAAAATAGGCCGCCTTGGCTTGGTAATGTGATCGTTCCATGCCTTGGTTGCTCCAGAGTGCAAGAGACCCATATTCATCTAGAAAGAAGGAACTGTGCGCATAGAGAATATGCATGTAGTGTGTTATATGAGTTTCCCCCCAAGCATCGATCATTTCTTCTGTGAATCTGTCAATCGAAGTCTTGAATGTAGCTATCTCTGCTTCATCAAGATACGGGCGCTCAAGAAGCCTCATCATCTCATCACAAGCTTCCCACACATGTGCACGCTTCAATCCTAGTGTCGCCTCATTGCCTCGATAGGTTGTTACATCACAAATCTGCTTCCATAATTCAAAATGTGTATGGCTTTGAGCCTCACCATAGTTTGAGAGCAGGTGTCTTGCTTTTGCACCACCCATACATATCTTATTAGGGTTATCTTGGGTACTTGATGGGTTTTTGCGATCCTTAGAGAGGGTGACAGCACCTGCGTGAAGCCCCACGGATGATAAAACAACTTCAAGCTCTTGGATGCCCTGTTCTCGCCGTGACTCTGGCTCCATGTTCCAAGCATAATTGATGTGGAGCATCAACAATTTGTCCAGAATTCTAAGTCTTGCGTGCAAGGTACACACATGTACTCGCGACAGTGGAAGTAGCATCCTCCTCTGCGCGAGATGGTGCCTTGCTTTGATTGCAGCTCATAATTCCATTGAGCCAGACGTGCATACCCTTCCCTTTTTGTAATTGATTTGAGCCCTTTGCACTTGCCTGCTTACGACCTTTCACCTTGGTTGCTTGTTTGGCCTTCCCCACTGCGACACTTGGCATCCTTGGATGACAACAAAAGATGCATGGAAACAAAGTGTTAGCACCGCTTTTAGTTCCCAACATGCATTTGAGGGTCTTGAGATCACCACCAAGGTGCCACTCTATTTCAAAGTGACCAGTGCCAGGCACATGCAAGACTTCAACATTTGATTGCCTGTGTATCACTCCTTGAATACCTGTACGGGTGAAGTACCACCTCAGACTGTCATGGTCCTCGTGCGGAAGGGTCCATGCCGCCTGCCACCATATGTTCTTCTCAGACTGCACTCCAAAGTAATCTTGCTTGCGTCGCTTTGTGTGCAAGTTATTCTCCGCATCACCTGTTTCATCTTCGCCGTCTAAGCTCTTTCGCTTCAATGCCCTGCTCATGAGTGTCAGACTTGTACGTTCCACCCTTTGGCCCTTTACAACCTGACATTCATCCAATTTGAGGACAAATATAGCCTTTCCATCCGTCTCCTCTAATGTCATATCATAAAACTGAATCATAGCTCGTTGAAGCGCCTCCACCTCGACGTAAACATTGTTAAACTTGTTGTAAGCAAAATCTTTTGAATTTGACATTGGCATGCTACCATCCACCCATCTGTAGCCGCCTAGCAAGTCGGCAATATTGTTGTTTGCTGACTTCCTTGCCATAACTATACTGTATGGTGTTGGAAGTATAGATCGTGTCATTCCTTTGCCTCGTAGACGTGCTGTGATGCAAGTATACAAAGCCCTGTATCCCTTATCACTGATACCTGCTGTGTCGCACACAGTGAGCATGTCAATGGGACTGACAATCTGCTCGAATTCCTTGAGAAAATACTTTTGAATCCTGTCACGCAACGCACCATTTACTGGATTGGTTATCATATTGATTACTTTCTGCTCTGGAATAATGTGCTCAAGGATAGACTCCTCAGTATTGGAACAACCTAATATTGCTTTAGCACATTCCCTGGACATCACATAGTTCAGAGTCAATGACATAACTATATGAAAAAGGAATGTAATGCTAGTTTTGAAGCTGTGATTACCTTGTTTAACGCACACGTCGCTTGCGAGCCCCCCCATCTTTGGAAAGAAGACTCAGAGGCTTGCGCTTTCGCTGCCTTGCATTATATCCCACGAGGAGGTGAGTGAAATGATCGACACGTCGGCGAAGGTTCCGAGTTGAGTTTCGAAGACGGAGATAGTTCTCTATAGCTCGATCCCTCCTTTCCACACCTTTATCAAGCTTCATCTTCTGCTCTGCATCCTCCTTCTCTAGATCCTTGACTCGAGCCAGCATATGTTCCTTTGTGGCCATGAAAGTTGACGCACATTCTTCCTTTTCTGCCTTGCATAATTTTAGAAGCTTCCTGAGGTGATTTTGATTTGAGAGGTCCTGCAAGTACAAAGAATAGAGCCTCTGACAGTACCCTAAGAAACCATTATAACCATCACCCAAGAAGCGTACGACCTGCGTGATATTACGAAAAGGGGGAGGTGCACCAGTCTGTGGATCAAGGGGATAAATGCTTCCATCAGTCCAAAGATCAATGGCTTTTGCACCTTGAAGTCGTAGCACCTCAGCAGGAATACATCCCTTCGTTCGATTACTTCGCATTGTGGCATACTCCTCATCTAAGTCCACGTGTAAGCGAAACTTTGATTGCTTGTTGGTGATGTCCCGTAGAGCCATTGTACCTAGCAAATGGAGATGGAGATGTAGATGGATACAGAGATGGAAATGTGGATGGTGATGGAGATGGAGATGTTGATGGATACAGAGATGGAAATGTGGATGGTGATGGAGATGATGGAGATGGAGGATGGAGGTGGAGGATGGAAATGTGGATGGTGATGGAGGAGATGAAGATGGAGATGGTGATGGAGATGGAGGTGGAGGAGATGCAGATGGATATAGAGAAATGGAGGCCTTGAGGAGATAGATATGGAGAGCTTGCTAGTGATGGAGATGGAGAGCTTCAGCTTGCAAGGATGTGTAGATCTGTACCTTCACAGGAGGGGATGGTGAGCTCTTCCATGAGAGCTGGTGGAGAGGATGATAGATATGGAGAGCTTGCTAGTGATGGAGATGGAGAGCTTCAGCTTGCAAGGATGTGTAGATCTGTACCTTCACAAGAGGGGATGGTGAGCTCTTCCATGAGAGCTGGTGGAGAGGATGATGGAGTAGGAGGTCCAGATCTGCAGGCCATGGCTCCTAGAGAGAGAAAAAGAAGCCCTTACCCAAGTAAAACACCCTAAACGCGTTTTAGAGAGAGAGTGTAGAGAGAGAGTGGGATCTGCAGCACCTCCAAAAAGGGAGGGAACAAAGTGACGAAAATTTTCAAACATTCTTTGTGAAAGGTACTTCACTACAAGACAAAAAGTCATTTAGGTCCATATTCCTTCCCAAGGACAGAAGATCTAATGATTAGATTACCTTTAGGCCTATTTTCTTTTTTGTAGAAAAGGAAAAATGCATTTTCAGGCCTAGGCCACTAGCTTGGTCAAAGCTTGATTAGCATTTTAAGCATTTCACTAAGTGTCCAAATAAAAGGGCCCAAGAAGACCCCAAACAAGTCCTAATGCCGGAAAAACTTCCCCCGCCCAGAAAGCACGAGCGATTTCTCTAGGATATTTTTATTCTAACGTAGACAAGAGCCTTTACTAACCGAACTGATCCGACCGAACCCGTAAGTCACATGGTCAGATCAAGGAAAAGACTTGCACTTGGATCATAGGGACCAACGCTTTTTTCCTCATCAAGAGGCACAACCGTTGATTCTTTTCTATAGAACAAGTGACTGCGAGATTTACTTCATCTATCGTACCATGGTAGAATTGAGTCTCATTTTAGGGATCCATCAGTCTAGCCTAATCCCATCCGGACCCATGGGTTAGCCAACCACCCAACCACTGTAGTGAGTGATAAGATCCATTTAAGAAATTGGTTATGTTTTGTCTCACGTACCAGGGAAAAGAGTTCCCAAGCCCCCTAGCCGGTGGTTCATGCAAACTTCAAGATAGTCACACCACTTACACACCCAATATGAAATTGCCTTTTTCACAAATTCAACTGTCTTTAAAACAATCTTTTTCCATCTCATCACATCTTTCCACATTTATCCTCATCACATCTCATCCACTCACATCTACCCATATTCACATCTCATCACATCACATTCATTCACATCTCATCCATTCATATCTACCCCGATCCACATCACATTACATTCCTTTCACATCACATCTCATTCATTCACATCTATCCCAATTCACATCCCGTCACATCTCATCCATTCACATCACATCTCATCCATTCACATCCATCACATTCATTCACATCACATTTATTCACATCCATCCATTCACATCCATCACATCACATCTATTCACATTACATCTCATCCATTCACATCCATCACATTCATTCACATCTCATTACATCCATCACATTCATTCTCATCACCATCCCATCACATACATTCTATCCACATTACATCACATCCACATCTATCCACATCATATCTCATTCATTCCATCCGCATTACATCATATCCACATCATATCTCATTCATACACATCCCATCTCATTCATCCACATCCATCCAATCATTCACATGTAGTACGACTATCCACATCTATCCATACATTCACATCTATCACTTCACATCCACATATATTCACATCACACCACATTTCATCCACATCTCTTTACATCACATCACATCTCATCCACATCCACATCTCTTTACATCACACCACATCTCATCCACATCCATATCACTTTCACATCCACATCCCTTTACATCACATCACATCTCATCCACATCCACATCACATTCACATCCACATCTCTTTTCATCACATCATATCTCATCCACATCCACATCCATATCACTTTCACATCCACATCCCTTTACATCACATCACATCTCATCCACATCCACATCACATTCACATCCACATCTCTTTTCATCACATCATATCTCATCCACATCCACATCACATTCACATCACATCTCATCCACATCCACATCTCATCACATCTCATCCACATCCACATCACATTCACATCCACATCTCTTTTCATCACATCACATCTCATTCACATCCACATCACATTCACATCCACATCTCTTTTCATCACATCACATCTCATCCACATCACATTCACATCCACATCTCTTTACATCACATCACATCTCATCCACATCCACATCACACTCACATCCACATCTCTTTACATCACATTCTTTCACATACACATCCACATTGATTTACATCACATTCTTTCACATACACATCCCCACACCCATTTTACATCACATTCTTTCACATACACATCCACACCCATTTTACAACCCATTTTACATCACATTCTTTCACATACACATCCACACCCATTTTACATCACATTCTTTCACATACACATCCACATCCATTTATTTCCCATCTCACTCTTTCACATAACCTCTCATCTCATTCTCATCTCATCATTCACATCCACATCCATTTACTTCACATCTCATCCACATTCATTTTCATTACACCATATCCTATCACATCCCATTCACATCTTATCATATCCATTCACATCCTATCGCATCCCATTTACATCTTATCACATCTATTCACATCCATTCACATCCTATCGCATCCCATTCACATCTTATTCCCATTTAGTAGCTTTTCCTACTTCGATACCGATAATGAGACTTTTTCTAAATTTCTGCCAATTGCTTGGCCTAGATAAAGGTTCTTTTTCTCGACGGCTATTTCCATATTCTTTCTCAATTTCTCAAGTGAATTATATTCAATATTCTTCTTTTGAATAAAAGAATTCATGGGATTTATAAAAATCAATTCTACCCATATTTTCACTTTTGACAAATATTCATAAATTGAATTATACTAAAAATTTCTCTTTTTTCCATTTAATTTCTTGGATCTCAAATATCATGGGAGCTCCTCTTTTTACATTTAATTGCTTGAATTCTAAATGTCATGGGAATTCCTCTTTTATCATCAAATAAATTTATCTAAAATTTCTCTTTTCTTTAGATTAATTCAATATGCCAAGAATTTCACTTTTACTATTTAAATGATTGAATTCAAAATGTCATGGGAATTCCTCTTTTATCATTTAAATATTTCTCATGCATAAAATAAATTTATCTAAAATTCCTCTTTGAATTTTAATAAAATTACCCATTAATTCAATATGCTAAGAATTCCACTTTTCCCATTTAAATGATTGAATTCCAAATGTCATGGGAATTCCTCTTTTATCATTTAAATTTTTTCATGCATAAAATAAATTTATCTAAAATTCTCTTTAAATTTAAATAAAATATCCATTAATTCCAATATGCTAAGAATTCCACTCTTCCCATTTAAATGATTGAATTCCAAATGTCATGGGAATTCCTCTTTTATCATTTAAATAAAATTACCATAATTTTCTCTTTTTTTAATTATTTGATTATGCATAAACCTTAAAAATTAGTTTTCCATTGAATGTGATGAAAATCATTCTTTTAGCCTACAATATTCAATCCTAGAATATGGTAGGAAGTCCTCTTTTCACATTATGCATAAGAATGAATTATGTATCAATTTCTTAGAAATTTTTCCATAGCTCTGCTGCTATTTACTGATATTTTTTAATATTTTTGAAAAGAAAAAACTTAGTAATACAATTATGATGGTATAACTATCTTCTAAACTTAAATCCAATTTATGGATTTAAATCATAAGATTATCATAATTTTAGAAGCATAAGAGTATAAGAAGCCCTTTCTTAACCTCTAGCTTCACAAGCCTAGAGTTTGATTTGTGAATTGAGAAATTATCAATGAGAAGCATCATTTGATTAGAGAATTGGTCATAGGAATGACCATTCTTTTGGGGAGAGAAAGAATTGGTCATAGGAATGACCATTCTTTTGGGGAGAGAGAGAGATAAACATAAAAAGCATCCTAATTAAGCATAAATGTAAACTTTTCTTAATCATTCATTACAACTCTGAAGAAAAGCTTGATTTGCATTATCACCCCTAATTCAGAAACTTCTCAAGCTTGAGAGGGGTTGAGAAGTGAAAACATTGAGAATAGTAGAGAAAAACCATAAAATTACACTTTACCTCTTGTTTTTGCTTGCTTCTCTATCTTAGAAGAAGCCCCCAACCAATCAATTGGTTAGTGTGTTGAGAGGAAAGATCCAAGGATGATTGAAGAGAGAGAGAAGCTCCACTCTCTCCAAAAGTAGAGGATTTTAAAGGGATAATAGAAAATATAAATATTTTAATGTAATACTGGCATGGTATAGCTCAAAGATGAGAATACAAAAAAATGACGGTCTATTTATAAGTGAGGGAGGCCACTAACTGAGTCCAACTAAGTTCTAGAATTTTCCAGCTTCAGTTTGGCTAGATTTGGATAAGATTTGGACCAGTTTAGCTCCCTTTTTGATTTGATATCACAATTTTTTTAAATTAAAAACTCATCCACATGTATGAAATATGCACCTACCTTTAAGGTCTCCCCTTCCTTACCAAGGTGTCAAAAAATAATCATTCCTCCAAAATATCTCATTTTTTTTAGTAATATCTCATAGTTTTTACTAATAAACCTTGTACTTAGTCAACTCTTCATCTTATGTGAGCATTTACTTATTTTTGGGTATTTTCTCTTATTCTTTGGATTTATCTAATCCAAACACTTGGATTAATCTTATTGGCTCATAGGAACCTTAATTGGACCATAATCCAAAATTTTCAAAAAATCTTGACCCTTAGACTAAGCTCCTTTATGCACATTTTCAATTAATTCCAAATGCACATTGGAAAGTTCTTTTTGAATTTCTGTTTCAAGAGAAACCATTTTACACACTAGGAGTATTTTTATATCCAAAAATATCTCAATTTTGGATTACCTCTCTCTAGATATTTTCTCTCTCTAGGCCAAAATAGGGTAAAATAATATCTTTCTTCTATTTCAAAGAGGGGAATAATTACAAGAACAGAAGGGGAGGTTCTTACACCTTTACACCTCAAAAGCTGGAGGGCGGAATCTTATATCCTACCCCACTTAAAAAAACGCGAGATGTCCTCATCTCACAGCTGGAGGATAACTTTTTCCCTTAAGATCCAACTGATGTGGGGTCCCTTATAGTTTGGTCAACCCAACAGAATCCTAGGATAAAGATCCCTTCTATAAGAAGAACATATAGAACTCATTATGAGATAACAATTCATTCAGAATATATCATTCATATCCTTAACACAATAATGGTCCATTAGACCAAAAATTCCATCTGAACATTTCTCCATGGGAATTTCAGTTATGCAGGTTTTTAATTTGTCATCCCTTAACTTGATCCACTGGGTCAAGTGTTAACATCAGCAATCTGTTAGCACAATCCACTAATCTCATATACTGATTTGCTAAAGTCATTATCGCCATTCCAGTTATTAACATCATTACTGGGATTCGTCCCATTCATCCTCATTGTGGTTTTGTTCAACTTATCTTCTTTCAACTAGAATTCTGGAACCATCATCTTTCAATCAAAATCCAAATCAACTCCAACCAGAATTTTAAAATCATATCAACCAGCATTTGAATTCATCATCTAGATAGCATTTTTGCTTATAATTTCAAGGTCTTAGATTTACTCGTATATATACTGCCAGTAAAGAGCTGCAATTATACCCTCGGTATATACGAGTAGTCATGGTCCTTGGAATTATAAGGTAAATACCATCATGTCTAGGCCTCAAGTAAGTCAGGGATTCCATACAATTGCGGTACTTCCATCTAAAGACCCAATTACCTATTTATGAATCTTCATTTTGAATATCAATTTGAATGAATTTCATCACACAATTATAACCTTTTACTGCTGCTTCATAAATTTTTGACATTTTTGGTTTCATTAGGAATTTTTTGGACCCAAAGAGGGCCTCTTGGATTATCTTTTGATTAGGAATGGACCAATAGGAGGAGGGCTGGGTGCACATTTTTTACTTCTTTGACCCTAGGGGACCTAGGCTTTGGTTTGATAATGGGGCCTAATTACTACTCTTGTCCCCCTACCTCTTGGGCCCAAACTTAGAGGTCCCCCCACCTAGAATCGCACAGATTAAAAACCCTTAAAATTTAAATTTTTTTAATTTTTTTCCAAAAGTGTGTTTTCCCTCTCAAAATTCCCCCCAACATACTCTAGGTTTGGAAAGCTCATTTTGAACCTCTTTCTTCCTCTTCTAAGCTCTCCCTTGCTACAGAAACTCCATACCTCTCAAGCTCTCCCTCCTTGTCAAGCTCCCTCAGTCGTCTCAAGCTCCCTCTCCCTCTTTCTTCCTTTTCTAAGCTCTCCATTGTTGCTGTAGAAACTCCATCCCTCTCAAGCTCTCCCTCCTTCTCAAGCTCCCTCCCTCTCAATCTCCCTCTCTCTCTCTCTCAAGCTTCCTCCATCTCCATTGCTGTAGAAACTCTATCCCTCTTTAGTTTACTCTAGGTTCAGGAAGCCTATTCTCAAACTCTTACCCTCTTTTAAGCTTTCCATTGCTGCACTGAAAACCCTGAACTTTCTCTCCTCTCCACTCCTCTGTTGTAAAACAAGCTTTTCTTTTCCCTTCTTCTCTTTTCTTACCACCATGGCCTCTTCCAGTAATGTGAGAAGACCTAGGGAGAAGGTGGAAGAGCTTGTGCTGCATAACACAAGAGATGAGAATGGAGTTTGGGCTCCAACAAGATTCAGGGTTGGGACAAGCTCTAAGGGACCACATCGAGTGCATCAACTGGGGAATATGCTACATCATTGGAAGGGGCGGCTACAAGGCTTCAAGCATACTAAGAAGGAAGGACTAGTTGCCATAGTGCAACATGTGTATACCCTTGGAGACCTGTACATTCAAGGCCAACAACCAAGGTTTCCTTCAAATTGTCAGTGTAACATAAACACAGCTGTAACAACATGCTAATATTAGATTTTTTGTTTCAAATTTTCTTATGATCCTCCATTTTCTTATGTATCTCTGCAGATACTTTCCCCTCTAATTATGTTGAGGAACAACCACTCCAAAGCCTCACTAGAGTTTTCTATGCTATGCATGCATCCATTGGAGAGGCAATGTTTGTATCTCAAAGCCCAAGTGATCTTGTACAAAATAATATCTTTTTCTTTTCTCACTCATATTTTGTAGATAAAAAACCAGGTTTATTTGGCAAGCTAGAAGAGATCCCCAACCCCCTCTTAACAATCCCGAATGGCCCAAACCAGATGCTTGGACCATCTTATGCTTAAAGTTTAAGATGGCAAGTGATATCAAGACATCACTCAAGTTTTCAAAGGCATCTAGGTCAGTAGGGCTAAATTGGTTTTGTCCTTTACATGTTTTTGTGCACATGTTCAATTCCATGCCAATGCACCAAACAAAAATAATGTATATTTATAAGGAGGTACGGTCTGACCAAATTCAAGGATTACTAGGAGAGGGTTGGGAGGTTAATGAGGGGTCACATCAAGATGATGTGTACAAGTGCAATGTAGTAGATTCTACAGTGTCTTGCAGGTTCTTGAAGGCACGCTCTATTTTGTACATGCGTCTGCACTACCAAAGATGGATGCAAAAGCAGGGGACATGGATCCCACTTCAAGCCTCAGAAGAAGAAATTATGCCTATTGAGGTAGCTGTGATGATGCAAAATGGACGGATTGGAGCAAGTGGCAGTAAGCAAGCATTGGATGGCATCGCCATTATCCACAAGGACTACACCCCTCAATCTGCCTTCACTCTCTTCTTTTTGAAAGCCCTCTCTAAGGTACTCTGTGTAGCCTCTATGGCACAGAGCACCAAATGTATAGTTTTGATTAAAAAATCCCTTGCCTTCGATGTTTTTGGTTCTAGATTTAGGGGTAAGCTTCTTGCTCATATAGGTATAGCCAAAAGCATAGGCATAGAAGATCCTCAAGAAATAGCCCAATCACTCCTTGAGCACACTCTGTCCAATAACAAGAGAAGGAAGCTCAATATTGTAAGAAAGCTTTTGTAAAGATGATGTATCACTTCTTCTTATGAATACAATACAGTTTTTGCAAACTTATTTTCATCAAGTATATCATTGTTTTTTCTAGTTTGTACCATCAATGTTTTTGTGAATGCATGAGAAATGAGAGTGCCAGAACAGTGCGAATTTTGAGCCTGCACCGCTGCTGTAAAGCCCAAATTTGCACTGTTTTGGCACAGCTTCCTCAGCCCTTCAGGAGCAATTCTGATGCATTAGATGACAAATAATGTATTTTTACACATGATTAAAGGTATTTTTATCTTGTAAATTACTGTTTTTCATAATCAATGTACTCAACTTCATTATAAATGCATCAGAAATGATTCTGAGTGGCTGGGGGAGCAATGCCACAATAGTGCGAATTTTGAGCCTGCACCGTTGCTATAGAGCCCAAATTCGCACTGTTCTGGCATAGCTTCCCCAGCCCTCCAGGAGGAATTTTGATGCATTGGATGATAAATAATGTATTTTTACACATGATTAAAGGTATTTTTATCTTGTAAGTTTCTGTTTTTTATAATTAATGTACTTAACTTCATTATAAATGCATCAGAAATGATCCTGAGTGACTAGGAGAGCAGTGCCAGAACAGTGCGAATTTTGAGCCTGCAGCGCCGCTACAGAGCCTAAATTCGCACTATTTTGGCATAGCTTCCCCAATCCTCCAGGAGCAATTCTGATGCATTGGATGACAAATAATGTATTTTCACACATGATTAAAGGTGTTTTTATCTTATAAACTACTGTTTCTCACAATTAGTGTACTCAACTTCATTATAAATGCGTCTGAAATGATTCTGAGTGGCTAGGGGAGCAGTGCCAGAATAGTGCAAATTTTGAGCGTGCACCGCTGCTGTAGAGCCCAAATTCGCACTATTCTGGCATAGCTTCCCTAGCCCTCCAGGAGTAATTCTGATGCATTGGATGACAAATAATGTATTTTTACACATGATTAAAGGTATTTTCATCTAGTAAATTATTATTTTTTATAATTAATGTACTCAACTTCATTATAAATGCATCAGAAATGATCCTAAGTGGCTGAGGGAGTAGTGCCAGAACAGTGCGAATTTTGAGCCTACAGCGTCACCGCTGTAGAGCCTAAATCCGCACTATTCTGGCATAGCTTTCCTAGTCCTCCATGAGCAATTCTGATGCATTGGATGACAAATAATGTAATTTTACACATGATCAAAGCTGTTTTTATCTTATAAACTATTGTTTCTCACAATTAGTGTACTCAACTTCATTATAAATGCATCAGAAATGATTCTGAGTGGCTGGGGGAGCAGTGCCAGAACAGTGCAAATTTTGAGCCTGCAACGCTGCTGTAGAGTTCGCACTGTTCTGGCATAGCTTCCCCAACCCTCTAAGAGCAATTCTGATGCATTAGATGACAAATAATGTATTTTTACACGTGATTAAAGGTATTTTTATCTTGTAAATTATTATTTTTTATAATTAATGTACTCAACTTCATTATAAATGCATTATAAATGTACTCAACTTCATTATAAATACATCAAAAATGATCCTGAGTGGTTGGGGGAGCAGTGCCAGAACAGTGCGAATTTTGAACCTGCAGTGCCACTGGAGAGCCTAAATTCGCACTGTTCTGGCATAGCTTCCCCAGTCCTCTAGGAGCAATTATGATGCATTGGATGACAAATAATGTAATTTTACACATGATTAAAGCTATTTTTATCTTATAAACTATTGTTTCTCACAATTAGTGTACTCAACTTCATTATTATAAATGCATCAGAAATGATCCTGAGTGGCTAGAGGAGTAGTGCCAGAAAAGTGCAAATTTTGTGCCTGCATCGCCCGTGCTGCAGAGCCTAAATTCACACTGTTCTGGGCGGCATAGCTTCCACAGTCCTCCTAGGGACAATTTTGATGCATTGGATGATAAACACTGTATTTTCACACATGATTAAAGGTGTTTTTATCTTATAAACTACTGTTTCTCACAATTAGTGTGCTCAACTTCATTATAAATACATCAGAAATGATCCTGAGTGGCTAGGGGAGAAGTGCCAGAACAGTGCAAATTTTGAGCCTACATCGCCGTTTGCAAAGGTCAAATTCACACTGTTCTTGCACAGCTTTCCAGTCATCCAGGAGCATTTCTAATGCCTTGGTGGGCAAACTAGCACGATAGACACTCCATGTTAAACAAACATGATGACACCGACATTGTAAGAGAAACTTAAAAATTTAATTATCAGAAGGTTACAAATGAAAGCCACATAGGCTTGTTACAAAGGGGGGTTTGAAACAAAAGAATTGCTTCAAAAAGAAGGTTAATATCTAAGATCTCTAGATCGTGTCTCGCTCACCTCGAATGCGCCGAGCTAGTTACATGTCCTTGGCAGATATGGTAATCCTCTTTGCATATATTGCAAGGAGGTTGGTGTCTTCAAAAAGCCCAATAAGGTAAGCCTCGGAGGCTTCTTGCAATGCTTCAAGGGCAATCCCCTGCACACTCTGTTCTATATCGTTGGAGAATCTCCTTCACTGTGGTGCGAGCGAAAGGGGCTCTTCATATCAGCAACTCAGTGTTCCTCTGATAAAACTTGACTTCTTGATTTATTCCGATGCTTGCAATTGAGATTGGAGAATATGGGTTTGCCAAGCTCCACTTATAGTTAATCTTCTGCAGTATCCCAACAAGCCAAGCTCTCCTTCACCAACAAATTGCATAAAAGATGGTAAATCGCCCGAAAGGAGGGTTTGCTCTTAATGGAGGGTCAATTGGATAGAGATGCCTATCAACCCAAAGATCTAAATTTTTCTCCTTATCTATCCTACGAGCTTGGATTGTGCATCAGTAGGATGGGTTTTTTAAGAGTTGCCATACTCTTCAGGAATACGAATGTGTAAATCAACCCTCCATTTTCTAGCTTCACAAGGGGCTACACACACAGCTTGCAAAGGCTCCATAAGCAGAGGAAGAAGCTAAAGCAGAGAGATCCTCAGAGGGGGAGAGAGAGAGAGAGAGAGAGAGAGAAAGAGAGAGAGAGAGAGAGAGTGAGTGAGTGAGAGAGACTGTTAAAACTTTGCTGTTGGAAGTTTAACACAAATCCGTTTTTCTAAGTAGAAAATGATATTTTTGATATACAAATATACTAACATGGAGTTTCTCATCAATAAATTACATTTATGAGAAAATTTAAAAAATAATAATTTTTGGGGTCCCCACAATTTCGGGATCTCATGGATGTAGTGGTTCCTGACAGTTAGTTATGTTTATGGGGTTGTGGGGACCTCACAGTTAGTTATGGATGTACTGGCTCCTGACAAGCTTCTGACGTGACCCTTGAATTACAAGCTTTTTGGAGGGAAAATTTTATTTTCATCATACATATTGGTTGGCTGGTGTTTTTTCCACCTCAAAATGTAAAAAAAATAAAAAATAAAAAATTTTCACTTTTTGGGACCCACCTAAGTACGAGAATGTTTTGCTGATGTGGAAGGGAGATATGGTGGGAGTTAATGAGAAAGGAGATTTCAAACTGACAAGAAAGATTCAATTTGTAGAGAGTGAAGATAAAAAATTCATACATATTGGTTGGGTGGTGTTTTTTCCACCTCAAAATGTAAAAAAATAAAACAATAAAAATTTTCACTTTTTGGGGCGCCCACCTAAATAATACGAGAATGTTTTGCTGATGTGGAGGGAAGATATGGTGGGAGTTAATGAGAAAGAGATTTCAAACTGACAAGAAAGATTCAATTTGTAGAGAGTGAAGATAAAAAATTCAAAAAGTAAGAGAGAAAGTATGAGAAAAGTCAAAAAGTAAGAGAGAGAGTATGAGAATATTCCCTTTAAAAAGTGAAACTAGGGGGGTATGGCTGATGTGGCAAGGCAAAAAATAGGGGTCATCATAGCCTTTGTCTCCCTTAAGCCCAACTTTTTAAGCTCTAATCTCTTAAAATTAGGAATCCTTAGGAGGCCCTTTTTGGGTCCAAAAAATTCCTAATGTCTCGGTTGATCCCCTTTAGCCAATTCGCTCTGATACCAGCTGAAAGATCCTTGCCCTCTCCGCGCAACAAATTCGGGAATGCTAGCAGCGGAAGTAGCACTTTTCTTGCGTAGGAGGGCGGGAGAGCCTCTCACTCGGGGCCTCACCCATGGATATCCGGACAAGAGACTAATCCCTCGGTTCTTCCAAAACCGAACCCAGAAAAACTTCCCCCACCTAGAAAGCACGGGCGATTCCTCCAGGATATTTTTATTCTAACATAGACAAGAGCCTTTACTAACCGAACTAATCCAACCGAACCCGTAAGTCACATGGTCAGATCAAGGAAAAGGTGCACTTGGATCATAGAGACCAACTCTTTTTCCCTCATCAAGAGGCACAACCGTTGATTCTTTTCTAGAACAAGCACTATCCGGGATTTACTTCATCTATCCTACCATAATAGAATTGAGTCTCATTTTAGGGATCCATCAGTCTAGCCCAGTCCCATGGGTTAGCCAACCACCCAACCACTATAGTGATAAGATCCATTTAAGAAATTGGTTATGTTTTGTCCAGCATACCAGGGAAAAGAGTTCCCAAGCCCCCTAGCCGATCGTTCATGCAAACTTCAAGATAGTCACACCACTTACACACCTAATATGAAATTGCCTTTTTCACAGATTCAACTGTCTTTAGAACAATCTTTTAATGAAACCATAGTATCAGTGATCATAATCCTCCAAAATATCAGGTTGAATTCTAATTTCCAATCATTCCTTCATCGGTCTACCTATGGCATCATTGGTAACCAAGACGCTCACCTCAGGGGCCTTTTCAATAGTTCCTAGCTCATAGTACCGGGCAATATAATCACAAAAGAAAATCCATATGGACTCTCCGTTGAAGATTAGCAAGATCAACCAAGAGATCCATACAAAAGAGCCATGGACTCATCCGTTGAGGACCAACAAGGTTAATCAACCAGATCCGTGCCCGAATTCAGAAAACAACTCTTACTCCTTGTTCCAATATCTTCCTTGATGCACGCGTGGGTATCTTTGGCAACCCAGAGCCCGAGCACCGTATGGTCAGCACCCTCTAGGATCCTTCGCAGGTCACCTAGCGCTTCACTCATAGGCCGCTTCCTTGGTCCCTCATCCACCGTACCGGAAGCTCACCATTTAAATCGAACCGAGGCTGGTCAAGACCTCGGCCGACCTTGCTATGCGAGACATCCTCCGTTGACTCTCCGTGAGCTTTGCAACTTTATCACTTCTCTCCACGACCTCATTCACAAGACAGTCAAAATGCTTCCCCAGCATTCTTGATATAAAATAGTCATTTAAAGACAGGTCATAAATACAGTTTTTATAATGAACTCTCGTCTTTCCACATCAATCCACATTACTTAATCCACGTCCAATCATATGTATTCCCATCGTCCTTCATCCATTCTCATCTAATCACATCATTTTCCATCTCATCACATCTTTCCACATTTATCCTCATCACATCTCATCCACTCACATACCCATATTCACATCTCATCCATTCATATCTACCCCGATCCACATCACATTACATCCCTTTCACATCACATCTGATTCATTCACATCTATCCCGATTCACATCCCACATCTCATCCATTCACATCACATCTCATCCATTCACATCCATCACATTCATTCACATCACATCCATCACAACACATCCATTCACATCCATCACATCCATCACATCCATTCACATTACATCTCATCCATTCACATCCATCACATTCATTCACATCACATCCATTCACATCCATCACATTCATTCTTATCACCATCCCATCACATACATTCTATCCACATTACATCATGTCCACATCATATCTCATTCATTCCATCCACATTACATCATATCCACATCAAATCTCATTCATACACATCCCATCTCATTCATTCACATCCATCCAATCATTCACATGTACGACTATCCACATCTATCCGTACATTCACATCTATCACTTCACATCCACATATATTTACATCACATCACATTTCATCCACATCTCTTTACATCACATCCACATCTCTTTACATCACATCACATCTCATCCACATCCATATCACTTTCACATCCACATCCCTTTACATCACATCACATCTCATCCACATCCACATCACATTCATCATATCCACATCTCATCCACATCCACATCACATCTCATCCACGTCCACATCACATTCACATCCACATCCCTTTACATCACATCACATCTCATCCATATCCACATCACATTCATATCTACATCCCTTTACATCACATCACATCTCATCCACATCCACATCACATTCACATCCACATCTCATCCACATCCACATCACATTCACATCCACATCTCTTTACATCACATTCTTTCACATACACATCCACATTCTTTCACATACACATCCATACCCATTTTACATCACATTCTTTCACATACACATTCACATCCATTTATTTCCCATCTCACTCTTTCACATAACCTCTCATCTCATTCTCATCTCATCATTCACATCCACATCCATTTACTTCACATCTCATCCACATTCATTTTCATTACACCATATCCTCTCACATCCCATTCACATCTTATCATATCCATTCACATCCTATCGCATCCCAATCACATCTTATCTCATCCCATTTATATCTTATCACATCTATTCACATCCTATCACATCCATTCACATCCTATCGCATCCCCTTCACATCTTATTCCCATTTAGTAGCTTTTCCTACTAATACCGATAAAGGAACTTTTTTTAAATTTCTGCAAATTGCTTGGCCCAGATAAAGGTTCTTTTTCTTGACGGCTATTTCCATATTCTTTCTCAATTTCTCAAGTGAATTATATTCAATATTCTTCTTTTGAATAAAAGAATTCATGGGATTTACAAAAATCAATTCTACCTATATTTTCACTTTTGATAAATATTCATAAATTGAATTATACTAAAAATTTCTCTTTTTTCCATTTAATTTCTTGGATCTCAAATATCATGGGAGTTCCTCTTTTTACATTTAATTGCTTGAATTCTAAATGTCATGGAAATTCCTTTTTTATCATCAAATAAATTTATCTAAAATTTCTCTTTTCTTTAATAAAAATATCCATTAATTCAATATGCCAAGAATTTCACTTTTACTATTTAAATGATTGAATTCAAAATGTCATGGGAATTCCTCTTTTATCATTTAAATATTTCTCATGCATAAAATAAATTTATCTAAAATTTCTCTTTGAATTTTAATAAAATTACCCATTAATTCAATATGCTAGGAATTCCACTTTTTCCATTTAAATGATTGAATTCCAAATGTCATGGGAATTCCTCTTTTATCATTTAAATTTTTTCATGCATAAAATAAATTTATCTAAAATTCTCTTTAAATTTAAATAAAATATCCATTAATTCCAATATGCTAAGAATTCCACTCTTCCCATTTAAATGATTGAATTCCAAATGTCATGGGAATTCCTCTTTTATCATTTAAATAAAATTACCATAATTTTATTTTTTCTTAATTTAAATAAACCTTAAAATTTATCATAATTTTCTCTTTTCTTGATTATGCATAAACCTTAAAAATTAGTTTTCCATTGAATGTGATGAAAATCATTCTTTTATCATAGGATATTCAATCCTATAATATGGTAGGAAGTCCTCTTTTCACGTTATGCAGAAGAATGAATTATGTATCAATTTCTTTAAAATTTTACCATAGCTCCACGCTGCTATTACTGATAATTTTTAATATTTTTGAAAAGAATAAACTCAGTAATACAATTATGATGATATAACTATCTTCTAAACTTAAATCCAATTTATGGATTAAATCATAAGATTATCATAATTTTAGAAGCATAAAAGTATAAAAAGCCCTTTCTTAACCTCTAGCTTCACAAGCCTAGAGTTTGATTTGTGAATTTATCAATGAGAAGCATCATTTGAATAGAGAATTGGTCATACGAATGACCATTCTTTTGGGAAGAGAGAGATAAACATAAAAGCATCCTAATTAAGCATCCTAATTAAGCATAAATGTAAACTTTTCTTAATTATTCATTACAACTCTTAAGAAAAGCTTGATTTGCATTACAAACACTTAATTTAGAAACTTCTCAAGCTTGAGAGGGGTTGAGAAGTGAAAACATTGAGAATAGTAGAGAAAAACCATAAAATTACACTTTACCTCTTGTTTTTGCTTGCTTCTCTATCTTAGAAGAAGCCCCCAACCAATCAATTGGTTAGTGTGTTGAGAGGAAAGCTCCAAGGATGGTTGAAGAGAGAGAGAAGCTCCACTCTCTCCAAAAGTAGAGGATTTTTAAGGGATATTAGAAAATATAAGTATTTTAATGTAATACTAGCATGGTATAGCTCAAAGATGAGAATACAAAAGAATGAGGGTCTATTTATAAGTGAGGGAGGCCACTAACTGAGTCCAACTAAGTTCTAGAATTTTCCAGCTTCAGTTTGGCTAGATTTGGACCAGTTTAGCTCCCTTTTTTATTTGGTTTGATCCAAGAGAGAGGAGAAATAAAAATATCACAATTTTTTTGAATTAAAAACTCATCCACATGTGTGAAATATGCATCTACCTTTAAGGTCCCCCCTTCCTTACCAAGGTGTTAAAAATTCATCATTCCTCCAAAATATTTCTTGTTTTTTGTAATATCTCATAGTTTTTAACTAATAAACCTTGTACTTAGTCAACCCTTCATCTTATGTGAGCATTTACTCATTTTTGGGTATTTTCTTTCATTCTTTGGATTTATCTCATGCAAATACTTGGATTAATCTTATTGGCTCATAGGAACCTTAATTGGACCATAATCTAAAAATTTTAGAAAATCTTGACCCTTAGACTAAATGTAAAAACATATATACAAGGGAGTCCATATGTCGAAGTAGCCCATGGCTTCAATATAAACAAATATATACAAAATCAAATTGGTTTGTCTAAAAAATCCCATGGCTTCAGTTACAAAAATATATATACAACCACATCCTCAATACGGATGTGATACTATAAGTCTGAGTACTACTCAGACTTAGATGATGACGAGCTGCTCCCTCCAGGATTAGATGAGCTCACATCGGTATACATGTCCGAAGAGTAGTGCTCACCCTGTCATTCACGTCCAGAGCAGGAGCAGGAGCAGCGGCAGTGGGTGGATCATCAGTGAGACAGGAGCATTAGCACAGCAGGTACAGCAGTAGCTTGTGCCTGCTCAAGTAATATATCATATAAAAGTATATATATACGTAATTCAAAATTTAATAAACTAAAATCATTTGTTTAGAGTTTTCAAGTACCTGTCGACCATACGGTCTTATACACATTTTCAATTAATTCCAAATGCACATTGGAAAGTTCTTTTTGAATTTCTATTTCAGGGGAAACCATTTTAGACACTAGGAGGATTTTTAGACACTAGGAGGATTTTTATATCAAAAAATATCTCAATTTTGGATTATCTCTCTCTAGACATTATTTTCTCTCTCTAGGCCAAAATAGGGTAAAACAAGATCTTTCTTCGATTTCAGAGCGGGGAATAATTACAAGAACAGAAGGGGAGGTTCTTACATCTTTACACCTCAAAAGCTGGAGGGAGAAATCTTAGAGTGCAGGTCAAGCACAAGAGTGTTGTATTCGTAAAGTTCTATTGCTGAAAAGATGTCAAATGATGGAATAAACCAGATTGTTGCATAGAAGCTTGACAAGAACAACTTTCATCCTTGGAGGTTTAGATTAACCAATTTCTTGATGGGAAAAGGTTACAGGGACTACATTGAAGGTGAACAACATGAGGAGGCACCGGAGATACCGGAGAATAATCCAACTGCTGCAGATATAAAAGGGTTCAAGGATTAGAATCAAGGAGCAAGAAAAGTCATGTATTGGCTTTCTATCAGCATAGAGGACACTATGATTGGGCATATACAGGATTGGGCATATACAAGATGCCAAGTCACCTAAGGAGGCATGGGACACCTTGGTGAAGCTGTATGAAACCAACACCAAGGCACAAAAGATTCAGTTGAAGAATGAGCTTCATACTATGGAGAAGAAGAATATGTCCGTGAATAATTATGCTTTGAAGATCAAAGGCATTGTGGAATCCCTTGCATCAATTGGTGTTTCTGTGGATGATGATGATGATAAGGTGGAAGTGTGTCTGCGTGGTCTCGAGCCACAATACAAGGCATTCAAGGTGTTCAAACTTGGGAGAACATTCCCAACTTCACAGATTTGGTGTCAATGTTGATCATTGAAGAGAAGAACTTGGTTGAAGATCAACAATCTTCACAAAAGAGAAACAGTTCAGAGCAGCAAGCCTTCTACACAAGTACACATAGAGGATGAGGTAGGGGTCGTGGACATGGCCAAGGTGGTGGTGGCCAAACATGTAATCAAAATTATGGTCAGAAGCAGCAACAGTCCCAAGATTCACAACATACAAGTGGAAGAGGCTAGTTTAGAGGTAGGGGGAGTCAACAAGATTGTGGTGGTAATTGGCAAAGGAAGCATAATGATACACAAGGCTATTTTTATTGTGGTAAGCCTAGGCATGTGCAGGTAGATTGCTATAAGAAGCAGAGTGACATGCAAAATGAAAAAGTACAGCAAAACAACTATGCATCCTCTAGCAGAAATAATGAGGATAATGAGAGGTTGTTTGTTATGCAACATGTGGTTTAATGTTGTGTCTGGAAATGATGTAGCAACATGTAAGGAGGATGATGTATGGTATGTTGATTCAGGTGCTTTGAACCACATGACAAGTCATGGTGAGTGGTTCAAGGAAATGAAGAGTCTTGAAAGACCAGGTTTTGTTGAAATAGGGAATGGCACTTCTCATCTAATTGCACATGTTGGAGATGTGCCCATGGTAAAGTGAAGTACCTGGCAGATGTACTTCATGTTTCGAACATTACAAAGAATCTAGTTTATGTTAGCCAAATGATCGAGCAAGGTTTGCAGGTTCGGTTTGACCCTCATTGCTGTTATGTAGAAGACTTCAAAGATAAGCGCACGTTGGTTACAAAAGGCAACAGAGTGGGCATAATGTTTACATTGAATGTGAATATGCCTGAAGTGAGTGCTGCAATGTTTGCAAATGGTTCAAGAGTTGTTGCAGATATAGACATTTGGCATGAGAGAGTTCCCAAGCCCCCTAGCCGATGGTTCATGCAAACTTCAAGATAGTCACACCACTTACACACCTAATATGAAATTGCCTTTTTCACAGATTCAACTGTCTTTAGAACAATCTTTTAATGAAACCATAGTATCAGTGATCATAATCCTCCAAAATATCAGGTTGAATTCTAATTTCCAATCATTCCTTCATCGGTCTACCTATGGCATCATTGGTAACCAAGACGCTCACCTCAGGGGCCTTTTCAATAGTTCCTAGCTCATAGTACCGGGCAATATAATCACAAAAGAAAATCCATATGGACTCTCCGTTGAAGATCAACAAGATCAACTAGCAGATCCATACAAAAGAGCCATGGACACATCCGTTGAGGACCAACAAGGTCAATCAACCAGATCCGTGCCCGAATTCAAAAAACAACTCTTACTCCTTGTTCCAATATCTTCCTTGATGCACGCGTGGGTATCTTTGGCAACCCAGAGCCGAGCACCGTATGGTCAGCACCCTCTAGGATCCTTCGCAGGTCACCTAGCGCTTCACTCATAGGCCGCTTCCTTGGTCCCTCATCCACCGTACCGGAAGCTCACCATTTAAATCGAACCGAGGCTGGTCAAGGCCTCGGCCGACCTTGCTATGCGAGACATCCTCCGTTGACTCTCCGTGAGCTTTGCAACTTTATCACTTATCTCCACGACCTCATTCACAAGACAGTCAAAATGCTTCCCCAGCATTCTTGATATAAAATAGTCATTTAAAAACAGGTCATAAATACAGTTTTTATAATGAACTCTCGTCTTTCCACATCAATCCACATTACTTAATCCACGTCCAATCATATGTATTCCCATCGTCCTTCATCCATTCTCATCTAATCACATCATTTTCCATCTCATCACATCTTTCCACATTTATCCTCATCACATCTCATCCACTCACATACCCATATTCACATCTCATCCATTCATATCTACCCCGATCCACATCACATTACATCCCTTTCACATCACATCTGATTCATTCACATCTATCCCGATTCACATCCCACATCTCATCCATTCACATCACATCTCATCCATTCACATCCATCACATTCATTCACATCACATCCATCACAACACATCCATTCACATCCATCACATCCATCACATCCATTCACATTACATCTCATCCATTCACATCCATCACATTCATTCACATCACATCCATTCACATCCATCACATTCATTCTTATCACCATCCCATCACATACATTCTATCCACATTACATCATGTCCACATCATATCTCATTCATTCCATCCACATTACATCATATCCACATCAAATCTCATTCATACACATCCCATCTCATTCATTCACATCCATCCAATCATTCACATGTACGACTATCCACATCTATCCGTACATTCACATCTATCACTTCACATCCACATATATTTACATCACATCACATTTCATCCACATCTCTTTACATCACATCCACATCTCTTTACATCACATCACATCTCATCCACATCCATATCACTTTCACATCCACATCCCTTTACATCACATCACATCTCATCCACATCCACATCACATTCATCATATCCACATCTCATCCACATCCACATCACATCTCATCCACGTCCACATCACATTCACATCCACATCCCTTTACATCACATCACATCTCATCCATATCCACATCACATTCATATCTACATCCCTTTACATCACATCACATCTCATCCACATCCACATCACATTCACATCCACATCTCATCCACATCCACATCACATTCATATCCACATCTCTTTACATCACATTCTTTCACATACACATCCACATTCTTTCACATACACATCCATACCCATTTTACATCACATTCTTTCACATACACATTCACATCCATTTATTTCCCATCTCACTCTTTCACATAACCTCTCATCTCATTCTCATCTCATCATTCACATCCACATCCATTTACTTCACATCTCATCCACATTCATTTTCATTACACCATATCCTCTCACATCCCATTCACATCTTATCATATCCATTCACATCCTATCGCATCCCAATCACATCTTATCTCATCCCATTTACATCTTATCACATCTATTCACATCCTATCACATCCATTCACATCCTATCGCATCCCCTTTACATCTTATTCCCATTTAGTAGCTTTTCCTACTAATACCGATAAAGGGACTTTTTTTAAATTTCTGCCAATTGCTTGGACTAGATAAAGGTTCTTTTTCTTGACGGCTATTTCCATATTCTTCCTCAATTTCTCAAGTGAATTATATTCAATATTCTTCTTTTGAATAAAAGAATTCATGGGATTTACAAAAATCAATTCTACCTATATTTTCACTTTTGATAAATATTCATAAATTGAATTATACTAAAAATTTCTCTTTTTTCCATTTAATTTCTTGGATCTCAAATATCATGGGAGTTCTTCTTTTTACATTTAATTGCTTGAATTCTAAATGTCATGGAAATTCCTTTTTTATCATCAAATAAATTTATCTAAAATTTCTCTTTTCTTTAATAAAAATATCCATTAATTCAATATGCCAAGAATTTCACTTTTACTATTTAAATGATTGAATTCAAAATGTCATGGGAATTCCTCTTTTATCATTTGAATATTTCTCATGCATAAAATAAATTTATCTAAAATTTCTCTTTGAATTTTAATAAAATTACCCATTAATTCAATATGCTAGGAATTCCACTTTTCCCATTTAAATGATTGAATTCCAAATGTCATGGGAATTCCTCTTTTATCATTTAAATTTTTTCATGCATAAAATAAATTTATCTAAAATTCTCTTTAAATTTAAATAAAATATCCATTAATTCCAATATGCTAAGAATTCCACTCTTCCCATTTAAATGATTGAATTCCAAATGTCATGGGAATTCCTCTTTTATTATTTAAATAAAATTACCACAATTTTATTTTTTCTTAATTTAAATAAACCTTAAAATTTATCATATTTTCTCTTTTCTTGATTATGCATAAACCTTAAAAATTAGTTTTCCATTGAATGTGATGAAAATCATTCTTTTATCATAGGATATTCAATCCTATAATATGGTAGGAAGTCCTCTTTTCACGTTATGCAGAAGAATGAATTATGTATCAATTTCTTTAAAATTTTACCATAGCTCCGCGCTGCTATTACTGATAATTTTTAATATTTTTGAAAAGAATAAACTCAGTAATACAATTATGATGATTTAACTATCTTCTAAACTTAAATCCAATTTATGGATTAAATCATAAGATTATCATAATTTTAGAAGCATAAAAGTATAAAAAGCCCTTTCTTAACCTCTAGCTTCACAAGCCTAGAGTTTGATTTGTGAATTTATCAATGAGAAGCATCATTTGAATAGAGAATTGGTCATACGAATGACCATTCTTTTGGGGAGAGAGAGATAAACATAAAAGCATCCTAATTAAGCATCCTAATTAAGCATAAATGTAAACTTTTCTTAATTATTCATTACAACTCTTAAGAAAAGCTTGATTTGCATTACAAACACTTAATTTAGAAACTTCTCAAGCTTGAGAGGGGTTGAGAAGTGAAAACATTGAGAATAGTAGAAAAAAACCATAAAATTACACTTTACCTCTTGTTTTTGCTTGCTTCTCTATCTTAGAAGAAGCCCCCAACCAATCAATTGGTTAGTGTGTTGAGAGGAAAGCTCCAAGGATGGTTGAAGAGAGAGAGAAGCTCCACTCTCTCCAAAAGTAGAGGATTTTTAAGGGATATTAGAAAATATAAGTATTTTAATGTAATACTAGCATGGTATAGCTCAAAGATGAGAATACAAAAGAATGAGGGTCTATTTATAAGTGAGGGAGGCCACTAACTGAGTCCAACTAAGTTCTAGAATTTTCCAGTTTCAGTTTGGCTAGATTTGGACCAGTTTAGCTCCCTTTTTTATTTGGTTTCATCCAAGAGAGAGGAGAGATAAAAATATCACAATTTTTTTGAATTAAAAACTCATCCACATGTGTGAAATATGCATCTACCTTTAAGGTCTCCCCTTCCTTACCAAGGTGTTAAAAATTCATCATTCCTCCAAAATATTTCTTGTTTTTTGTAATATCTCATAGTTTTTAACTAATAAACCTTGTACTTAGTCAACCCTTCATCTTATGTGAGCATTTACTCATTTTTGGGTATTTTCTTTCATTCTTTGGATTTATCTCATGCAAACACTTGGATTAATCTTATTGGCTCATAGGAACCTTAATTGGACCATAATCTAAAAATTTTAGAAAATCTTGATCCTTAGACTAAATGTAAAAACATATATACAAGGGAGTCCATATGTCGAAGTAGCCCATGGCTTCAATATAAACAAATATATACAAAATCAAATTGGTTTGTCTAAAAAATCCCATGGCTTCAGTTACAAAAATATATATACAACCACATCCTCAATACGGATGTGATACTATAAGTCTGAGTACTACTCAGACTTAGATGATGACGAGCTGCTCCCTCCAGGATTAGATGAGCTCACATCAGTATACATGTCCGAAGAGTAGTGCTCACCCTGTCATTCACGTCCAGAGCAGGAGCAGGAGCAGCGGCAGTGGGTGGATCATCAGTGAGACAGGAGCATCAGCACAGCAGGTACAGCAGTAGCTTGTGTCTGCTCAAGTAATATATCATATAAAAGTATATATATATGTAATTCAAAATTTAATAAACTAAAATCATTTGTTTAGAGTTTTCAAGTACCTGTCGACCATACGGTCTTATACACATTTTCAATTAATTCCAAATGCACATTGGAAAGTTCTTTTTGAATTTCTATTTCAGGGGAAACCATTTTAGACACTAGGAGGATTTTTAGACACTAGGAGGATTTTTATATCAAAAAATATCTCAATTTTGGATTATCTCTCTCTAGACATTATTTTCTCTCTCTAGGCCAAAATAGGGTAAAACAAGATCTTTCTTCGATTTCAGAGCGGGGAATAATTACAAGAACAGAAGGGGAGGTTCTTACATCTTTACACCTCAAAAGCTGGAGGGAGAAATCTTAGAGTGCAGGTCAAGCACAAGAGTGTTGTATTCGTAAAGTTCTATTGCTGAAAAGATGTCAAATGATGGAATAAACCAGATTGTTGCATAGAAGCTTGACAAGAACAACTTTCATCCTTGGAGGTTTAGATTAACCAATTTCTTGATGGGAAAAGGTTACAGGGACTACATTGAAGGTGAACAACATGAGGAGGCACCGGAGATACCGGAGAATAATCCAACTGCTGCAGATATAAAAGGGTTCAAGGATTAGAATCAAGGAGCAAGAAAAGTCATGTATTGGCTTTCTATCAGCATAGAGGACACTATGATTGGGCATATACAGGATTGGGCATATACAAGATGCCAAGTCACCTAAGGAGGCATGGGACACCTTGGTGAAGCTGTATGAAACCAACACCAAGGCACAAAAGATTCAGTTGAAGAATGAGCTTCATACTATGGAGAAGAAGAATATGTCCGTGAATAATTATGCTTTGAAGATCAAAGGCATTGTGGAATCCCTTGCATCAATTGGTGTTTCTGTGGATGATGATGATGATAAGGTGGAAGTGTGTCTGCGTGGTCTCGAGCCACAATACAAGGCATTCAAGGTGTTCAAACTTGGGAGAACATTCCCAACTTCACAGATTTGGTGTCAATGTTGATCATTGAAGAGAAGAACTTGGTTGAAGATCAACAATCTTCACAAAAGAGAAACAGTTCAGAGCAGCAAGCCTTCTACACAAGTACACATAGAGGATGAGGTAGGGGTCGTGGACATGGCCAAGGTGGTGGTGGCCAAACATGTAATCAAAATTATGGTCAGAAGCAGCAACAGTCCCAAGATTCACAACATACAAGTGGAAGAGGCTAGTTTAGAGGTAGGGGGAGTCAACAAGATTGTGGTGGTAATTGGCAAAGGAAGCATAATGATACACAAGGCTATTTTTATTGTGGTAAGCCTAGGCATGTGCAGGTAGATTGCTATAAGAAGCAGAGTGACATGCAAAATGAAAAAGTACAGCAAAACAACTATGCATCCTCTAGCAGAAATAATGAGGATAATGAGAGGTTGTTTGTTATGCAACATGTGGTTTAATGTTGTGTCTGGAAATGATGTAGCAACATGTAAGGAGGATGATGTATGGTATGTTGATTCAGGTGCTTTGAACCACATGACAAGTCATGGTGAGTGGTTCAAGGAAATGAAGAGTCTTGAAAGACCAGGTTTTGTTGAAATAGGGAATGGCACTTCTCATCTAATTGCACATGTTGGAGATGTGCCCATGGTAAAGTGAAGTACCTGGCAGATGTACTTCATGTTTCGAACATTACAAAGAATCTAGTTTATGTTAGCCAAATGATTGAGCAAGGTTTGCAGGTTCGGTTTGACCCTCATTGCTGTTATGTAGAAGACTTCAAAGATAAGCGCACGTTGGTTACAAAAGGCAACAGAGTGGGCATAATGTTTACATTGAATGTGAATATGCCTGAAGTGAGTGCTGCAATGTTTGCAAATGGTTCAAGAGTTGTTGCAGATATAGACATTTGGCATGAGAGAATTGGGCATGTCAATGTGCAAAGAATGAAGTCTATGTAGACTAAACAAATTGTGACAGGGATGCCTAAGTTTAAAGTTGAAGGTATGCATAAAGTTTGTGAAGCATGTCAATTTGGAAAGAAAACCAAACATGTATTTCCACATGACAGAAATGTGAGCAGGAATGTACTAGATGTTGTGCATTTAGATGTATGGGGTCCTACAAAGACTATGTCTATGGGTGGCTGCAGGTACTACGTAACATTCATTGATGACCACACAAGGAAAGTGTGGGTGTACTTCATGAAGGAGAAGAGTGAAGTGTTCAAACATTTTCAGAATTTCAGAGTTATGGCTGAAAAATAGATAGGAAAGCATGTAAAGTGCCTAAGGTCAGATGAAGGGGGAGAATACTTCTCCAATTAGTTCTCTAAATTCTCGCGAAAGAATGGCATTCAGAGATACACTCCACAACAAAATGGAGGTGATGAGCGGAAAAATAGACACATTGCAGAGATAGCACGAGCATTGATGGCTGAGAAGAATAAGCCACATAGCTATTGGGCTAAGGCTATATCTATAGCAGTTTATATCATAAACAAGACTCCTACTGCAGCCATACATGATGTAACGCCATAGGAGAAGTTTACTGGCAAGAAACTTGATTTGTCTCTTGAATTTCACTTCACTAGCCATGAATGTACACTTTCTTTCCTTGGCATATAATTGATTGACATGCAAAGCATCAAAAACCATGCGCACATGCTTCAAATGCTCTTCAGCACCCTTGTTATACACCAAAAGGTCATCGAAGAAGACCAATACAAACTTTTATAGAAAATGTTAAAGAACTTGATTCATCAAGGCTTGAAAAGTGGCGGGTGCATTGCATAACCCAAACGACATCACCAAGTAATGATGGAGAGCCATCTTTGTCCTAAATGTTGTCTTATACTCATCCCCACTCTTCATCCTTATTTGGTGGTAGCAGGAACTCAAGTCAATCTTTGTGAAGAAACGAGCACCCTTCAACTCATCCAAAAGATCATCAATGCGGGGTATAGGGTACCTATACCCCGCATTGGTATTTTCGATGGTAGCTGGAACTCAAGTCATCCAAAAGATCATCAATGTAAGAACTGGTGCATGGGTCAATGCTTTCTTAAGTTCACCAAAGGAATGATCATGTCTACTAGTCCAATCAAAATGTCTAGCTTTCTTAATAAGTTCAGTCAAAGGATGTGCAATGTATGCAAAATTTCTAATGAACTTCCTGTAGTAGCTACATATAATCCAAGAAAAGATTTGAGTTCATGAATATCACATGGTCTGGGCCAATTAGTAATGCTTTCAATCTTTTTGGAATCTACTCGAATACCATCAGTAGAGACAATGTGTCCTAGATATTCAATTTCTTCTTGAAAATTTTTCCTCTTTTCAGGATTGACATAGAGCTGATTCTCTTGAAGAAGTGAGAATGCTTTTTCTAAATGTTGTTCATGCTCTTGACGATTCTTACTAAAAACTAAAATATCATCGAAAAACACTACAACAAGGCCAAAACCTTCTGAACTCAGTCATAGTCAATGCTCAACTGTCTCTTGTGATCTTATGTCCCAAGTAAATGATTTTCGTCATAAAAAACTCACATTTACTTAATTTAGCATACAGTCAATTCTGTCTTTGATGTAAAAGAATGTGGAATAATGAGAAATGATGTGGAACAATGTGGAAAGATGAGAGCTCATTAGAAACTGTATTTATGAAACCTGTTTTTAAATGACTATTTTATGTCAAGAATGTTGGGAAAGAATTTTGACCATCTTGTGAATGAGGTCGTGGAGACCTAATTGTATAAAGTTGCAAAGCTGATGGAGAGTCAACAGAGGATGTCTCGCGTAGCAAGGTCGACCGACGGTCCTGACCAGCCTCGGTTCAATTTAAATGGTGAGCTTCTGGTACGGTGGATGAGGGACTAAGGAATATTCCATGACCAAATCTTCGCATATCCACCCACTTAAAAATTAGTATGAACAAAAATCCTTTAAAAAATGAGCCAAACTGGTCCAAAACTTGTCCAAAATGGATCAAACTAAAAGCTGGAAGCCTCTAGATCCCAGTTGCACTTGGTTGGTGGCCTCCCTCTCCTATACATAGAGACCTGTTCCTTTGTATTTTCATCTCCTATACATAGAGACCTGTTCCTTTGTATTTTCATCTTAGTGTATTTAAATGCTAGTATAATCTTCAATTTAGTGTAATTTTATTATCCCTCTACTTTTTACCATTAAAACAATGAATTTAATTCTACGCATAAATTTGATAATGTAAAAAGAGAAATTTTTATCATATTCTATTCATAAACATTTTAATACTAAAGGAAGGATTTTTGTTATATTTTTATATTATATGTGCATGCATAAAAATCTAGATGCAAAAAGAGAAATTTTTATTATATTTTTAATTAGAAAAATGCATAAATTAATTTTGGTATCAAAAAGAGAAAGTCTCACCATATTCTGTGTAGATAATTAGGGCATGTTGATGCCTAGGTCCAATTGGAGAAAAGAATATTTTAGTATAATTCTATGTGAATATTTTAAATAAATGATGTATGCATATTCATAAAAAGGATCATTGGAAAAAGAAATATCATTATTAAATTCCATCATTCACGAATAGAATTATTTATAGTTCTATTATGTTCAAGGAAGAATGAATTTTCATAATTTTGGTTATTTACCCTTATGATTAGAAATCACAGTTAATTTATCAGATAAATGGAGAATTATCTTTAGAAAATATCTTTAGGAATAAATTCGAGTAATTCGGTGCTAGACCATGTCCATGAGAGAAAGGTGGGTCAGTAAGATGCATGCCCATCTCTTGAAGCAAGACTTATGACCAATCCCATTTCTTCAGTTATTATAGAGAATGGATAACTGGGGGGATGATCTAGAGAAGTTTTCCCTAAGACCCGAAATCTTCTAGAAATAAGTTAGAAATTTGTTGTAATTGATGGATGGATCACCGAGATATGTGATTCGTGATTTTCATTGAGAAAGCGTGGGTTGAAAATAAGGAGTCTCACGAAACTAAACTCAATGGGAAATTCTTTCATAGAAACTCTGTTTTTTTGTAAAGGACTATTGTCTTACGCCAGAATGCTAAAGGAAGCATTTGGCTTATTGTTAATCTAAGGAGAGTTCACGTTGCAACAGCTGGTGGGGAGTCATCAAAGGATGTCTCTCGTGAGACAAAGCCTGCTAAGGTCTTGACCAGCCTCGGTACGGTTGAAAATGGTGCGCTTCTGGAATAAATGGGTGAGGGCCGAGGAAGCAGTTCCTCAATGAAGTACCAGCACACATAAGGAGGATCCTAGAGGGTTTTGACCAAGCGATGCACGGGCTTGCGCAGCTACTAGAACACCCATGCGTATGTCGAGGAAGATATTCATGGATTGGCGAGAAATTATCTAAGTGAACTGGAAACTTGAAATTGGATCTCGTTAGTTGACTAGCTTGTCTTCAAACGGAGAGTCCGCATGACATTTTGATTATAAAACAATGGAATTGGAATTTTGAGGATTATGACGGAAACACTGTGGTTTCATTCCAATTTTTTTTGAAGATAGTTGAATCTGAGAAAAGGCAATGTCATATTGGGTGCGTAAGTGGTGTGTCTATTTTGTATTTTGCATAAGTGCCGGCTACGGGGCTTGGGAACTCTTTTCCTTGGTACCCAGGACAAAACATAACCAAATTTTCATAAAAGGGGATCCCATCAATACAGTGGTTGGTGGGCGGTCGCTAACCCATGGGCCGGTTGGGGTTAGAGGCTGGATCGATGGATTCCTACAATAAATACAGTTATGTTAAAGTTACGATAGTTAAAGTAACTCCCAGGAAGATTCTTATTCTGTGGGAAAGAATCAACGGGGATGTGCCTCGCTTAAGGAAACAAAAGTGCAAGTCCCTTCCTTGATTTGCCATGTGACCCACAGGTTTGGTCGGATTAAAAGGATAATTAAGGCTCTTTATCTCATTAGATAAACTTTCGTTAGAAGATTTTCCTGGTAGAATCGCCCGTGCTTTCTAGGTGAGGAAAGCTTTTCCGGTCTCGGTTTCGAAAGAAATGTCGGACTAGTCCCTTGCCCAAACATCCGTGGGCGGCGAGGCCCCGAGTGGGAAGCTTTGTCCTACACGAGAGGTTGCTACTTCCACTGCTAGTCGTCGAGAGTTTGATGTGTAGAGGTGGCAGGGGTCTCTCTGGTATCAGAGCTTTGTTGAAAGCTCAAGAATCAAAGATGAATTTTGTCTGAATTTTATAATAAAATCTTAGAAAGATGCATTTACATGTATTTTCATTCAGATTAAGCTTCATTGATGAAAATTTATAATTAATGAATTGGATTTTATAGATGGATGCCCCGTATTTATCTGGTATACCCGATCTTACCCAAAATCAGGATATGACTACTTTTGCTTTTGAGAATATCCTCTCCTCTGCCATGATCAAGCGAGCAGAGGGACGAGTCTCGCTAATCATTTCAAGGAGCTATATTTTCCAAACCCAACTGAGAGACGACAACATAAGTGGTTTGCAGGGCAATATATCCACACCTCTTACAACGAGTGCCACATGCTGAGGCAAAATGTCTCTTTAGCCATGGTCTTGTTAAGGCTAAAGTGAAAAGATGCAGGGGGGAAGAGAGCTTGAGCTCTTGCAAGCACACACACACACTCACAAAACCCTAATAGAGAACACACAAGGTGAGAGGCTGAAAAACTTCTTCTTCTCTACTCAACACTCAACACACCATATACAAGAATAAGAGTACACACAATATGAAAGGTACTCAACCAATACATACACGGGTTCTCTATAGTGTGAGCCCGACTAAATGAGCTGGCGCTATAACTATGCCAGTCTCTAGAATGGCTGTCACACAGCCTATCATCCCACTGGCCGCATATCACCCACGATCTCACCAACCATGCCAGTGGTGTAAGTGTGGGGCCTATCCCCCAGGCGGGTCATCAGTGGCCACCGCCTCACTAGACGAGCTCGATATCTCAACACTCCCCCTTGAGCTCAACTCCATCTCATGTACACCAAGCGAAGCCCTGAATCTGCGGAGCTTCTCTGTACACAATGCTTTGGTGAAGATGCCAGCTACCTGATTCTCTGTGCTAACATAAACAAGGTCAAGGTCTCCTGCCAAGACCTTCTCTCTGACGAAATGGTAGTGGACCTCTATGTGCTTCGTAACGAGCATGAAAGACTGGGTTCCTGGCCAACTGTATACTGCTAATGTTGTCACAGAAAATGACAACTTGTCTATCCACTGATAGACCCAAATCTGCAAGTAGCTTCCTCAACCAAGCTACCTCACATGCTGCCATAGCAGCTCCTCTGTACTCGGCCTCTGTACTCGATAGAGCAACCGTAGGCTGCTTCTTACTGCTCCAAGTCATAGCAGCACTCCCCAAAGAAAACATGAATCCACTGGTAGATCTTCTATCTGAGATACTACCAGCCCAATCAGCATCTGTGTACCCATGTACACATATCTCTGTCCCAGTCTCATAGAATAGTCCACAATGCAAAGTAGACTTCACATACCTCAGTATGCGTCTCACTGCATCCAAATGCGATTTCCGTGGAACCTGCATAAACTGACTCACCAACCCAACAGCATAGCTCAAATCTGGTCTGGTGATCGTCATGTAGATCAAACTTCCTACTATGCTCCTGTACATAGTAGGATCCTCCAAGATCGCTCCTGAATCTGCACTCAACTTGCCATTCTGATCCAATGGCACAGAAATAGGCTTACAGCCTGTCATACCATACTTGGACAACATGTCCAAGCCATACTGTCTCTGCAGTAATCCAATACCATGTGGTGATCTAATCACCTCAATGCCCAAGAGATATCTGAGCTCCCCCAGATCCTTCATCTCGAACCTCTGTCTAAGCAAGATCTTTACATCAAAGATCTCTGCATCATGGTCCCCCGTAACGATCAAGTCATCTACATAGATGACAAGCACAACTCCTCTATCACCATGTCTCACATACAATGAGAAATCTGCATTGGCTACATGAAAGCCAATAGTGACAAGATATTCAGAAATCTTGTCAGACCATGCTCTTGGTGCTTGCTTTAAGCCATACAAGGCTTTCTTCAACCTGCAAACATGTTCGGGGTGACCCTCATCCTCATAACCAGGTGGCTGCAACATATACACCTCTTCTTGCAAATCCCCATGCAAGAATGCATTCTTTACATCCATCTGATGCAAAGACCATTGCTTTGACGCAGCCACTGCTATCACAACTCTCACCGTTGCCATCTTGGCAACTGGGCTGAAAGTTTCTTCATAATCAATGCCATATGTCTGCGCATACCCTTTGGCTACCAATCTAGCCTTGTACCTGTTTATGCTTCCATCACTGTTATGTTTAACTTTGTACACCCACTTGCATCCAATGGCTTTCTTGCCTTCAGGCAATTGCACTAAGTCCCAAGTTTCATTTCCATATAGTGCATCCATCTCCTCATCCATAGCTTTCTCCCAACACACATTTCCAACAGCCTCATCAATGCATGTGGGCTCAACAACATGCACAACCTTTGCCATATATGCATAGTGATGTGCCACATAACCATCATAAGTAAACCTCTGCACAGGGTTCTTCACTCTACCAGATCTTCGCAGCTTTTCATTCATGGCTTCCATAGCCTTCTTTACACCAGGTGTTCTCATAGCTGGGATCCCAAGCTCCTCATCAAGGCTCATATCTGAGCCACTAGACTCTCCATCAACATGAGAATGCCCTGCAGAAATGTCAGGCATACCAAGGGGCTCAACCACTTTCTCTTTTCCTTTACGTGATGTACTAATCACATTTGCAGGACTGGTATTATGACGCAGCCTGCCACTCCATGGTTTATCAACAGACCCACTAGATGAGGACTCTCCTGGTCCACTCAAAGACTGTGATTGCTGACTTGCATTCTGTGCAACCACACTTCCACTCACATCAGCCCCAACAGCTTCTTTTTCAGCAGCATACCAGCTGCTCATCTCATCAAAAACAACATCCCGACTTACCCTCAACTCACGTGTAGTAGGGTTATAACACCTGTATCCCTTTTGCTCAAGGGAGTATCCAATAAACACACATTTTTCAGCTTTTGGATCCAGCTTAGTTCTCAGCTCATCTGGCACATGCACATATGCAATGCATCCAAAGACTTTCAGATGAGATAAATCTGGTTTTCTGCCAGTAAACCTCTCCTCTGGAGTTACATCATGTATGGCTGCAGTTGGAGTCCTGTTCATGATGTATACTGCTGTAGAAACAGCCTCAGTCCAATAGCAATGCGGCATATTCTTCTCTTCCATCAATGCTCGCGCAATCTCAGCAATGTGCCTGTTTTTCCGCTCAGCAACTCCATTTTGCTGCGGAGTGTATCTGCATGTATACTGTCTCCGAATACCATTCTTCTTCAAATATTCAGAGAACTCATTGGAGAAGTACTCTCCCCCTCCATCTGACCTTAGGCACTTTACATATTTCCATGTTTGCTTTTCAACCAAAACTCTGAAATTCTGAAAGTGGGTGAACACCTCACTCTTCTCCTTCATGAAATATACCCACACTTTCCTTGTGTGGTCATCAATGAAAGTCACATAGTACCTGCAGCCTCCCATAGATATGGTCTTCGTAGGACCCCATACATCTGAATGCACAACATCTAGTGCATTTCTGCTCACATATCTATTACGTGGAAACACATGCTTTGTTTGCTTCCCAAATTGGCATGCTTCATAGATTTTCTGCATACCTTCCACTTTAAATTTTGGTAGCCCTGTCACAATTCCTTTTGTCTGCATAGACTTCAATCTCTGCACATTTACATGTCCAATTCTTTTATGCCATATGTCTGTGTCTGCAACAACTCCTGAACCATTTGCAAACATCGCAACACTCATCTCAGGCATGTCTACATCCAACGTAAACATTCTGCCCACTCTATTGCCTTTTGCAACCAACCTGCACTTGTCTTTAAAATCTTCAACATAACATCCACCATCAGCGAACCTGCAAACCCTGCTCAATCATCTGGCCAACTGAAACCAGATTCTTTGTTATGTTCGGTACATGAAGTACATCTGCAAGGTACTTCACTTTGCCATCCTGCATAGACAATGGCACATCTCCAATGTGGGCAATTGGATGAGCAGTGTCATCCCCTGTTTCCACAAAACCTGGTCTTTCCGGGTTTTTCATCTCCTTGAACCACTCCCCATGACTCGTCATGTGGTTCGAAGCGCCTGAATCCACATACCATACATTATCGTTTTGTGCTGCATCAACATTTTCAGACATGGCATTCACAACATGCTGCATAACAAACAACCTTTCATTATCCTCATTATTTCTGCTTGAGGATGCATAGTTGTTTTGCTGCACTTTCCCATTTTGCATGTCAGCCTGCTTCTTATAACATTCTGCCTGCACATGTCCAGGCTTACCACAATAATAGCATTCACGTGCATCATTATATTGCCTTTGCCAATTTCCACGGCCTCTTTGACTCCCCCTGCCTCTAAATTTGCCTCTTCCACCTGCGTGTTGTTGTTGTTGTTGATTCTGGGACTGTTGTTGTTGCTGCTGCTGCTGGCCATAATTCTGATTTCCTGTTCGGCCACCTCCTTGACCGCGTCCATGGCCTCCTCTACCTCGTTCTCTTCCTGAACTCGTGTAGAAGGCCTGTTGCTCTGAACTGTTTTTACTTTGTGAAGACTGTTGGTATTCACCCAAGTTCTTCTCTTCGATAATCAGCATAGACACCAAATCTGTAAAGTTGGGAATGTTTTCCCGAGTCTGAATAGACGTCTTAAACGCCTTGTATTGTGGCCCGAGACCACGTAGACAGA
Source organism: Cibotium barometz (assembly GCF_041138505.1). Lineage (NCBI taxonomy): Eukaryota > Viridiplantae > Streptophyta > Polypodiopsida > Cyatheales > Cibotiaceae > Cibotium > Cibotium barometz. The sequence goes on along the minus strand of NC_141096.1, from coordinate 36,874,932 downwards.
CTTCCACCTTGTCATCATCATCTACTGACACACCAATAGATGCAAGGGATTCCACAATACCCTTTATCTTCAGCGCATAGTCATTCATCACAGACATGCTCTTTTTCTCCACAGTATGAAGTTCATTCTTCAACTGTATCTTACGTGCCTTGGTATTTGTTTCATAGAGCTTTACCAAGGTGTCCCACGCCTCTTTGGGAGACTTGGCATCCTGAATGTGCCCAATCATGGTGTCCTGTATACTAATGGAAAGCCAATACATAACCTTCCTGGCTCCTTGGTTCCAGTCTTTAAACTCTTTCACATCTGCAGGCAGTCGGATTTATATCTGCCGGTATCTCCGGTGCCTCTTCATGCTCACCTTCTATGTAGTCCCAATAGCCTTTTCCCATCAGGAAATTAGTCAACTTGAACCTCCAAGCATGGAAGTTATTCTTATCCAGCTTCTCAGCCACAATCTGTGTTATGCCATCATTAGACATCTTGCCAAACACACAATTTTACCAGAAACTGCACTTTGGTTTTTCCTGCACAACTGCTGTATTTTCTGCACAGCGGTACTGCAGTCCACTCAAATGTCACAACCAGTGACCTCAATGTGCATACATACACCCAATGGCAACTGTAGACCTCTTTGTAGCACGCACAGTGTCTGCACAGTCAATCTGTCTTCCTGCAGTACTTAAAACAGAGTTCTGCAGAGAATCGACGACTTACCCGTAGTGCTCGAAATCGCCTGCTTTCTGAAAAACGGAGGTCCAGACGCGCCCGAAACGCGTTTTCGACCCGAAAATTTTAGTCCAAAGGACTGTATAGTTGCCCTATATAGCTTTACTCCCGCGAAGAAAGCTCCTCAATCAGAGATCGTTTGCCGGTGCCTCCCGTAGAGCTTCGGACAAGGGTGTAGTCACCAACACAAATAGGGAAGAGTAGTTGAAGCTCTTACCCTCGTACCGCTTCCTGTGGTTCTCTTGCTTGCAGCTCAGCCCTTAGCACAAACCAGGCTCTGATACCATGAAAAGATGCAGGGGGGAAGAGAGCTTGAGCTCTTGCAAGCACACACACACACTCACAAAACCCTAATAGAGAACACACAAGGTGAGAGGCTGAAAAACTTCTTCCTCTCTACTCAACACTCAACACACCATATACAAGAATAAGAGTACACACAATATGAAAGGTACTCAACCAATACATACACGGGTTCTCTATAGTGTGAGCCCGACTAAATGAGCTGGTGCTATAACTATGCCAGTCTCTAGAATGGCTGTCACACAGCCTGTCATCCCACTGGCCGCATATCACCCATGATCTCACCAACCATGCCAGTGGTGTAAGTGTGGGGCCTATCCCCCAGGCGGGTCATCAGTGGCCACCGCGTCACTAGACGAGCTCGATATCTCAACATAAAGGTGGTTCATGGTGTTATACTTTATCACCCCACACCTCGAGATTTTAGGATTACTTGTCATCTTTTTAGGCTTCTCAACCGTTATCCCGAGGAGTAAGATTATAGCACGAATAGTAGTAAGGAAACAATTGCATCGCGGCGGCATGTCCATAGCGCAGTATCGCCGTTTCATGCATATGCAATTAAGGCATTGATTTTTTAGAGCCATGTTGCTCTATGTATATATTGCAAACCTTATGTAAATAAAGAATGTTTTACAAAAATTCCAGTTGTTTAAGTGATTTTGACTACCAGATATCGAGTTTAAAGAAATAAGATCTGTTTTCTCAGACGTATGTCATAGATCTTTAGTAAGAACGATTACCTTGTTTAAAGTAATTATTTCTAAACTTCTTAAGTCTTAGGATCTCGAGACGACGTCAAATAGAAATTTAACGATGTATCATTTTGGCACAATCATGAGACGTGCAAATCATGGTAGATAGCCAGATCCTCTCACGGATGAGGAGGAGCTTGATCGTGATGTTCGCAAAGCTCTTGAGATAGATCTCAGCCAGGTCCCTTCAAAGGTGAAGGGGAACACTTAGCCAAGGCTATAGAAAAGTGGATCAAAGCCATGGAAGAATACTTGGATGTCACTGGATACAATAAAAAAAAAGTAAAGTGGCTCTTGCCAAGTTGAAGATTATAGAAATAGCTAGAGTAGCATGGAGAAACCACTGTGAGACAAACCGTTTAAATCAGAACACCCAAACGTTGTATGATCTCAAAGCGTATATACCTCAAGAAGAGATTTTGTCCTCTTGGCTTCCTGGAAACAAAGATGAATGAGTTCCTGGAGCTAACCCAGGGAAGCCGAACAACGAAGGAATATCACTAGGCATTCGCTCTTCTCCTCAAATACTCGCCACCGCTAGATGAAGAACAGCTACTGATGGCCAGGTTCATTCGAGGAATGAACAAACCTTTGGATACCCTGGTAAAGAATGCTAAGCCAGTTTCCATGGCCGAAGCAGTGCGGATGGTGGGGAAGGATTTTGCCAAAGCATTTGTTGTCAAGGTCTCGCCAAAGCCAGCTCCCTCGTCCTTCAAAAGATTCCAAACTCCAGGGAGCACTTCCAACTTTCCACCTCCTAAGTGACATCAAGGTCCCAATCAAAACCAGGAGATGGGAAGTTTCAGAATGGAAGGAAGGCCTTTTCCTCGGAGCACATTTTTTGGAACTCCGGCTCTTTCCAGGATGCAAAAGGATGAGCTTTGAAGTGAGAACATGTGTTTTGAATGTCAAGGTTTTGGAAACCAGCTCAAGGATTGCCCAACTCCTTCTATGACAACGGGCCAGGGAAGCCAAGGTCGTAGAATGTCGAGACCGACTCTTTCGTATATTAACATAATCAAGGTCCCTCTCGCAAAAATCATGGCAACCCCAAAAGAGTGTCAGCTCAGCCTGTAGCCTCAATGCAAAGTAGTCTCAGAACTCCCTCCCAGAATTGGGGAAGCCAGAGAGATAGAGTTCCACCCCCCAGACAGCAGTAGCCAGAGCTGTCACTATAGCTGATGCAGTGGAGGAAGTAAGAGGACAGATTTATGCCGCCATTGAACATCAAGGACAAAAATGTCAGTTCTTAGTCCTTCACACTCCAGCAGAATAAAAGGGTAAGCACTTTAAGCTTTTGATTGATTCAGGCAGTACACATTCTCTTATTTCCCCTGGATGCTTGCGCAAGTTAGTCCTAGATCAAAAAACAAGGAAACCTATGCAAGTAGAATTGGCCAGTGCAAAGATTCTTTTTAGACACCATGAGACAGACCGTATTCAGCTTAATCTACATGGGAATATAACAGACTGCCAGTTCAGAGTCTTACCCTTGGGAATCTATGACGGAATCCTTGGAATGGATTGGCTCCATAAGAATTAGGCTGACATTCACTGTCACAATGGAACCATTTCCTTCCTCGACCTGCAATGGGAATCAAGTTCAAGGAACTTGAATTTTTGGATCCCCAGTTCTACAGTTAGTAAAAGATTCTAAATTGCTGAAGGGACTTAGAAAGAAGCAAACTATCTATGTCTTTAAAATGAATCCAGTAGACGAAAATGCAAGGTTAAGAAACCAAAGTCGCTAAGTGAGTATGCTGATGTATTCCCAAAAGAGCTGACTGAGATGCCTCTGACTCGTGAAGTAGATCTCGTGAAGTAGATCATGAGATAGAGCTAACCCTCGAAGCTCAGCCAATAGCCCAGCGTGCATACAAGATGCCAGTTCTTGAAGCCATAGAGCCAAAGGAGCAATTAAGACAACTGCTAGAGCAAGGATTCATAAGACCCAATGTTTCACCTCGGGGTGTGCCCGTTCTCTTTCTTCAGAAAAAGAAAGATGGAATGTTAAGACTCTGTATTGATTACAAAGGATTAAATCAGTTAACAATCAAAAATAAATATCCTATCCCTAGGATTGATGAACTTTTGGATCGGTTAAGTGGAACCCAAACGTTCACAAAAATAGATCTCAAATCTGGATATTACCATATCAGAATTAAGGATCAAGATATCCCCAAGACAGCCATCAATACTCGATATGGGCATTATGAATTTACAGTCATGCCATTCAAACTGACAAATGTCCCAGCAACATTTAATCGCCTCATGCAGGACAAAGAATACTTGGATGAATTTGTTCTTGTCTTCTTCAATGACATCCTGGTATGCTCAAATAGCATCCCCCTTGACTAACCTTCTCAAGAAGAGTACCCTATTTCATTGGACTGCTATGTGTCAAAGTGCTTTTGATAAGTTGAAGACAACCTTAATAACCAACCCTATCCTAAAATTGCCAGATTTTTCCATACCTTTTGCCCACTGGTGGTTTTGCCCTAGGAGGTGCACTTATGCAGGAAGATCCTGCAGTAGCCTATGAATCCAGAAAACTCAAAATGCATGAGAGAAATTATGCTGTCCCCCATGACTTGGAGTTACTCTCATTAGTTTATGCTCTAAAGTTGTGGAGACATTATCTCTTGGGATAGAGATTCACCTTGATGACAAATCATGAAAGTATGAAGTGGATCTTCACCCAAAGAGATCTCAATATGCGTCAAAGAAGGTGGATGCAGACTCTATAGGAATTTGATTTTGAGATAAAGTGCCGACCGAGGAAAGAAAATATGATAGCCAATGTGCTCAGTAGGAAAGCCTCCTTGCTTGCAGTAACATTGGTGGCAAATCCATTTATCAGTGAAGCAAGAGAGAAGATCATGCAGGACATATTTTTTGCCCCTCTATTGTTACCCTACTAATGCAAAAAAGCAAGACTCCTCAGGAAATGAGTCGAGTTCTTGGGTACAAATTGAACGAAGGATGCATGTATTACATCAATCGGCTATGCATCCCCAATGATGAGTAAATAAAGGGAAATATTATGAGAGAATCCCATGATAGCCTGATAGAGCTGGACATCCAGGGTTCATAAAGACCTACATGTCTGTAAAGAAGAGCTTCTTCTAGTTATCTTCTTCCCAACCTCTCTAATGCTTGGAAAGCATTTTAATCTATGGTTTCTTCTTTAAAACCATGCTTTTATTGATTATATTGTTTGAATGGATTAGTGTTAATCTTTTATGCTTAAATGTAATGTTTTTTATTTATAAATCTCTCTTTTTATAAGAATACTCGGATTCATTGAAGAAAGCCATGTTCATCACAGGTTGCATGTATGGTTTTGTGTGGTCTATGACTTTGAAAATGTTTTGTGGTTATTGGTTTATGGAAATTCATGTTATGCTAAAGAAATGAGAGGGTTGACCAATCTCTCTTTCTTAGAAAAGTACATGTTCAAGCCATGCTTTGAGATCCTTAAACTCCTTAGATTTATCATTTCACTTTGGGGTTGTCATGGTCTATCTCCTTATCCTTATCTTTGATAGATTGTTTGGCTAGCTTCTCTCATTGTGAGTAGTCTCCTCATTCTTCTCTTTGATAGCTTGACATTGGGGTAGCTTCTCTAGCTCGAATACTCACCAATCTCTACCGCTTAGACAAGTACACATGTTCAAGCCAATCTTTGATGTCCTTAAACTTCTTAGATTTATCATTCTGCTTTGGGGTTGTCATGGTCTATCTCCTTATCCTTCTCGTTGATAGCTTGTTGGGCTAGCTTCTCTCATTGTGAGCACTCTGCAAAATGTGTTGCCTCTTCTTCATTATGCTACATCAATTGTTTTATTACATCATTGGCTACATAATTAGCTAATTATGTATGTAGCTCTCTTGTTTCTTTTTGGTATTTTGTGGTACTTTCAGTTGTTGGTGGTGAGATTCATCTTTAAACTAACTGTCTTTCTCAACTTCTTTGATTTATTTTGCCTTAGCCTCTTTCTACTTCTCTATTTATATAAGCAATTCCTCCTTTGGGCTTCCCACATAACTTGTCTCTCTTTTTTCTCTTTGAGGTCTTTCTATTGTGGTTATTATTCTCCACAATCTCTTAGATTGACTATGTCCTTTTTGTATTTTTTAAGATCATGGCCCTTGTTGATATATCAAGAGTAACTTTTGGATCCCAAAGTAGCCTTCTTCTACTCTTTGTCTCTCATCATATCTAGCTTGCATTTATAGTGGGTCATCTCATTATTAAACATATGAATTTCTCCCTTCAAATAGTCTCGGGCTGTCGGTGAAGTGATTCTCTAGACTATTGGGATTCGTCTTTGTCTGGTTAGGGTTTGTATCTACAAAGGCTCGACCACAAGTGTTTCTTATGTAGTTTGTAAGATTCCTCCCCCAACCCCTTTTTGATGTCTAGTATCTTCCCCTGTAATCAATCCCTCTTCAGAAATATAAAGGCCTTGTTCTAACTGTTTTAGCCTAGAGAGAGAAAAATATGCTAGAGAGAGAATATTCAGATTATGAATATTTTTGGATAGAAAATTAACTCATCTTATTAAAATAAGTTCCCCTGAAATAGAAATTCAAAAAGAATTTTCCAATGTGCAATTGGAATTAATTGGAAATAAGTATAAAGAACCTTAGTCTAAGGGTCTAGATTTTCAGAAATTTTTAGATTATGGTCCAATTAAGGTTCCTATGGGCCAATAGCATCAATCCATGTGTAGGGAGGAGATAAATCCAATTTGTAAAAGAAGATACCCAAAAATGAGTAAATGCTCACATAAGATGAAGAGTTGAAAATGTACAAGATTTATTAGTAAAAAAACTATGAGCAATATTAAAAATATGAGATATTTTGGGTATCCAAAAATGAGTAAATGCTCACATAAGATGAAGAGTTGAAAATGTACAAGGTTTATTAGTAAATAAACACATATGTAAGGAAGGGGAGTTCTTTAAAGGAGGTGCATATTTCACATAAGATGAAGAGTTGAAAATGTACAAGGTTTATTAGTAAATAAACACATATGTAAGGAAGGGGAGTTCTTTAAAGGAGGTGCATATTTCACATAAGATGAAGAGTTGAAAATGTACAAGGTTTATTAGTAAAAAAACTATGACACATATGTAAGGAAGAGGAGTTCTTTAAAGGAGGTGCATATTTCACATAAGATGAAGAGTTGAAAATGTACAAGGTTTATTAGTAAAAAACTATGAGCAATAAAATTTTGACACATATGTAAGGAAGGGGAATTCTTTAAAGGAGGTGCATATTTCACATGCTTGAATGAGTTTTAAACTCAAAAATAATGTGATATTTTTATCTCTCATCTCTCTTGAACCAAACCAAATCAAACCGAATCAAAAAGTAACCAAACTAGGTCCAAATCTAGTCCAAATTCAACCAAACTGACTTGGAAAATTCTAGAATCAATTTGTTTGGTTAGGAGCTCAATTTTTCCTATAAATAGAAGCCTCCCCTTGTTGAAAAAAATATAGAGTCTTATGCCTTGTTACTCTACTCCACCTAAGCTAAAATATATAGTGTCTTATGCTTTGTCACTCTACTCCACCTAAGCCAAATTAGATAGAGTCTTATGCCTTGTTACTCTACTCCACCTAAGCCAAATTAGATAGAGTCTTATGCTTTGTTACTCTACTCCACCTAAGCCAAATTAGATAGAGTCTTATGCTTTGTTACTCTACTCCACCTAAGCCAAATTAGATAGAGTCTTATGCTTGTTACTCTACTCCACCTAAGCCAAAATATAGAGTGTCTTATGCATTGTTACTCTACTCTACCTAAGCCAAGAGTTGTGAATTCTTTAATAATTCACTAGTTTTTGATACTTCTCTCTTTCTTCAATCCCCATTGGTGGCTCCATCAACATACTAAACCAATTGATTGGTTGGGGGCCTCTACCGTGAATAAAGAATCAAGCAAATTATAAGGTAAGTATATTGAATTTTGATCTTTCTATAATTTCTCAATGATTCTCTCTTCTCAACCCCTCTCAAGCTTGAGAAGTTTAATTGGTATGGTTTTTTTAAAATGCTATTGAAGTTAATTGGTGAATAGTAGTGAAGAGTTACATAATTTAATAAATGCTATAGAAGTTAATTTCCATTTGTGTTTAAATTCTAATGGTTTTTATGTAATTTCTCTCTCTCACTCAAGAAATGGTCATACTCATGAACCATTCTCAATCCAAATGAAGCTTTTCATAAAGCCTTTCCTTAATCCAAGATTAAGCTATGCTTGAGGCCAAATTAATGGCTTTTTGCTATGCTTTTAGTTTATGCACATTGATGATTCAATCCATTATGGATTGATGACCCAATTAGAGACCATTCTAATTGTTTTCTTAATGATCCAATTAGAGACCATTATGGATTGATGATCCAATTAGAGACCATTCTAATTATTTCTTTAATAATGAGCTTTATCCCTTAGAAAAAAATTGAGATTTATCAGTCATAGTAGCGGAGCTATGGCAAAATTTTTATAGAAATTACGCATAAAATAAATTCATTCAAAGTATAAAAAGAGGAATTCCTACCATATTCTAGGAACTATCATCCTAGATTAATTAAAAGAATTTTATTATGCATGGAGATGTGGATGTTGCATGTAGATGTAGATGTATGGATGTGAGTGTGAATGTGGAGGTGGATGTATGCATGGGACGTGGATGTATGCATGTAGAAATAGATGTGTAGATGAGGATGTAAATGGAGATGTGGATGGATGCATGTAGATGTAGAGGTATAGATGTAGATGTGAATGGAGATGTGGATGTATACATGTAGATGTAGATGTATAGATGTAGATGTGGATGTGGAGGTGGATGGATGCATGTAGATGTAGATGTATAGATGTAGATGGGAATGGAGATATGGATGTATGCATGTAGATGTAGTTGTGAATGGAGATATATATGTATACATGTAGATGTAGATGTATAGATGTAGATGTGGATGTGGATGGGGATGTATGCATGTAGATGTAGGTGTATAGACGTAGATGTGGATGTAGAGGTGGATGTATGCATGTAGATGTAGATGTATAGATGTGGATGTGAATGTGGAGTGGATGTATGCATGTAGATGTAGATGTATAGAGGTGAATGTGAATGTGGATGTGGATGTATGCATAGGGATGTAGATGTATGCATGTAGATGTGAATGTACGCATATAGTTGTGGATGTATGGATGTGAATATACGATTGTGATGTGAGGGAATCTGAAGTGATGAGATAGAAATGATGTGATGGGATGAGTATACATATAAATGGAATATGGAATAAGTAATGTAGATTGAGGAGGGATAATGTGGAAAAATGAAAGTTAAAATAGAAATTGTATTGTAAACTGTTTGTAAATGCTGTTTGTAAATGCTGTCTGTAAATGATTGTTTTATGTCAAGAATGCTGGGGGGAGCATTTTGACCGTCTTGTGATTAAGGTCGTGATGAGAAAGTTGCAACTACTGACGGGGAGTCAATGAAGGACGTCTCGCGTAGCAAGGTCGGCCGAGGTCTTGACCAGCCTCGGTGCGATTAAAATGGTGAGCTTCCGGTACGGTGGATGAGGGGCCAAGGAAGCGGCCTATGCGTGAAGCGCTAGGTTACCTGCGAAGGATCCTAGAGGGTGCTGACCATACGGTGCTCGGGCTCTGGGTCGCCTAGGATACCCACGCGTGCGTCGAGGAAGATATTGGAACAGAGTTGGAGATGTTTTCTGAAATCGAGCATGGATCTGGTTGATTGACCTTGCTGGTCTTCAATGGATGAGTCCATGGCTCCTTATATGGATCTGTTGGTTGATCTTGCTGATCTTCAACGAGAGTCCATCATGTTAAGTGATTATATTGCCAAGTATTATGGGCTAGGAACTATCGAAACGGCTCCTGAGCGTTCTAGTTGCCAATGATGCCATAGATACTCTGATGAAGGAATGATGGGAAATTAAGAATCAATTGGATAAATTGGAAGATGGTGATCAATGATACTATGGTTTTATTAAAGGATTATTTTAAACTGGTTGAATCTGGTTGAAAAAGGCAATTTCATATTGGGTGTGTGAGTGGTGTGACTAGTTTTATTTTGCATGAACATCCGGCTAGGGGGCCTTGGAACTCTTTTCCTTGGTACCCGGGACAAAACCTAACCAAATTCTTAATTGGATCCCATCACTACAGTGGTTGGGCGGTTGGCTAACCCATGGGACTGGATGGGGTTAGGCTGGACTGATGGATCCGTAAATCGAGACTCAAACTTTTGTTTTTACGATAGAAAAAAAAAATCCGGACAGTAACTGTTCTATGGATAGGAATCAACGGCTGTGCCTCTTGAATGGGGAAAAAAGCGTTGATCCCAATGATCCAAGTGCAAGTTTCTTCCTTGAACTGACTAAGTATCTTATAGATGTAATTGGATCATCTCGATCAGAAATGATCTTGACTACGTTAGAGTAAAAAGTTATCCTGGTGGAATCGCCCGTGCTTCCGGTTAAGAAAGTTTTTCCAGGTTCGGTTTTGGAATAACCGACGGATTAGTCTCTTATCCGGATATCCGTGGGCGAGGCCCCGAGTGTGGGACCCCTGTCCCGCGCGAGAAGCGCTACTTCCGCTGCTGCCAGTACCCCGAATCCGTTGCTCGGTGGGAACAGGGATCTTACAGTTGGTATCAGAGCATTTGGTTAATAAAGATCAACTGAGAAGACAAATATATCAAAATTTTATCAAGAGACACAAAAAGATTATAATTGTGTGAGATAATTCATACAATTTGATATTCAAACTGAAATTCGTAATTTGGTAATTGAGTCTTCAGATGGAAGTGCCGCAATTATATAGAATCCCTGACGTGCTTGAGGCCTAGACATGATAGTATTTACCTTATAATTCCAAGGGCCGTGACTACCCATATATACCGAGAGTATACTGCAGCTCTTTACTGACAGTATATACGAGTAAATCTAAGACTTGAAATTATAAGTGTTAATGCTATCCAGATGATGATTTTGAATGTGATTGATATGATTTTTAATTCTGTTTGAGAATTGATGAATTGATTTGGATTCTGATTGAAAATGCTGATTGAAAAACGTTGATTTTAAAAATTAGTTGAAATATAATGAAACCACAATGAGGGGGAAAGGGACGAGTCCCTGTGATGATATTCATAACTAGAAAGATGATAACGAATTCAGCAAATCACTATGAGATTAGTGGGTTGTGCTGTCAGATTGCTACTGTTAATACTTGACCGGTAGATCGAGTTAAGGGATGTCAAATTGAGAACTTACTTGACTAAAATTTCCGTGGAGGAATGTTCCGAAGGAAACTTTTCGGTCTAATGGACCATTATCATGTTAAAGATATGAATGATATAATCTGAATGAATTGTTATTTAAAGATGAGTTCTATATAAGGGATATTTATCCCAGTGTTCTGTTGGGTTGACTAGAATATAAGGAACCCCAGAATAAAATTGGATCTTAAGAAAAAGAGTTGTCCTCTACCTTGCGAGATGAGGACATCTCGCACTTTTTAAGTGGGGTAGGATGTAAGATTCCTCCCCAGCCTTCGAGGTATACAGGAGTAAGAATCCCCCTTTCTGATCTTATAATTATTCCCTCTCTAAAATAAAAGAAAGTTTTTGTTTAAAAAAGGAAGACCCTTTCCCCTAGAATACTTCTCAGGAGTCCCACCTGTTTTAAAGATTTAGAACAATGAGTTCAAAAGTGAGAATCGGTGTTTTGGATACCAAGGTTTTGGTTTTCATTCGGTTTTCATTCGAGTACGGCCCAAAAGAAGTTCTTTATCTCTTGGGGAGTATAAGAAGTTATCCCCCAGATATTGTGACCCTTATATCTAGTAGGTGACTTAGCCTACAAGCTTCTTTTATCTCCTCATCTCAAAATTCTTAATGCCTTCTATAGAAAAATGTGTCAAACACAAATCATGGAAAGACGGTAAAACTTCAGTGGCAAGTTACCGTTGGCTTCTAGGTTACGCTAGCTCCTTCCTTTATATAAGTCGTAATTTTTACTTGCTGCTCACAGTAATCTTACTCCCATCAATCTCCTTTCTTTCTTAATCTCCTTCATGGCTTGGCAACAGGAATTAGTTTCTCACCTTCAAGACGCAAGAGAGTCTGTGAAGAAAGACTTTATAGAACAGTATGAGCGCTCACTTTTTCCTCACCTAGGAACTTCTGTAGCGCAGACCAAATGGCGGACCTATCAAAACATAACTAGGGTAACACCCTGGGGTCAGCAGCACTTTCGTAACAATGTCCGCTTGGCCATGGTTATTGAAGCTTTGGGTTTGGGTCCCCGATACTACTGCGTCATGAGATCAAGGCATCTTGGGTTTTCTGAGCGGGTCTTCTTACTGGCGTGTTTTCTTCCTCATGAGAAGATATGCCTTTATCCCGTTTTTGGCTTGCCTCTCAGAGGTCCTTTTGTTAGATCACCTCATACCACTGAGATAGGTGCGGCAATAACCAGCAGAATCATTCCCATAGATGAGTTACCCTATACTTGTGCAGCTTGTGAGGACTGCTTTTGTGACCATATGATGGACGGGCTTATGGAAGTGTAAAGAGTTCTTCTATCTTTACTGTATAAGTTCCGAGAATGAATAAAGTTTAAATCTTGTTCTTATTTTGAATCTTGCTCTCTTTAAGACTTTTCTTGGTGGTTAATCTTGATTAAAATTTTTCTCTAAATCTCATATTCGTGCATCTTGTAAAATTATCCCAGTTTGCGAGATGAGGACATCTCGCATTTTTTAAGTGGGGTAGAATGTAAGATTCCTCCCCCAACCCCTTTTTGATGTCTAGTATCTTCCCCTGTAATCAATCCCTCTTCAGAAATATAAAGGCCTTGTTCTAACTGTTTTAGCCTAGAGAGAGAAAAATATGCTAGAGAGAGAATATTCAGATTATGAATATTTTTGGATAGAAAATTAACTCATCTTATTAAAATAAGTTCCCCTGAAATAGAAATTCAAAAAGAATTTTCCAATGTGCAATTGGAATTAATTGGAAATAAGTATAAAGAACCTTAGTCTAAGGGTCTAGATTTTCAGAAATTTTTAGATTATGGTCCAATTAAGGTTCCTATGGGCCAATAGCATCAATCCATGTGTAGAGAGGAGATAAATCCAATTTGTAAAAGAAGATACCCAAAAATGAGTAAATTCTCACATAAGATGAAGAGTTGAAAATGTACAAGATTTATTAGTAAAAAAACTATGAGCAATATTAAAAATATGAGATATTTTGGGTATCCAAAAATGAGTAAATGCTCACATAAGATGAAGAGTTGAAAATGTACAAGGTTTATTAGTAAATAAACACATATGTAAGGAAGGGGAGTTCTTTAAAGGAGGTGCATATTTCACATAAGATGAAGAGTTGAAAATGTACAAGATTTATTAGTAAATAAACACATATGTAAGGAAGGGGAGTTCTTTAAAGGAGGTGCATATTTCACATAAGATGAAGAGTTGAAAATGTACAAGGTTTATTAGTAAAAAAACTATGACACATATGTAAGGAAGAGGAGTTCTTTAAAGGAGGTGCATATTTCACATAAGATGAAGAGTTGAAAATGTACAAGGTTTATTAGTAAAAAACTATGAGCAATAAAATTTTGACACATATGTAAGGAAGGGGAATTCTTTAAAGGAGGTGCATATTTCACATGCTTGAATGAGTTTTAAACTCAAAAATAATGTGATATTTTTATCTCTCATCTCTCTTGAACCAAACCAAATCAAAATGGAACCAAACCGAATCAAAAAGTAATCAAACTAGGTCCAAATCTAGTCCAAATTCAACCAAACTGACTTGGAAAATTCTAGAATCAATTTGTTTGGTTAGGAGCTCAATTTTTCCTATAAATAGAAGCCTCCCCTTGTTGAAAAAAATATAGAGTCTTATGCCTTGTTACTCTACTCCACCTAAGCTAAAATATATAGTGTCTTATGCTTTGTCACTCTACTCCACCTAAGCCAAATTAGATAGAGTCTTATGCCTTGTTACTCTACTCCACCTAAGCCAAATTAGATAGAGTCTTATGCTTTGTTACTCTACTCCACCTAAGCCAAATTAGATAGAGTCTTATGCTTTGTTACTCTACTCCACCTAAGCCAAATTAGATAGAGTCTTATGCTTGTTACTCTACTCCACCTAAGCCAAAATATAGAGTGTCTTATGCATTGTTACTCTACTCTACCTAAGCCAAGAGTTGTGAATTCTTTAATAATTCACTAGTTTTTGATACTTCTCTCTTTCTTCAATCCCCATTGGTGGCTCCATCAACATACTAAACCAATTGATTGGTTGGGGGCCTCTACCGTGAATAAAGAATCAAGCAAATTATAAGGTAAGTATATTGAATTTTGATCTTTCTATAATTTCTCAATGATTCTCTCTTCTCAACCCCTCTCAAGCTTGAGAAGTTTAATTGGTATGGTTTTTTTAAAATGCTATTGAAGTTAATTGGTGAATAGTAGTGAAGAGTTACATAATTTAATAAATGCTATAGAAGTTAATTTCCATTTGTGTTTAAATTCTAATGGTTTTTATGTAATTTCTCTCTCTCACTCAAGAAATGGTCATACTCATGAACCATTCTCAATCCAAATGAAGCTTTTCATAAAGCCTTTCCTTAATCCAAGATTAAGCTATGCTTGAGGCCAAATTAATGGCTTTTTGCTATGCTTTTAGTTTATGCACATTGATGATTCAATCCATTATGGATTGATGACCCAATTAGAGACCATTCTAATTGTTTTCTTAATGATCCAATTAGAGACCATTATGGATTGATGATCCAATTAGAGACCATTCTAATTATTTCTTTAATAATGAGCTTTATCCCTTAGAAAAAAATTGAGATTTATCAGTCATAGTAGCGGAGCTATGGCAAAATTTTTATAGAAATTACGCATAAAATAAATTCATTCAAAGTATAAAAAGAGGAATTCCTACCATATTCTAGGAACTATCATCCTAGATTAATTAAAAGAATTTTATTATGCATGGAGATGTGGATGTTGCATGTAGATGTAGATGTATGGATGTGAGTGTGAATGTGGAGGTGGATGTATGCATGGGACGTGGATGTATGCATGTAGAAATAGATGTGTAGATGAGGATGTAAATGGAGATATGGATGGATGCATGTAGATGTAGAGGTATAGATGTAGATGTGAATGGAGATGTGGATGTATACATGTAGATGTAGATGTATAGATGTAGATGTGGATGTGGAGGTGGATGGATGCATGTAGATGTAGATGTATAGATGTAGATGGGAATGGAGATATGGATGTATGCATGTAGATGTAGTTGTGAATGGAGATATATATGTATACATGTAGATGTAGATGTATAGATGTAGATGTGGATGTGGATGGGGATGTATGCATGTAGATGTAGGTGTATAGACGTAGATGTGGATGTAGAGGTGGATGTATGCATGTAGATGTAGATGTATAGATGTGGATGTGAATGTGGAGTGGATGTATGCATGTAGATGTAGATGTATAGAGGTGAATGTGAATGTGGATGTGGATGTATGCATAGGGATGTAGATGTATGCATGTAGATGTGAATGTACGCATATAGTTGTGGATGTATGGATGTGAATATACGATTGTGATGTGAGGGAATCTGAAGTGATGAGATAGAAATGATGTGATGGGATGAGTATACATATAAATGGAATATGGAATAAGTAATGTAGATTGAGGAGGGATAATGTGGAAAAATGAAAGTTAAAATAGAAATTGTATTGTAAACTGTTTGTAAATGCTGTTTGTAAATGCTGTCTGTAAATGATTGTTTTATGTCAAGAATGCTGGGGGGAGCATTTTGACCGTCTTGTGATTAAGGTCGTGATGAGAAAGTTGCAACTGCTGACGGGGAGTCAATGAAGGACGTCTCGCGTAGCAAGGTCGGCCGAGGTCTTGACCAGCCTCGGTGCGATTAAAATGGTGAGCTTCCGGTACGGTGGATGAGGGGCCAAGGAAGCGGCCTATGCGTGAAGCGCTAGGTTACCTGCGAAGGATCCTAGAGGGTGCTGACCATACGGTGCTCGGGCTCTGGGTCGCCTAGGATACCCACGCGTGCGTCGAGGAAGATATTGGAACAGAGTTGGAGATGTTTTCTGAAATCGAGCATGGATCTGGTTGATTGACCTTGCTGGTCTTCAATGGATGAGTCCATGGCTCCTTATATGGATCTGTTGGTTGATCTTGCTGATCTTCAACGAGAGTCCATCATGTTAAGTGATTATATTGCCAAGTATTATGGGCTAGGAACTATCGAAACGGCTCCTGAGCGTTCTAGTTGCCAATGATGCCATAGATACTCTGATGAAGGAATGATGGGAAATTAAGAATCAATTGGATAAATTGGAAGATGGTGATCAATGATACTATGGTTTTATTAAAGGATTATTTTAAACTGGTTGAATCTGGTTGAAAAAGGCAATTTCATATTGGGTGTGTGAGTGGTGTGACTAGTTTTATTTTGCATGAACCACTACAAGGGATTGGGCTCATACCCGCGCTCTTAGCCGCTAAAAATGACTTGTGAAAAAAAGTAGCGGGCCCGTGTATCAGCGCGTGTATAATCGCGGCCAGAGACATGCGTGTAAAAACGCGTGTACAATACCTCTCAGACGCGCGTATACACGGGTGTGTAGCCGCGTTTTTTTTTGCAGACGCGTTAATACACGCCAGTATACACGCTTCTTATTCTATTAGACGCGGTTATACACGGGTGTATAGCCGCATCCTGTTCAGTCCCAATGTCCCAGACGCGTTTTTACTTGCGTCTATACACGCGTTTCTTTTATTTAGATGCGCTTATACACGCGTTATTGCGAGTTTATACGCGTTTATACACGCGTAATTTCCAGTGTATCCGCGCAGATACACGCAATTTTTAGCAGTTTTGACGCGTTTATACACGCGAACAGAGAGCAAAAAAAAAAATCCAGAGAGTGCTATTTGGTGCCTGAATACTGTTCCAGCATTCCAGCACCCAATAGCACTCTCTGGTTTAGGGTTTTTGGTGCATTAGACCATCCCCATTAGACCATCCACGAAGAACATATGCACGAGGGAGATTAAGACAAGAACGACATGAATGCATACATTGTCATTACACGATTCAAGACAGCCATGAATGTAATACTATCGATCAATCAATTCAATATTACTATCAAAATTTCATACATGTATACAAGGGAGTCCATATCTCGAAGTAGCCCATGGCTTGAGTTTACAAAAAAATATATACAATCACATCCTAAATATGGAATGTGATACTACAAATCTGAGTACTACTCAGACCCAGATGATGACTCGGTGCTCCCCTCATGCTCAGATGAGCTCGCATCGGTCGGAATGTCCGAGGAGTAGTGCTCACGTCCACCCTCTGCAGCGGCGGCCGGTGGATCATCAGCAGCTTGTGCCTGTTCAAGTAATATATAGTATATAAGTATATATATATATATATATGCAATTCAATAAACCAAAACCATTCGTTACGAATTTTCAAGTACCTGTCGACCGTATGGTCTCATGGCCAACTCAAACTGCGCGTCCGTAATACGTCCCTCGGCTCTGAAGATGGCCCACGTGTCACGTCTGCTATGCCGGCGAGCATACGCAGTATCGTGGGTTGTGGGCTTCCTCCCCGTAACCCGTCGCTGTATCATAATCAACACAATTTGTAAGATTAAAACAATTCATAGAATCAATGAATTAAGTAAACATTCAAATAAAGTGACAGGATACTTACGAACTCTGCCTCCCATGACTCGACGCCGCCAGATCCGAAATGCGAAGATCCAACGGTCTCCATCTGGATCCGTCGTGCCTCCACATGCTGCCTGCTCTTCACGCCACCCTCTGCTCGTTTCTTTGCCTCCTTCCACTCGCGTTTGTGCGCAGTGGCAGGTTTCTCGGCAGGATAGCCACCCGCAGCTACATTTAGCCGGTCATCGTACGCGAGTTTTTTAAGGTGAGATCTTTTATTACTTAAGATCTCCCTTATTCGCGTCCTTCCCCATACATCCGAGAATGTAGCATGTGGGGGATTGGGGTACCGACTGTGTACAGCCTCTATCACCTCCCCAACTAATCGGCTATTTTGATCTTTAAATTTAATAAAACAATTTCTATATGAGTTTGATACTACCCCACGCATGTACTCCATTACCTCCCTCCCCCTCGCATCCATCACTATCCCGCCCCTATCCGTCACATCATAGCAAACCACTCTCTCCATCTCTCTCATCTCCTCCTCTTCCGAACTGTCTCCTCTAACTCTTCTCCCTCTATCTCCTCTCTCATCCCGTGCCCTACTACCTCCCCCACCTCCCCCACCTCCCCCACCAAAGCACCCGCCGCATCCTCCACTCCCACTCTTCCTACTGCTGCGGGTGGAGTCACGACTGGGGGATTGTCTACGTGACGGTGGCTGTGAGCCCTGACGTGACGGTGGCTCTGAGGGAGCACGTGATGGTGGCTGTGAGGGTGTACGTGAGTGTGTCTGGGACGAGGTATGTCTCCTCGGTGGACGTGGAAGAGGAGAAGCTGCATGCCGTCTCGTCGGACTCGGAGGAATAGACGGCACTGGAGTGCCCTGGATACTCGCGGTAGGGGTATAGACACCAGGCAGGGAAGGAGGGGGATGAGCATACATATACTCTGTAAGCTCAACCGGACCAGGTTGGCGCCCAAAGTGATTCATCATCTCCATCAACCAATTGCTATACGCAAATGGATCGGATGAAGAACCTGGAATATCCATAAAGAACCTGCATCAAACATCATCATGTACATCATTGACTCACACATTGTCATTACACAAGTCAAATGCCTGCAAACCATGAAATCTGAAACGCCGCAGTTTTCTGTCTGCAGAAACGCGTGTATACACCCGTTAAAAAACGCGTGTATATACCCGGCACAAAACGCGTGTATATGCGCGTGTATATGCGCGTGGAAAAACTCCTTGCTGTTGGAAGAGGCGAAAATAGGCGAAAACGCATGCACTGTTGATTTCTAAGTTCAAAATCTATATTTGGGGAAGGCGGGCTATTTTTAGTTTAAATATGCCGCCGCGTTTATGGGTGCGTTTATGTTCGCGTTTATCAACGCAGGTATTTTCGCGTGTACAGGATTTCAGCTGCGTTTATACACGCGTTTTGCAGGAGGTAGCCGCGTGAATACACGCGTTTTTTAGGAAGTAGCCGCGTTTATACACGCAAGTTTTAGGAGATAGCCGCGTGAATACACGCGTTTTTGTGCTTTCGTTAAAAATATATAATGAGTTTGTGTTTTCTGGTTTGTACACAGGATGTCATCAACCTCTTCAAGCAGTTCTGGGGAAGATGAGACACTGCGTCATCGTAATCGCGATGTGTGGTTGGGACAACGGATCAAATGTATGTGTAATCGATGTCAAGGATGCATTGTACGAGCACGTCGAATTACCTTGAATCACATCTCCATGTATGGAGAATGGAATCAAACAGGTTTAGAGGTGAGTAGATGTAAATTGATGGTATTCAAATGACTCATGGTATCCAAATTAAATTAATAGAGTTGTAACATATAATTTGATAAATTGAAGCAGGATGCAGTACCACACCCTAACATGGTACCCTACGCGCGACGAGAGCACGTAAAGCGTCGACGAGATGATGCTGGAGCTTCGGGATCTAATGTCAGAGATGAGTGGGAAAGGGACGACAATAGCCCTGCACCCCACGAAGTTGTGGAAGAGGAGGTGCTTGATGATAGTGCAAGGCCTGAAGGAAGCATGGCCGAGGGTTGGTTGATACAAGAGTCTCTTGTATATATTTCAGAATTTCTTGGTCAGGTGGACAGCTCTTTGCCACGACTATGGAGCAATGAAGAGGACTTGAGGATGACCTCTATTGTGCCTCAAGGAAAAGGACAGAGTAAAGTAATTGACAGAACATTGATTGATGATCTCAATTTCACTTGTATCCTTAATAGTGATGTGATGAGCAGATGGGTTACAAGATATGAGGATGCAAAGACAAAAAGGCAAGCAGAAAGAGCTCTCTTTCGGAGGCAACATGGCTCTCGGAAGGCGTACCCTAAGCATCTAGCAACACTTCCGAATGATATCCATGTTGATTGGTTGCATGAGGAAATGGAGAGAGCAGAGAGTGACGAGGGGCTGCATATCACGGCGGAAGAATAGGAGTATGCACGAGGATGCATGTCAAAGGTACATAGAACTAATGTTTTGCATTAGTTGTAAGTGATTTTCTTTTAATATTTATTCACATTGCTTACACAAATATTGCTTCTATTTTGGTCCAGTGCACTATGTTCAATGCTATATGGTGTGAAGGCAAGCATTTTCGAACACAAAGAATTGATGAAAAGAGAAATACACAAGATTGCGGTGTCATTAGTAGCTTTGAGGGAGCTAATGGAAAAATGGATGATTATTGTGGCATAATCCAAGACATATTTAGGCTTGACTTTCGTCGCTTCTTTGTGTATGTTTTGGATGTCAAATGGCAAATGAACGTGGTGGAAAAAGGGCCTGATGCAACGATAAAACGCCATGCAAGTGGATATGTAACTATTGACTCTACAAAGTTCTGGCAAACAAAGAAAGATAGGCTCGTATTGCCACAACAATGTGAGCAGGTATGCATTTTTTTACTAATGTGTTTCATGTACATATATATCTAAGCTCGCGTACCCCTTGACTTTTGATATGCTAATTAATTACTGTACTGTGGGTATTTGAGTAGGTTATCTATCTACCAATGGTGCATGACATCAAATGGTGGTACGTCATCCCTATTGCACCACGTTCCAAAGTGATGTATAATACATTCACTGATATGGAGCATATGGAGGATGTAACAAGCCGCAATGAAGATGACGTCGAACATGCCATTGAAGATGTTGTGATCGATGATCAAGAAATAAGAGATGATCGTGATAATGAGGATGAGCATGCCATTTCTCATGATCATGAGAATGACCCTACCATTGAGGATGATGGTGATGATGATGAGGATGATCAGGACATCGATACCATTATCAATGGAGTACAGAATATCGATAGTGGAATAAATTTAATCGTAGCCTTACCAATTGATCAAATGGATATTGATGTTGATCGTTTGACAAGGATGGATCTTATTGAAGATGAGATCGAACCCTAACCAATCCGTCACTGTATGTTCTAAATTGATGACATTTCTATCATCTCATATGCATGATTTATTTTTGAATATATTTCATTGTTGTAAATGCATGTAGTGGGATTGTGTAATGATGTATACTGTAATGTACTATGAGATGGTTTAAGGAAAATAGTTTTTAATTTTGTTAAGGAATTCAGTTTTTTTTCAGTTTTTCTCTGCCATGCGTGTATTAATCCGTGTACAGTGGCGTGTATTTTTCCGTGTATGATAGCGAGTATTACCCCGTGAATATTATCGTGTATTTTTCCGTGTATAATAGCGAGTATTACCCCGTGAATATTATCGTGTATTTATGCGTGTATTACTGCGTGTATATAAACGCGTTTATACACGCGTTGATAAATGCAAATATACACGCGAAGTTAAATGCTAAAATACACGCGCCCGATTTTATTCAAATACAAGCGCGACCATACACGCGTTCGTAATTTATCGCGTGTATGAAACGCGTGTATGGCAGCATTGTCTTGTAGTGAACATCCGGCTAGGGGGCCTTGGAACTCTTTTCCTTGGTACCCGGGACAAAACCTAACCAAATTCTTAATTGGATCCCATCACTACAGTGGTTGGGCGGTTGGCTAACCCATGGGACTGGATGGGGTTAGGCTGGACTGATGGATCCGTAAATCGAGACTCAAACTTTTGTTTTTACGATAGAAAAAAAAAATCCGGACAGTAACTGTTCTATGGATAGGAATCAACGGCTGTGCCTCTTGAATGGGGAAAAAAGCGTTGATCCCAATGATCCAAGTGCAAGTTTCTTCCTTGAACTGACTAAGTATCTTATAGATGTAATTGGATCATCTCGATCAGAAATGATCTTGACTACGTTAGAGTAAAAAGTTATCCTGGTGGAATCGCCCGTGCTTCCGGTTAAGAAAGTTTTTCCAGGTTCGGTTTTGGAATAACCGACGGATTAGTCTCTTATCCGGATATCCGTGGGCGAGGCCCCGAGTGTGGGACCCCTGTCCCGCGCGAGAAGCGCTACTTCCGCTGCTGCCAGTACCCCGAATCCGTTGCTCGGTGGGAACAGGGATCTTACATAGTTAAGTAATTCTCTGGACTACTGGGATTATTGAGATTTGCTAGACTATTGGGAATTCCAGAGTTAAGAAATTCTCTAGACTATTTGGATTCTCTGGATTATTGAGATTCCACACTCTTTGTGTGGATTATTGAGATTCCACACTGGATTTTTGAGATTCCACTCTTTGTGTGGTTGGGGTTTTGAATACGCAAAGGCTTAGCCACAAGTGGTTCTTTTATCTTTAACTCTTCGTTGGTCTTTAGTGTTTTTTGAGATGGTTTCTATGGTATTTCTTGTGCATATGGTTACTACTATTGATGCTCGCTCCTCTAAGCATGTGGTTTATCAATTAGCAAAGGCCACTTAATCTGCAATTTGATCAAAGGATTTTTGGGTACTCCTTCTTCTTGTCCCAAAGTAATGTGGCTCATTTCTCATGACTCAATATCATTATGGGTTCTAGCATCATCAACCAACCCAAGGCAAGTAGAGGACTTTGGTTAGCACTTACAACACTTGTGGGTTTTGCACTTTAGGTTGGTGCATCCCCCCCTCCACCCTCCCCCTACAGGAAATATTATTTATGAAGAAGTAATATGCCCAATTGTCCATTTGGCCTTGCTTTATTTTATAAGCCTACATCAATTGCGATCCTCCATGGGCTTCACTTTTATGAGCAATGGTAGTGCTTGTATAAATACACCCCCTACATGGGCTTCACTTTTATGAGCAATGGTAGTGTTTTTATAAATACACCCCCTACATGTTCTTTTTCAAGTCATGAATAATTAGTTAATTGTATTTTGCTCTACTTCCCTTAGGCTAAAAACCTTACTTCTCAACCTTGAAATTCAAAAAGAAAATCTTATCTTTGTGCCAGTTGTGAACTTACAGTGACCACATGTCCCTTCATGGATGTATGTAGGAATGCATTTGACTAATTGTTCAATCCAATGTTACAACATTTTAGTATGTTTGACAAGTATGTTTTCTCTTTTTTGTTCTTGAGGCTATTCATGCTTGTCAAGTGAAGTTATTACTAGCTACACCATCGCTCTCCTAATGCAACGGAAATTGCTCACCTTAACTTGTTATGGGGAACTTGTTGGTGTTCAAGCTCATATCTCGGTAGACTCCAAGATTTACTAGTGGCTAGCACAAATCTCTTGCCTCCCCCTCAAGTTGCCACCATGACGTTGCCATTCTTCATCTACAAGGCCATTCACTCCTCTCTACTCACACTCCAGAACACAAGCATGAAAGGAATTCACACTTAGGCACCCAAAACGTAATGAAAGATGAACTAAATGTTTACAAATTACATAGTTTTGTGGCATAGCTAGCTATTCTCTTAATTACAACATTTAGAGTGTCATTTCATGGCACTTATTGTGCTACCTCTTATATGTAATGAAGAGATGCCAAGTTAATCCCAAAATAGGGTTAACATCTCCTCCTACTTGATCTAGATTCCATCCTTGGAATCTACTATCGTAGGGCTTGTTGGCCAAGGTATTCTTTGTAGTGACTTTTTTGTGTCAAACATGCAATGTGCAGTGTAAGAAGTACAAGGATCTTGAGAATATGGTGTCGAGCATGTCCTCAAAAGTGGTATACATGTAAGATGGACGTCAACGGCGAAGGCGAGGATAATAATGCATAATTCCACTATTGGAGGGCCCTTTATTTAAATCAAATTGCATACCTTCCTTGTTTTATAGCTATGGACATAATCATACTGAATGTCGATGAGAAGGACGATGAGCTTGAGAAACTTGACTGTCATGAACAATGGTTGAATCTAGAAAGGGCTTGCCACACACATGTACATTTGGTAAGCATAAATTGGCACTATTGATTCAATGAATCAAAAGATGTGCTTAAAGTACAAAAATAGTAAATGAAATGTGAGTCACCGAAACACACCTTTCACGAAATTCCTTGGCTATGAATCTTCTTTGGATGGGTATGTACAGGGGGTCCACGTGCAGATGCCATGTAGATTTTTGCATATTCTTTTTATTGGGAGGAAAGGCAATCTCCAAGCTGGCTAGATACCAAAGTTTGCAATTGCAACTTGGCCATCAACATCCACTTGTATCTCCTTGTAGCCACCTTGTGACTTGACGGTATGCTTTCACCTCCATCGCTTGTATGGGTGGGCGATCCACCATGAATGTGACAAGCCATATGAGCCTCTTGTAACATTAGATCATAAGGTCTCTTACTGCTCCATGTGCCCCAATTCTATGTTATCATCACCCACTAAAGGGTATGGTATGGTACATTGGTTGCAATCTCGTGGCATAAGCTTTAACTTGTATGGGAGTGGGTGGGTCAAATGGGGCAATCTATAAGAGGGCTTACCACATTAAATAAGGCTTTAAATTTGATTATCTGCCATATTATGGGGCTAGGAGATCCAATATGGGGTCTACAATAGGACCCACTACATCATGCTTATGTGGCATAGGATCGACCTCAGCTTCTGTCTAGTTGTCCAATGGTTCCTTAGGGCAAGAGGGTTAGTGGAAAAATCAAAAGCAAAGTCAGTAAAATCTCTCTATTGGTGGAGGGTTAGTGCCATCCTTATTTTTATTTTCATAAAGGGTAGATAAATAAGATATAGGACTAAACACCGAGTAGGCATAAGAAGATATAGGACTGAACACCGAGTAGGCATAAGAAGATATAGGACTGAACACCGAGTAGGCATAAGAAGATATAGGACTGAACACCAAGTCGGCATTGTCCTCTACATCATCCCTTTTATCTCCATCCCATCATTGGAAGTTGGAGTGGTTTCTTGGTGAAATCATGCAAAGCATGTAAATCTTCTTCCTCGAGGAATCTAGAATATTCCATGTGTAGTTGGTTAAAGTTGTACACTAATGTTGTTAATAAATATTGGTTAAAGTTGTATACTAATGTTGTTAATAAATATTGTAGGTGTGTATTAAGAATATCAAAAAGGCCAAGAATGCCATAGGGATGATAAAGTTTGTCGTTATGTAAGAGAAGGTGTTGGTGGGAACCCCAAGCTTTTACCCACCAGCCATGTGTAAGCATCCAAGTTAACCTTTCTTGAAGTTGGGGAAGGGGAGATACTACAAAAAAGAGTTGGGAAGAGATGGTTTCATTAAATCAATGGGGTCCTCCCCCTCCCTAAAGTTAGTAGAATTAATGCGAACCTTGCACCAAGATTGAAAATTTACCACTATAGGGTGTAGGAGGGGGTATATGTACATGGATTGAGCCTCATTAAGTTTGAGGGCCCCATGAATATAGCCATAATAATGGTGGGGTCAGCATATTGTGTAGTATTTTGTTGAATTAGTGCTGCTAGGTTTCCCTGAGTATTAATGAAGTCAAAAATAAGGAGAAAGTTTGGTGAGGGACCCAAGAAACCACTGGAATGTCAGTCAGTCACATTTCCCTATCCATGAGTTTACTACAGGCCCTCGTCATCTTCAAGCATGGCAGGTCCTCCTTGTGGCCACCCCTAGCTGGGTGAAGATCAATGAGGCGAGCCTCTTGAGATTGCAAAGCCTATGAAATCTGTAGCTCCCTTTGGTGACAAGCTTCTTAGAGTTGGAGATTTTGGAAGGGTAGGTCATCCCTCACAGTTTGTGGTGTACCCCCATCTCAGCTCTTGTAATCCGCCTGTCACAACATGGGCATCTATAATTTGCTCATTAAGATGAGAGATAACCTGGACTATGGTGACTAGCCAACATGGTTTCCTTTTTGGCTTAGAGATCCCGCACTGTTACCTTATGAGGACCTTGATTTGTATGTCATAGTTGGCACAACTAATTTCATAAATGTCTTTGGCATGTTCTAGCTACCCTTGTAACTCCTCCATCTATGCTTTTTTAAACATACTCTAGTGGCCTTTAATGTTAAGAAAACGCGGTGCTTATGCTAGATGGGGGATTTTTTTTGCGAGCTTTTTTTGCCGAGCTTTTTGGAGCAATGAACAAGGAGTCCGAGCTTTGCAAAGGACCATGAACTTACTATGAGCTTTGTAAAGGACCAAGAACTACATATAAATAACAAGCTTTGAAAGATCAACAATATAAATTTCAGTCTTTTGATCCACATCATACTTATTGATATAATTACATATATTCATATATGTAACTAAATTCATGCACCTCATACATATACACATACAAAATATACATATACATACATACATGGAAGAGCTACCTACATACTAACATGTATAGATACATATATACATACATACTTTCTTACTTACTTAAATATAAAAAACAATCCTTTAAAGATAAAAAATGTATATATCGATCTGTAAAGTTCCAAACCATGAAAATCTCGATTACAAAGTCTTTTGATCCACATCATACTTATTGATATAATTATATATATACATATATCTACCTATATTCATACACCTCATACATATACATATACATACATACATACAAGAGCTACCTACGCAGCACTAACATATATACATACATTACATACATACTTTCTTACTTACTTAAATATATAACACAATCTTTTAAAGATCAAAAATGTATATATCGATCTTTAAACTTCCAAACCATGACAATCTTGATTACAAAGTCTTTTGATCCACAAATTATAGCATTCTTCTACGTGTCATCCCGACCTAATGAGAAATCTCCCAGACATGCTTTGGCTACCTCCATGTCATTCTCTATCCCCATATAGTGCCTTTTTAACTCTTGGCATGCACGTCCCAAGCCTCACATCCCGCAAAAACGTCCAAGACACCATCTCCCTCACTTGAGAAGGTCTCCACTAGCCACCTCTATAATGAAATATAATCATAAACGTGCATCTAAGTATTTTGAAAAAGTAGCTATGAAAATGAACAGAATGAAAATTGTCTCACCTAAAGAACATAGGAGATCTTTCTGCACCACCTCGAATGTAGCACTCCAAGACCATCGTGCGATGGAATGGATGCTTCTTATTCTTCTCAAAAATGAAATTTCGTTGAGCGTTGAATAACTTCTTTGAAACATTTTGCCCAGCCTCACGATCAATAATAGGGACATGGCAATTTACTCAATAGAACATACTAAGCGCCAATGTATCCACCTACCATAACGAGAAAACATTATGTTTGGATATCCATACCACATAGCATGTATACACAAAGGGAAATATTTGAGAGATTATGACTTACCCGTTCTCCATTGTCATACAAATAACTTGATTCCACATGAACAGACATTGTTCGATGCATGACCAATCCAACTTTCTTTCCCATGGAATATATTTTAGGAAGTTGATCCATTAGACTCAAACACACAAACCAACCCTCATCAGCCACCACAAACAAACCAACAAAACTGAGTGTGGCACGTATCAATGATGAGGAAACTTGATTCCATGAGGGACACCCATCTGTATCTACATCAACAACCTATAAACCTGTAGAAAAGTCAGCGCATACGAGGCGAGCCACTGTATCTGAGGGAGCACCTCTATGAGATAGAGCCTTGGGAATCTTCATCAAGAATTCTTCCACACTACATAAAAGATTTATGATGTTTGGTTTTGGTAAGTATAACTTGGAAAACTAATTATATGGTGAAATTATTCTTTTTACCTATCTGAGCCCTCCGAAAGAGTGTGGATGTCTACCAGCAATATGTGTGAAAAACATCTCTCACCTGTAAGTAAACAAGACAAAAAATGAGATGCATTTCGAAAGCACACACTTCTCAAAATAAATTTGCGATGGAAAGTACTCTTACTAGTCATGTCCATGATGTCACGTTGTTCTGACACCTCCCCCTCTTGAAGATGCTCTGGAGGGTCTCTCTCTTGATCTTCATTTGTGGGGTCTCCCTCTTGAACATCATGCATAATGTCAAGACGTCTCTTTGTTCGCCTCTCACGTTGCACTTGAGACGATGTAGATGTATGCTCTTGGTGTGATTGTGGCACTCATGACAGTGGTGTGGATGGTTTTGGGGCCACGCGCGAGGATCCAACTACTGGAGACTGGGTCAAGATTGTTGGCTGCGGGGAAGGTATTCTAGAGTCTTCTTGAGTTGGGGGCTCTCTTTCAAGCTCAGATTGGCAATTCTTAAATTCTTCAAGAAATAGATCAAGATAATTAGTAAAAAGGTAAAAATCCCCATACCTTTTTGTATATGTATATGTATGTAGATGTATATGTATCTATGTATATGTATATGTACATGTATGTGTATGTGTATGTGTATATGCATATGTATATGTATATGTATGTAGGTATGTATCTCTGTATATGTATGTGTATGTATATGTATGTAGGTATATGTATCTATTTATATGTATATGTATGTAGGTATGTATATATCAAAACTTAACAACGTTTCTTTAAAATTTGATATGCCAAACCTTAAATGTAACATGAACTATGTATGTACGTATGTATGTATGTATGTACAAATTTGCAAAAAATTTGGACAGCATCTCCTTTGCATTTGCTAAAATATCCCAAAATAAACTTCAAAACTTAACAATGTTTCTTTAAAATCTAACATGCCAAATCTTAAATGTAACATGAACTTTGTATGTATGTAGAAATTTAGTATATAATTTAGTGTATGTATGTAGGTATGTATTTATGTATGCATATGTATATATACATATGCATATACATATGTATTTGTATATGTATATATCTGTATGTATATGTATCTAATATGTATATGCATATGGATAGTTTACATATGTATAGGTAGGAAGGTTTACATAAGCATATACATATACATTTACATGCATATAATTCAATAGAAAGCAAAAAAGTATCTTTTTCTAGGAGCTCCTCACTTGGAGGCACATGATTTAGAGGATAGTCCAACCACCAAGGACATCTCTTAAATTCCCAATCAGAAACCCCTCTCTCAACCCATTCCTTCGGGTACATTGTTTTCGAGGAATTTGGATCTACCCATTCTTTGATTGCTTCCGTCTCTTCATCCATTAGACCTTGGCCAATGAGTAGCTACACCCACCTACATATCCAAAATAAAACAAACAGCACTAAAATATTTTTTTTAATGCGTATATGTATTTTCTACAAAAATGTAATGGCATTAGAAGATATATACCTGTAGACAACCCTCTTTGCGGCATTCTCCACCTCAGGTTGCTTTTGGCCTTCCTTCACTTTTCCAATCTTTGCCCACACCTCATGGAAGGCCCATGGTATGTGTTTCGATCTCTCCTCTTGCACCCATTGCATAAATGGTGGGACATAGATAACATCATCATATACCAATAAACCCTCCAAAATAGAGTCCGCCTCCCCTATTAGCTCTTCCCAATACAACTCTTTCTTCATATGCAGCAACGTCTTTTTGTTATCCCCAAACATCTCTGAAATTACCTTGTCCTCTGCCCTCCCGACCATTTGAAGTAATTCTGTCTTCCTATTTCAGCATCATACCAAAACCATAAGAGATTAGATGTTAAGGGAGGTTTATTGACATGTCACATACCTTTGAGTTGAAATCCGAGATATGGCGACTGTGTAGAGATTTTCTTTGGTCAGAGCAACCAATCCCTTCTTAGACCAATCATAGTTATATACGAGTTGAAAGAATGCATCACCATTGGATGGGTTTGCAATTATGAGCATCTTGTACGCTCTATCTCGAAATGTTTGCTCTACACCACGTCTGGCTTTCTCACATTTTGTCTCATATTCTTGCAACCCCATGGCATGTCTATCAATGCATGGTATAGCTTGCTTCACCGCATTTTCAAACGATGTCTACGTATAACGAAAAGAACTCATTAACACTCACACGATTAAAAAACATTGATAATCCGTTTATTAATAAAAGATGGGAAATGCAAACACTACCTTCCACACAAGCTGTGCCAAGATTGTAGCTGGAGCATTGTACCATTCCACACAAGCTATGCCAAGATTGTAGCTGGAGCATTGTACCATTTCTCTCCACTTCGTCGCTCCAAACTAAGCTCCATTAAAGCCCACCTCCTTACGTCTTCACCAGGGTAGTCCAATATGGATGATTTGTCCGCCATTCCAAATCGTTGAAACATGAAGATCTCATGTGACAATGTGGGTGTAACACTAGTGCACACCAATCTATTGTAAAGAGTCACAATGAGCCAAGAACTTAACAATGACTTCACAATGTCCGTAATTAAGTAGAGAGAGATCACTTACTCATTTTGAGATCGTAAAGCCAATAGCAATTCTCCTTCTTGCTTCTTGTCCACAACCAAAAATTGACATTTGACCCGGACATGGCGTGAGGGGCTTTGAGACCAAGCTAGAGAAAACAAAATAAAGATATTACAATATATTACTTTTAATGTTGCACAAAACCACTCTATGGCATTCAAAAGAACATACCTTCACGCACTCGAGACATCCATGCCTTCACACGATGATTGCCATCCCAAACAAGAAACTTCTTACCACTGAGATCCTTCCACTCAGCTCCTCTAATTTCATCCTCAAATCTATCATGTTGTACCACCCAGTTTGGTCCCCATTCTTGCAAGTCTATTTGTGTGACCGCGAAATACATAGAGCTTCCGGGACGTGTAAGTGAAACTAAAAAAGGAGGATATGCTTCGACATAACCATGGCAGCCAAAGGAATCACGAAACAACTCAAGTTGGCTAGAAACTGTACGGATGGCTTCATTTGGAATCATAAAGGGACCAATGGGGTAGAGGAATTGCGTTGCACACAAAACTTAGTGAATACATCACCAAGCAATCCCAATTCAATAGATTTTCCAAGAAGCCTTCTATGGGTCTCCCCTTGACTAGTATACTAGATTCAGGAATCTCCGTGTGAGTTGGAGGAGGTGAGCTCATTTCGTTCTCTAACACAAGCGCTTCTTCCTCATGAACAAGAGAATTATGTGCTTCTATTTCCTCTCTAATAGGAGATACATGTGAGGACACAGGTGTCCGAGATTGAGCTTCCTCGCTAAGAGTCAAACAAACACGCCCAGATCTCAGTGAGTATTCCCTGTTGTCTGTAAGACACACACACCAAGCCCAAGTAAGCATATCTAAAACATTAAAACACAATCTCAGAAGAATCTTGGCTATTCACATCATATACCTTTCTTAGTCTTTGCCTGTTGTTTTCTTGCTTTTCTTGGAGCCATCTCTCTCTCTTTTGCCCTGAATATGAGTAGCAAAAAGTTTGAGCTGAATGACATATAGAGATGATCAACCTCACACATAAACCCTACTTCATGTCCATAGGAAAACATCAACCTCACACACAAACCTTACTACATGTCTAAGAAAACATTCAGGATGATGAAAGCTCTAGAGGCTAGCACACAACTTCAAAGAGTAGATCAGTAAGCTCACAAGGCTGGATACCAAAACCAAGATCGGGCCGTAACTATAGGCCCTATTCAAAGAAAGGTACCTCTAGGAAAGAAACATTCACCCATCATCAACTTGAGGAATATGATCACAATCGTGCCCATTCGTAGCTTGTAAGGCTCCTCTCTTCATGTAATCTTCCCACGACTAGGTATAGCATGCAATATCAAAAGAACGCAGCAAAATCTGCAGCCTTTGGAAGTCCCTTGTAGCTAATCTAGGGAAGACAATGACGAAAAACGGCAACTAAACAATGGGGCTCAACTTATTTACTAATAGTAAATAAGTAAAAGTAGCTAATTATACTCTTATTTACTATTAGTAAATAAGTAAAAGTAGCTAACAAATAAACTATATGAAACAAATAAACTAACTATATGTGTAGGGTTAGACGGCTTAATCAAATAAGGCCATGAGTAAGGGGTTTAAAGGTGCAGCTCTACGAACCCCGTGGATCATCCACACGGGGGGGGAGAAGGCAGGACATCAATTGGTAGGAAGAAGCCATTAACTCCTTGGGGATATGTTGCACTTGGGAAGAGAAGTCGGAAGAGTAAAAAATATACTTCGTCGACGCAGAGTCATTTATAAATAGGGATATTAAGTAGGAGGGTAATTGGCCACGACACATTCATCAAAGAAAGGTCCTTTTGTAGCCAATCATTTAATACAAGAAATTGAAAATCTTAATGTACGGAGAGAAAAGAAGTTAGTAATAACCCGGTCTCATGCCTCTGCAATAGTCCCTAGCATGATTGGTCATACCATTGCTGTTCACAACAACAGACGGGAGCATCTACCAATTTATGTAACTGATCGTATGGTGGGTCACAAACTCGAAATTTATATCCACTTAAAATTTTCAGGGACACGCCAAAAGTGATAAAGGGTCTCGTCGATGATTAGGAAAACGAAAATAAATCAAAAGTAGGAGCGTATCACAATTAGTTCTTTTCGTGGGCTGCAAACGCTAGTACTAATCTTGGATTAAGTAAATCCCCTCCACCTCCTCCATCTTCTCCACTGGATGCCACCAAATCTAATAAATCGGGCCTTCATCGCACCCCTTGCTCCCATGCTCTATCTAGCCTCTCCAGTCCCCCGGCTCTGCCGGGGGACTGGAGAGGCTGGAGCAAGGGGCGTAATGCATGCTCGCTCCGCCTCCACCTCCTCCATCTTCTCCACTTCATGCACATCAATTACTCCGCCTCCACCTCCTCCACCACGGGCTCCGCCTCCACCTCCTCCATCTTCTCCACTGGATACGCCTAACATCAATTACTCCACCGCCGAATTTAGACATATTGGGCGGAGACCATCGCACCCCTTGCTCCCATGCTCCAGCCTCTCTAGTCCCCCGGCTCTACCGGGGGGGACTGGAGAGGCTAGAGCAAGGGGTGCGATGCATGCTCTGCCTCCACCTCCTTCACCAACTCCACCTCCACCTCCTCCATCTCCTTCACTGGCTGCGCCTCCATCTCCTCCACTGCATGCGCCTA
Organism: Cibotium barometz; assembly: GCF_041138505.1. Lineage (NCBI taxonomy): Eukaryota > Viridiplantae > Streptophyta > Polypodiopsida > Cyatheales > Cibotiaceae > Cibotium > Cibotium barometz. The sequence continues at coordinate 36,841,927 of NC_141096.1, read as the reverse complement.
AACTTCACCGCCTCCACCTCCTCCATCTCCTCCACTGGCTGCGCCTCCATCTCCTCACCTCTATCGACACCCGAAACCAGTTGCCGTCGATGCTAACAAAAACAACTGCACAGAGAAAAGAAATGAAAAAGAAAAGTACCTCTTTTCCTCCTGCATGCGTTCGCCTGCTTGTTGCTGTGTTGAGAGTATCCACAACGTCTTTTCCTTCAAGTAACCTAAAATATGTGTACCACATGTGTGTGTGTGGCCTAAATTATATATAGCCTAAAGATAGATATATACACACACATATATATGGCTAAAAATGAATTAAGCTATATGAACACACACACATATATATACACACACACACACACACACAATTTCAATAATATAAATAATAGAAAAGTTTAAAAAAAGTATGCCACACATATTGAACCATTGAAAAACAATTTCAATAACTTAAATAATAGAAACGTTTTAAAAAAGTGTGCCACACATATTGAACCATTGAAAAATGTATGTGTGTGTGTGTGTGTGTGTGAGAGAGAGAGAGAGAGAATATGTGATTTACAAAAAAGATAAAACTCATGCTCTTTTTTTAAACATTTAGGCTCAAAAGAGAGAGAGAATATAGTTTAGGCTATGTATATATGTACATATATATATATTGATGTATATATATATATATATAAGTCTAGGTATTTATTAGGTTACACACACACACACACACACATATTAAGGTATATGTATTTTAATAAATGTGTGTGGTGTGTGTGTGTGTGTAGCCTAATAGATATATAGTCTAATAGATATATAGATCCTAAAATAGATAAAAGGCTAGTCTCTTTGTAAATACACACACACACACACACACACACTAAAATACATATATCCTAATAGATTCTTAGCCTAAAATATAATTTATATAATACATATATCCTAATAGATTCTTAGCCTAAAATATAATTTATATAACACACACACACACACACACACACACACTAAAATACATATATCCTAATAGATTCTTAGCCTAAAATATATACAATATAATATATTGTATATATTTTAGGCTAAGAATCTATTAGGATATATGTATTTTAGTGTGTGTGTGTGTGTGTGTGTATATATATATTGTATATATTTTAGGCTAAGAATCTATTAGGATATATGTATTTTAGTGTGTGTGTGTGTGTGTGTGTATTTACAAAGAGACAAGCCTTTTATAAAAATAATACTTAGAACCAATAAATGTACATATTTGTGTATTTTTTTATATATTTGTAGATGTGCTATGGCTAGCAAACCGCTTTGAGATGAGGGCGATCCAGGACAAGGTGCTTATCACGCTGCCGGATATACCACTCAAGGTAAACGATGCGATATGCTCGATCCTAAAAAAACAGATCTCGGGGGATAAGGTGACTGTCGAGATCAAGAACGGGGGGATCTTCTCTCTAGCTATCCGGGCCCTCCTCCTAGTTACCTCCAACGCAAAGTGGAGTGTGCAAGACCGGACCAGCAGCTTTAGGTGGCGCATGCTGTACCTGTTGATGCCGAAGGCTGCCGCGCGGCGAGACCCGCTTCTCCTAGAGAAGCTTAAGGAGGACGCTAGCGGGCTGGTTAACTGGGCATTGGCGATGCTGGCCGAGCAGTCCCGGATAGGGCAGTGTGTGGAGGCTATCAATGAGCTGAGTGGAGGCGGGCTAGACTCCTCGGGGGTGTTGGAATGGTTGTTCGCCAAGGTGATATATTGCCCAGGCCAAGAGATGCCCTTGGGAGCGAGGAAGGTGCCCTTAAGCGGGTCGTTATATGAATCGTATGTGCGTGGAGACGCAAGGGACAGAACCGGTATCTTACTGCTCTTTTGGGGATGCATTTGAGGACTCTTACAGGTCCCAGGGGTACCGGGACATAGTGACGAAGAGAAGATCCCAAGGAAGGGTGGTTATTGGGGTGGGCTTGGGCGGGTACGGAGAGCCCATAAAGAGGAGCGGGAGGGTGGACATCATGAAGTATCTCATGGAGACGGAGCCCTGTCATTTCCAAATCTTTGCTTTTATGCCCCCTTCATTTCCCAAACCTCAATATTATTAATAAGTAGCACGGATAGAGAAATGGAAAATCTATCAAATTGCTGGGTAGATTCGCTAATGAGTCTCTTGTTTTCATTTGAGTAATATGAAATGGGTCAAATATAGAGGAGATTGACGAGTTGGTATAGGCTTATCCATATCATTAATTACCCTTCGATAAGGAATCCATTTTGAAATGAAGACAGCTTCGATATCTGACTTTCATTCTTTCTTTCGTTCCAACGAGGCTGCTTGAAAAAGATTCGGTAACCTACCTATCTACCTAATAAATAAGTGAGTAAGGATACGTATCTTTATGGGATAGGATCCGATGACTGCTTGAGGCCCGCTAGTAGCGATGATGCTGAAATAGCAGTGAGAAAGGAAACCAGGGATATATACGAAAAAGAAAAGAGGTTACTTGTCTCGGTGATTCTGGCTTAGTTAGCTTGTTCCGTGGGATGAGCGACTAAGTCAAGTCCTGCATCCTATTTCCTCCCTCTTCCGTGGACCGGATCAGAAGTCCAGGTTCTGTGGAAAGAAAATTATACCACGGGACCTCGAGAAGGTGAAGCTGTTATTACTACCAATTGTTACTACCAATGCGTGACACAGATTTTTCTAATTCAGTTGTGTACTCCAAGGTTAATTCAGATGAATGGCGAGGACGAGAATTTCATCTATACCATAAAGATTATGAATAGGGAAAGAAGAACGAAAGTGTAGTAAAAAGAGAGTTAGTAATGCCAATTTTAGACAGGTTTAGTAATATCAGTTGCATAGCCAGTCCCGGTAGGATGCCAATGCACCAATGCATGACACAGATTTTTCTAATTCAGTTGTGTACTCCAAGGTTAATTCAGATGAATGGCGAGGACGAGTATTTCATCTATACCATAAAGATTATGAATAGGGAAAGAAGAACGAAAGTGTAGTAAAAAGAGAGTTAGTAATGCCAATTTTAGACGGGTTTAGTAATATCAGTTGCATAGCCAGTCCCGCCGGTAGGATGCCAATGCACCAATCTAGTATAGTATAGTTAGAGACTGTATAGGGTTACAAAGATGTTGGGTAGAGGTAGCCCCGACTCTTTTGAAACATGTCTCTGAGAAATATTTTAACTTGAAATTGGGGACTTGCCAGTGGGTTAACAAGGCCTCCGTTATAGCCTCCCGAAAGTTATGTAGGCAACTGGCAAAAGTACGGTCAAGGACGAACTTAAGGATACCGAAAAACCCTATAAGAGTAGAGACAATGTGCATAAACCTCCGTGTAATGTGTCAAAAGGGATATAGGGAAAGAGTGTCGAGATGTCGACTATGTCGGCTTTTTCCATTATCGAGGTGGTGAAGCAAGATAAGGGGGGGTGCATGTAGAGGCGTGTCACGCCTTACTCTCCGGAGGAATCTCCAAGAAAATCCAGACTGCGTGACCTCAGGTTACCACCAAGCTAGCGTATCCTCCCTAGCGACGAGCGGGTTAGAAAGAGCAAACCATCGTTTTCCAAACTGAGAGGGACGCCTGAGCGATTACGAACCAAGCAATCAATGAGGCTCAATAGGAGAACAACCTCGTGGGAAGCTAATGCGCGAGACGACAGCAACCCCTCGTGATATCTGCTCCCTCCAGCACGGCTCCCCATCTCCCCATCTCCCCATCCCCCCATCTCCCCCTTTACCTTGCCATAGTACAGTTGTTTGCAGGAGGGGAAGTAGATCCTGTCCCTCCGTCCCAGGGAGAGCTGGAAAGAGGCCAGTTCCTGGAGGATAGGGTGGCGTAGAACCCTCTGCTCCAGCTCGTATCTGGGTAGGCTTCCGCACGCCTCTTTCACCTTAGAGAGTAAGGAACCGCCCCCTTTTAAGCTGGCCCCATTAAGGCCGGAGTAAAGGAGGGTTTCTAGTAGGTGTTTTGGTATGTCATCTCCCCATTTGGAGAAGATGTGGGCCCAGAAGCCGTGGGAGCGGTAGGCTTCCCACGTGTTAGGCGCCGCGGCCTCATTGAGGGTGGCGATGAGCTCCGCATAGTGGGAGGGAAGGCTCTTCAAGCTGCATAGGCTCTCCACGATATCCTCCGCCAGGGGGTATGCCGCCCCTGCCATAATGGTGGAGGGGGCCAGCTTGGCAGGGAGACCCAAGTCATAGACGCACGCCTCCTCTGCCTCCTCATAGAGCCGGGCTATTCTCCCTTTTGTGAGGCTATCCACCTCTACTAGAGCGGCGGCCTCCTCTAGCAGCCTCTCCTCCGTCCAATCCTCCTGCTCGTTGGCGGAGTGCGCCGACGCTAGCTTTGGGTGCTTCGCTAGGAAAGCGTACGTCTTTTCCGCCAAAAAAAAAAAAAGAAATTCAACACATTTAAAAAAAAGAAATAAATAATTAAAAAAAGCGGATTTACCTTCAGCCCCCCCGTGAAGATGATCGTGAAGATGATTTAGTTCTACAAGAAAAAGAAAAAGCGGATTTACCCGTTTAATAGGCATGAACACCTAACGTGTCTGGGTAATACAATATAGGCATGAACCCTTTATCTGTCAGGCAAGAGTTATCGCAGGCATGAACCCCTTATCTGCCGAGGAGGAGTTATCGCAGGCATGAAAAAACCCATATGTCCGGGTATATATAGGCATGAAAAACCCATCTGTCCGGGTATATATAGGCATGAAAAACCCATCTGTTCGGGTATATATAGACATGAAATCCTGAAAAAAAACCCGATTCAAATAATTCATTCAAAGTATATCACATTGCTACATTTATTGTTCCCATCCTTATTTCAATGCCACGATGATTCAACATTCCCATGCTCATGTTAGTTGCCTATTGTTTTTACCTTCTTAATCTATGCGTAACCATAAGCTCTCTACTTACAAGGAGATTTATTCAAAATTATGCGATGATTCGGATATTACCCCTAGATTATGTGCAGGTCCGGATACAGAGATTCCCGCTAGATTACGTGCTAATCCAGAGATTACACCTATATTATGTGCCAATTCAAGTGATGATGAATCATGTGATCTTGAGATTCTACATGCTAAGAACGTTAAACATGCCCTATTGCATTCAATTGACAGGAATCTTATAAAGGAAGTTATTTCACTTATATCTAAGAAAACACCAAGAACTTCAAAAAGATTGTTATATGTCCAATATATATGCGGGCTTCTTGAAGAAAGAAAGAGGTTTCTAAGTCTTTACCCTGAGACTAAGGATATTCTCTTGAAAGACTCCGTGAGATTAAGCTTGATGGAGAAGGACCTTCGCGAACAAGAACGGGTGGTAGGCATGAAAGACAAGGTTCAATCCAAGGACGGCAGTCTGGGGATCATGGGCGCTAGAGAACCCTCTTTCTGCTGGAGGTTGTAGGCATGAAACCTTAATCTGCTAGAGGTTTTTTTAGCGAATCTTAATTCAGAGTCTACTACCCTTAATCCTTTGATAGGGATCAAAAGCACTGTAAGGTAAATGTCACCTTATTGAGAATTCAACTTTTTATGTTTGGTTTCTCCCCCCGGGAAAACGCTCCGCGCTCAAAGGGGTCCTTTAGGACACTCGACTAGCAGAGCAAGTTTATGGCCTTAATAGAGGGGCACCGTATAGCAGTACTATGGATCATTTCGAAAACATACAGAGCGGATTCTGTGCCATGAAGTAGCCCAGATGGAGGGAGGGATAGACTCTTCCTTTTCTTTCAAGGCCTGTGCTACGCGTTCCTATACCCTTTGCTCCAGGTTTTCCCCGTTCCTTTGCTCCAAATCCCTCAAGATCAAACCCATATTTACTTTGATGAATGAGATGATAAGGGTTTATCGTATTATTCCTAGCGAGGAGCATTTCACTCAGCAAGGGTTGGAGAAGATTGTAGGATTCGAGACAGCCGGCCTATCTATCCTTTGCACCGCCTGCTGGCTTTAGCGTCCTAACTCTGCTTCTTACCGGGCGCCAAGTTTTCATTCAATATTGATGGCATATGGGCGGCCCCAGCCGCCTGGGTGGTGTTTGATCGGTAGGTGTGAAGGCCAGAGCTTTCCACTTACTCAGCCGGGATTGGCGGTGAGAATACAGGTATGATGGTAATGGGGGAGTCGAGTGCCCTTGCTTTAAGTGGCATAATTGCCACGTTTAGATTTACCTAATCCGTCACATATGAGGAGTATGGGAAAGAATGTTTCTCTCCCGATACTCCCTGCCCGTTTCATGAGTCCCGTGGAATGACTGACTGATAGTACCAAATAGTTATGGAAATTACAATGTATCGATTGTATCAAATACAAATTTGATTTCTTTCCATATCTCGCAGGCGGCAGCCAATTCAGGACTCCACTTACTAGCTTCACGAATAATCTCATTACCTTCACGAGCGAGGTCACAGCCCTCATTACGAGCTTGTACACAAGCCTCTAACGCGACTCGATTAGCTATGGCACCGGGTGCATTTCCCCAAGGATGTCCGTCGGGTTCCTCCACCGAACTGTAAGACAGAATCGTCTCCGAAGATTTCGGTTAGAGCAGGCATATGCCAGACGTGGATAACCCTCGAAGCTACGGGAAGTACGCCCGGCATAGATACCCAATCTTGGGTGAAATAGATGCCGCGGCTACGGTCTTTTTCAATATAATCGTCGCGAAGCAAATCGACAAAGCCCAAAGTGACTTCTCGTTCTCCCTCTAGTTTGCCTACTACAGTCCCAGCGTGAATATGATCTCCACCGGCGGACATACGTAATGCTTTGGCTAACACACGAAAATGCATACCATGATTTTTCTGTCTATCGATGATAGCATGCATCGCACGGTGAATGTGAAGAAGCAGCCCATTGTCTCGACAACAAAAGGCCAAGCTAGTATTTGCGGTAAACCCTCCCCGGTTAGATAGTCATGCATTAGAATTGGTACCCCCAATTCTCTAGCAAAAACTGCTCTTTTCATCATTTCTTCACACGTACCTACACTAGCGTTTAAGTAATGTCCCTTAATTTTGCATGTTTTGGCCTGAGCTTTGAAGAGAGCTTCTGCTACGAATAAGAAGCGATCTCTCCAACGCATGAATGGTTGGGAATTCACGTTCTCATCATCCTTGGTGAAGTCAAGTCCACCACGGAGACATTCATAAACGGCTCTCCCATAATTCTTAGCAGATAAGCCCAATTTTGGCTTGATTGTACATCCGGGACGCCCGTATTTATTCAGCTTATCTCTTTCAACCTAGATACCGTGAGGCGGTCCAATGAAAGTCTTAGAATAAGCAGGAGGAATTCGAAGATCTTCTAAGCGGAGAGCGCGTAGGGCCTTGAATCCAAAAACATTACCTACAATGGAAGTGAACAAATTGGTAACGGATCCTTCTTCAAATAGATCCAAAGGATAAGCTACATATGCAATATACTGATTCTCCTCCCTAGCAACAGGTTCGATATCATAGCATCGACCTTTGTAGCGATCGAGACTGGTAAGTCCATCTGTCCATACAGTGGTCCATGTACCTGTGGAAGATTCTGCAGCTACTGCAGCTCCAGCTTCCTCAGTCGCTACTCCGGATTGCGGGGTCATTCGAAAGGCTGCCAAGATATCGGTGTCTTTGGTCTTATAATAGGGAGTGTAATAGGTCAACCGATAATCTTTAACACCAGCTTTGAATCCAACACCTGCTTTAGTCTCCGTTTGTGGTGACATGTGTTCCTCCCTATGACTAAATTAGTAAATCTTGCAAGGATGAGATCTGCTCGACATAGGTGGAGTATTTCGATGTGAAACGCAAAGTGGGTTTCGGTAATTCAACCTGTGCGCGATACTTATACTTGTCGAAACTCCACTTCAAGCATGGAACATTACTATTTTATATTGGATTTGCATCCCTTTCAGAGCTAGGGATTCAACCCGTACCGGTGCACAAAAGCTTATCCATTTGATGGAGAGATTGCTAAGAAAACCACTACTATTGACATAGACTCAACACACACTCAAGCTCAATCTTGCTATTGCTCACTCAACTCCACATTCCACTCATCCATACATCCAAACAAGAAGAAAGCTAAGCTATTGCATACACAAGCTCAAAGCATCCTTCATTCTCAAGATCTTACTCCCTAGCATGCACACAAACCTTGAAGCTATCAACAAAGAAACATGCATACTAGAGAATAGACATGAGAAGAGAGACAAACATCACTCATTGCATTGAATTAACAAAAGAATAGAACTTACAACAATGTTGATGGGGAGTGAGAAGAGCTTGCACCTCTATGGAAGAAGAGGGAGAGCTAGTCTCAAGAGAGCTCAAACATGAGTTTGCCCAATGTGTCCATGCTCTCAAATGAGCCACCTTTTATACAAAAATTCTAGAACTCTCAAAAGTTCCCATGTGGGATTATTGTGAAGCCCTCTCCCACATTCATCTACAAAGTGGAACTCTTTACAAGAGCCCTAAGTATCTTTTTTGTTGCTTCCTTGTATTGATCTTCATTTGCATGCAACACTCCCCCCTTCCTATTTTGCGCACGTCCTCGAGCGCGGTAGTAGCAAGAGCTGCAACAAAAAACAATTGATACATTGAAGTCTTTTATTGAAAAAGAAAAAGAAAAGAAAAGAAAAGAAAAATCAGCAATGATAATTTTCACACGTGAGCATACAAGTGCAAGGCTGATTAAAGTTTTAATGAGTACTAAAATAGGTGAGTAAAGACTAGTCAAAGTGAGACTTAAGTGGTAGATAATGCTATGCAAAGACAAGTGTGCTTTGTATACCGCCGGTTATGACCGCAGTCTCAATGTCCTACAAGTATGTAAGTTATTCCTAAGTGGCAACCCTACTCCTAAATATGAGCAAAGGTGATTGGAACTCTCGTTTTTTTTTTCTTTTTCTTTTTTGATATGTGTGTAGAAGGTGATAAAGATTAAGTTTCTATCCCAAAGAGACCCAAGCATTGGCCCATAGACCTCCGCCAAGAGAATCTAAAGACCGCTAAGTATCTCAAGGGCGACAGACCCTTTTTCTTTCTGTTATGACCTAAGGAGTACCCCTTGAAGATGAAAGCATCGGTCTTGAGGGCCCATAGTGTACCCCCGAGTCCTACCAACATCTATCAAGGCGATAGATTCCTCAAAGTTCTTCTTCTGAAGTTTTTAGACATCAGTGTTCACCCCATGGAAACCAAGGCATCGGCCCCAAGGTGCTAAGACAACCTCAAGACCTACCAAGCATTTCACATGGCAGTAGACACTTCCTGTCTCAATTTATTTTGGATATATATTTTTTAGGGCACATTTTCGTAAATTTTTATTACTCCTAGCACCTAGCTCATATCTAAGAGGTAGCTACCACTAAGGATAACTAATATACCTTGAAAACATAAGTACTTGGCATACTCCATTGGTATATATCCTACACTGTCTTTAAATAGAAATATCTTTTCCTAAGTCTTCTAAGACTCTAGAATTCACTCACCATATTTTAACAACTAATCAAAAACTGAAACCAGCTAATATTGTGTGAACATGCAAACCATATATTCGAAAGATAAGAGCACATAAAGAAATAAAGATTAAGATTTGAATACACCTGTTGTAGTGCCCTGTTGATGTTGTTCGTTTGCATTGATGCATTGCTGATTTTGTGCAGATTACTCCTCCTTGATCTTTGTAAGCGTAGCATGTCTCCCCCCTTCCTAATTTTTGTGCAAGGTAGGTGGACTAGTGGGGCGTGTTTGATGCTCTTGTTTTAGCGAGGATCTCTGCAAAATTTTTATTAACAAACAAAAAAAAGAAAAGAAAAAAATAAAATTTGCCATTGGTGCCAAACACCGAATATAGCCGAGGGGAAAAAACCCAATGGGAGAAAAGTGCCCTGGCTTGTCGATCTTATTATGGAGTCATTGAACTTACCCTTGCGTTGGTGGTGGATCCGTGTCCTCGTCTGCTGGAAAGATGGTATCAATTTCCTCAGGATGCAGAGACAACCCCTCACAAAAACCTGCCGCTGGAGAAGGTGGTAGAGGAAGGAGTGCTTCCTCACTAAAGTATGGCATTGGTTCTATGGGAAGGTTAATCAGACAGTTTCGATTTTGGAACTGTGCAATGTAGGTACTCATATTGATCCAATATTGACATGTGGGGGCTTGGGGAAGGAGGGCTTGCAAGATCGGTGGTTGCAAGTCATTTAGGCTTGTATTCCTCCATTGTTGTGCTTGAACCTTCTCAGGTAATCGTCGTTGATTTGGTCCCCTCTCTAGTATTCTCACATTAAGAAGATTATGGCGTTGGGGTGTAACTCCCACAATTTGCTTCATTAAGCCCGTGCCATATCATCTAAAGTAAGAGCGGCATATCCAACAAATATGTGAAGCTTCTTCTAATACAAGCCGTGCACACTCTTGACAATGTGGAAATGGGTGATGCTGTTGATAGAATAATGTGACAAAGTGATGCCCACAGCAGCTTTCACCTAAGGGAGCATAGAAGTACCTAGAATGTGTTTGAAATGGAGGAGCACTATAACCCCCGCGATGATCTGGTCGAGTACTTTCGGGGTCAATGCATGGTGGACATGTATCTCGCCAAATATCCATCAGGAGTTATCTGGACGTAGAACAATGAAATTTAGAACACTCATATCCATCATGACAATTCCAATCAAAAACAAGATTATTTCAAAGAAAACACATCTTCTAAAGGCATAAGGAACTACATTATTCAAACATTGATTTACCAAAGAGCTTTAATTGTAGTGTTAATGCCTTATCTTTAGTTTTTGGCATATCCTTTTTAAGAGGTGGAGACTTTAGCAATTGTCTTGGAATTTGAGCAAGATAAGAGGATTTAGGCATTGAAGTACCAGAATCTATGCTCAAATAAGACATATTTGTACTTGTCGTAGGTACACAAGTTGTTGGTTGAATTGTGAAACAAGGAGAAATAGGGACAGTAGGTGTTTCAATACATGTTTTAGGAAGATCAACACAAGTTGTTTTGTAGGTGCTATCACAGCCACCTTTTCTTTCTTGAATAGTTTGCGTTGATTTCTTTTGCACCCACTGATATGGACAATCAATTGTGGCTTTTGGAATCTTTCTGAAACACTCTTTTACCCCTGTCAAAGCATGGCATTTTGGAAGCCAAATTGCTGTTGCACCCTCATAATAGCCTTGTGCTTTGAGAACATGTTTTGGGACCCATCGAGTAACAATTCGAGGCTTAGGCTTGGAAATGATGTGCTTCTTAAGAGGCTTAGCAACTGGACTGGATGGTACAAGTTTGTACGCATCTTTGGGTAGCCACATTGATAATTCCTTTTTGCCAGGCCTTCTTTGAGCAGCAACTAGATTAGTTGGAACATGCCAGCCATGGCCCTCACTTGAGTACTCATCAATTATCCACATCATTTTTTTTGGAGCTTCAAGAGCAGATGTTGATTGTGGGTCGGGTAAGGTAGAAACATTACCCCTTTGACACGATAAAGCTCGTGGTGTAGCAGATCCCAAGATGCAATCAGAATCAATTTGCAACTTATATTGTCTATTCTTCCAATCTAATGAGCAATTGGTAGCACTTAACCACGATCTACCGAGAACAACCTCTACTACTGCCTTGGACTTACGTGCCACATAAAAGGGCACTGACATCTGGTGATCCTGAATGGTCATCATAAAGACACATTTTCCCTCTATAGGGTTATCTTCTCCGGAGAAGCTGCGTAGGTCCACAGGAATTTGCACAAGTGGTGGTTGACCCAAGGCTATCCAGGTGTCAAACGAGAGAACATTATAATCTGCACCAGAGTCAATTAAGGTAGAGACAAAGTAGGTAGTCTCATGAAGATGAAGTCCCACTTGAATATTGAATGGTTCGACATATGGCTCATCAGTAGCCAACTGTATGGCTAACATAGAAGCTTTGCGACGCTCCTTGGCTTTTGCAACTCTAGCTTTAGCCTCCTCTTGAGCCTGACGTTTAAGTAGGTCAAGTGCTTTTTTCCGTGTTTGTGCAGCATGCATCTGTTGAAGCATGGCTTCAGTTAATGGTTCATTGTATTTCTTGAGACGACTTCCATTAATGAAGTTAGGCATTTGCTCACCTTCTAGTGTCTCTAAACGCACTGCACCACTTGGAGTAAGCTCATTAATCACAAACGGTCCTAAGCCACGTTTTTTGAGCTTTCTCTTATGCTTCTTAAGTGTGTATAAGAGCACCAGGTCTCCTTTTTTGAATCGACCAGTTGTTACATTTCTATCATACCATTGCTTTTGTCTCCTCTTCTCGGCATACATCCCCATTACCGCTAATAAGCGGGTCTCATCAAGTTTTTCCAATTCGTCAACGCGTTGGGAAAGCTCATGACCAGTCCAATCCAATTGTTTAGCTACTCGTAGAGTAGGTACAAGAAATTCAATGGGAAGAATTGCATCTAGCCCAAAAGCAAGTTCAAATGGGGTTGTGCCCACAGATGTTTTATAGGCTGTCCTATATGCCCAGAGAACTGAGTGCAACTTCTGCTCCCAATCAGTCCTATGTCCCTCAACAATCTTTGTGAGTGCTGTGCAGAGAATCTTATTAGTACTCTCGGCTTGTCCATTGGTTTGGGGATGATAGGGTGCAGAACGCTTGTGAATTACCATAAATTCTTGAAGCAAAAATTCTATGACTTCATTTACAAAGTGTACACCTTGATCACTAACGATCTCAATAGGTAAGCCATAGCGTGTAAACACGTACTCATACAAGAACTTGGCTGTGGTTCTGGCATCATTTTTGACTGTTGCCTTTGCCTCTACCCATTTGGTCAAATAGTCGGTTGCAACTATAATATATTCTGCATGCGTGTTACGAGCTGGAGGTTTAATGGGACCGACAAAATCAATACCCCATTTTGCAAAAGCACGTGTGCTTAACATAGGCCGCAATGGCATGTTATCCTTTGTGATGGGAGGTTTGGTCCTTTGACAATCGTCACAACGTTTCACATATTCTTCGGCATCCATTTGTAAGGTTGGCCACCAAAGCCCAGACCACCTAATCAACTTAGCTGTGGTATTACCAGAAAAGTGTCCACCCCCAAGACCTGCATGTGCATGAGTTAAGATTTTCAGATAGTCTGCTTCACATACACACATGCGTAAGTTGCCATCTTTGCCCCTCTTGTAGAGTTGGCCCTCTATTAGCATATAGTTTGCCGCCTCAATTTTAATAGCCTGCTTTCGATGTTTAGGAATTGTTTGATCCGTATGACCATGCTGAAGATAGTCCACAATATACTTACTCCAACTTGGTGTAGTTGAAATTTGGAATAATGTGACATTATGAATTGGCTTCTGAATTTTACATGAAGCACAGTTACGAACAAATGTTTCAGCATCTGCATGCAGGGTAGGCCACCATTGCCCATCTTGAGATATACGTCGCACACAAGTGGTAGCTGATGCATGGATTCCATCTATACCCGCATGTGCCCATTCCAAGATCTCCTCATATTGGTCGGGGTTAGGTATAAGCCTCAACACTCCATCATTACCCTGACGATATAATCTCCCTGAGATTAGCTTGAATGGTCGCCATAGGTCCACATTAGGACCCGCTAGTTGTATTTGCCCACTTGTCAAAATTTCTAAAATGGATTCAGACCATCTAGGAGCTGTCTCTACAAGGAAAAGTGTTGAATCTAACATATCATCATCCACACCCACAGGAGCTTCGCCAGAGGTGATTCGAGACAAATGATCTGCTCTTAGATGAGTTGTTCCTTTTCGAACTGCCACTTCAAAATCAAACTCAAGAAGGATGATAAACCACCTTACTATCCTTCCAGTTGCACATGGCTTATTCACCAAATATAGCAATGCTTGATGGTCCACAAAAAATATGAATTTGTTTGCCAAAAGGTAATGGCGAAACTTTTTCACTGCATATATCATGGACAATCCTTCTCTTTCTGTTGTGGTGTAATTCCTCTCAGCATTGTTCAACTGTCGACTAGCATATGAGATTGGGAAATCCTTATTGTGTTCTCCCGATTGAGCCAAAATACATCCAATCGCAAAGTTTGAAGCATCAATATGGACATGAAAGATTTGGTTCCAATCTGGTGCCCGTAAAATGGGTGTAGTCACTAATGCTTGCTTCAACTTTTCGAAGGATTCCTCACACTCATCAGTCTAATTAAACTTTACAAGAAGAGCATATAATGGTCTGGCTAGGACAGCATACATGTAGATGAATCTACGGTAATAGCCACAATGTCCCATGAATGTTTGTACCCCTTTAGGGTTGATAGGCCGAGGTAATGAGACAATGACATCAATTTTATCCATATCTGTTGAAATCCCATTGCGAGAAACAATATGGCCCAAAATTTTCCCTTGTCTTACCATGAATTTGCACTTGTCAGGATTCAAGCATATACGATAAAGTTGACACTTTTGAAACACAAGTCTCAGGTGTTCTATATGATCATCACGCTCTTGTGAGTGAACACATAAATCATCCATGAAAATCTCAAGAAATTGCCTAAGGTACTCCTTGAATACATGACTCATTAACCGCTGAAAGGTTGCTGGTGCATTTGTTAGACCAAATGGCATAACACGATAGGCAAAGATGCCATCTTCAGTAGCAAAGGCTGTCTTGTGTTGATCCTTTGGATCAATTGACACTTGGTTGTACCCGGAGAATCCATCCAAGAAACTATATGCCTTTTTCCCTGCAACTCGTTCCAGAACATGATCCGTGATTGGAAGTGGGTAATGATCACGCACAGTAGCTGCATTTACCTTCTTGAGGTTGACACATACTCGAAGTTTTCCATTTTTCTTGGGTACCACTACAATAGGGGAGACCCATTCAGTGTGTTCAATCTCATAGATAAATTCTGCCTCTAAGAGCTTGTCTATTTCTTCCTTTATCTTCCGTGCGAAGTTTTCATTGTAAGTATAAGGACGTTGCTTGGAGGGTTTTGCATCCTCTCGCAATGGTATTGTATGTTGACATATGCTTGGATCAACTCCTTTGAGGTTTTTATAACTCCAAGCAAAAACATCACGATACTCCTTTATTGTTTGTATTAATAACTTCTCCTCATCTAAGGACAAGTCTGTGGCAATCCACACATAGCGAGGCTCTTCTCCTGGCTTAGCAATATCAATCTTTTTTGCATCCTCCGGACCATCGTATGAAATCCCTGGCACGCTTGGTTTTTGACGCATGGGCTGTTGAAGAACAATCTTCCGATCTTGAAGAGTGTACTGTGTGAAATTGGGAGGAACATTTAAACCTTGTTCTTGTCCACTTGAGTCTTCACTCATTGAAGACCATGCGGTTTTGAGCTCTCCTTTGCTATCTTGCATCAGATTTTTTTGTTCAACCGTTGTCTTTGCACTTCCCACACTCTTTTTTGAATCAGTTTTAGACTTGAGTTGTGGTTTTGTTTCTTCGTCTTTTTACGATTTTTGCTAACCGTTGTTAGCTTTTCCCCTGCTTGGAATCCATCTGATCGTTTGACTTGGTCTTTGATACTATCCTGTGCTTGGACATAGTATAGATATCCGTTCTTTCCTGAGAAGTGAGGTGGTGGTCGAGAGTTTTCACTCTTAGACTCCTTCTTTTCTTTTTGGAGTCTCTCACGTTGTTCACGCTCATCTTGTCTACGGGTTCTTTTATGGCTCTTACAGCATTTACGTTTAGGTCAGCTTCTAGGGATCTCTACCTGAACCTCCCTTCCTCTCAAGAGTAGGCGTGCCTTTCCTAACTCTTCCTCAGGAATTGTCACCTCATTATTAAAATCAGAGTCCCAGCCATCTTCCTTATCAGCATCATTAGCAGATTCGAGTGTCAAATCCTCTACTGAGACTTCCTCGACATGCATAGCTGTTGTGGATGTATCTCTATAGTACAAATCATCTAAAAGGGCACGTGTTTGTACCATTCGTAGAGGAATAATATCATATCCATCTGAGTCACAAAATTGAATTGGCTTTGGTAAAGCACATGTCGATAATGTTGCAAGGACATGACTCCATTCTAATGGATCAACTAAATGCTCAGGGAAGGGTTGTGGAATGTATGCCTCGTCTGATACACTTCGATTACCCTTAAGTCTCTCAGTGTTGAAATCCCTACATGAGGCTCCGCACATCCATAGATCTTCTCGCCCCTCTGATAATGTAACTCTTGAGCCCTCAGATGAAGCAGAATCAAACTCATCTATTGGAGACCTTGTTACATCACAATATGAGTGATTCCTTAGGTTGACCCTTGTGATGACAGAATCATGTCGGAGGTACAAGTAATTGTATCCCCAATCTTGAATCATTTGAAATTGTCGCATGAATGGTCTACCCAATATCACTTCGTAGTTTGGATGTTTTCCAAAATCCACTACTGCAAAGGTGTGCTCATATTCAATCCCACATGTGGTGACCAATACGTTCTCGAGCAGCCCAAGGGGATGTTCTAAGCTTCCATCTGCTAGCTGCAAGCGCATCCTTGTACTCCTAATAGCTGGTTTGCCCCACTTTTCCCAAATGGACCTTGTCACAATGCCCACTCCTGCACCACTATCAAGTATTGCAGTTGAAGATACTTTTCGCACTTCTAATGGGAGGGTAGCATTTCCCTGATCGTCTTCACAAAATTTTCCTACTTTGTTGATAGAACTGGCATTACATGCTTTGTCTCAGGGTGTATAGTACACTCATGGTGACCCTTTTGTAGCAATACCTGCTCTGACAAACATGTTGCAATATCATTCCACAACTCAGGTCAAATTTTTATCAAATCAAGCAAAGGTAAGGTACAAGCCACTGGTGCTGACAAAATAGCTTGCACCATACTCATATCTTTCTCCTTTGTCAACCTTTTATGCATGGAGGGTATCCTCAAGGTTTGAGAACAATTCTCATATTCTCCCAGATATGATGGTAAGGTTTTCATTGTATGCTTACTTCTAGGAGAAACAATTGTTTGAACTTCCTCCTGAATGCTTGGGTGTCTAAATTTGTTTTCCGTGCCTCTGGTAAAATCCACCTCAGAGAATGGAGGTGAACTAATAGAAGACATGTTCTCATTAACTTTCTCATTTACTGCGGCCCACATCTCATTTGCCATGTCCTCATTAGCATCAATAACTTCATCATTGTATGGGAAGACAAGACTAGGTGATGGCAGATTACCCCCTTTCAATTGAGTGTCAATTGGTGTAGTCCTTTCGCTATGAGCTTGTGAAATGAACTCACTTTTCATTTCCCTACTTGATGACACTTCCGGTATGGTTTCTAATGTTGGTTTAAGAGAGGTTGGGCCCCGAGGAATAGGTGGTGGTGGTCCCTCAAGTATTGACTGAGCTTCCCTAATGAGTTGCTGATGTACAGCTAAATTGATCTTCTCCTCACGAGGGTTTGGGTATTCTTGAAGCTTTTTGGGTAGTTCAGATAAGGCTGTAATGCGACTTCTATGAGCATCAATGATGGCCTCTAGAGTCTCATTCACTTTATCCACAAAAACAGAACCCCCAGAACTAACCTCAGTCGTACTAGCCTCATCTTGTTTAGCACTAGGCCCAGGTTGAGGTTGATGTTCCTCACGCACTTCTTGGGAAGTAAAAGTTTTATCCCTTATGTTTTGTTTAGAGATTTCCTGAGAACTAGTGGATGTACTTTTAGTTTGTTTGCTTCGGTTCTTCTTCCTCTGAGTGGTTTTTTTTCTATTGGACTGTAGGGTCTTGTCCACTAGATTTGTCTTTGCGTCCCGAGTTCGAGGTGTCTCATCAGTTTGTATTTCAGCGTTTCTTGTCTGTGATCGAGTCATGACTCTAAGTGACACGACATCCTCATTCTCAGATGAAGGTGGCGATGGAACTGTGCCTACAAGGTTGAGTGAAACCTTTGGTTGAGAGGTGCCTTCCTCATGTGGTTTCAGCAGACAGTCTTTTGGGAAGTGTTCTACACAACACCCTAGACAATATCTTTCAATTGGTGGAAACTGTTGTACTGTTGTATTTGACCGAGATGCTTGTCTAGAGCGATGTGGACAATCACGAGCCCAATGGGGTTCTCCGCACTCATAACAGGGGCCCATTGGTTTGGCTTCTACTTTCCTTGGCTGCCATTGACTTGAGGGGCCTGGAGTCCTAGGTTGGTAGCCGCCTAGCAACATTAAAGAGTTTTGTTCCCCTTGTTGAACGTCCAGTGCTGGGCTTGGGTATGCGGGACTTTCAAAGAGATTATCTTTGGATGAATATGATGCGTATTCTTCTTCCACATAGCCTGGGTTTACCAATTCTCTACACATATTTGAATTGTCGTAGTCGACAACCCTCACAGGAGCAGTCCCTGGAGCAGGAGGTTGAGCACCAAGAACAGGTCGTGCTTGTTCTTGTGTCATCGGTGGCTTACGTTCAAAACTAGTATACTGTTGATACATATGTGGAGCCACTCCACCCCTCGGCTGCTCACGTTCCTGTCTCATTCTCGCAATGCGAGTACATTCCTGTGTGGTGTGGGTAAAGTTCCAAGCACAGGCTTGGCACCACTTCTTTGTGGGTTGGTTTGTGACTAGAGGAGAAAAGGTATTACAGTCCTCTGTTTTATGGTCACCGCCACATGCTCCACAAAGATGAGGGCCTGTAGGAAGTACACTCCTCATTCTCTGCTGCTGTTGTTGTGGCTGCATGGGTGGACGATAGGTTTGTCCTAATCTCCTTAGCACTAGGTTAGCTATCTGGTCTGGATTTACTAGCGCGCTAGACCCTGATCTTTGGTCATCACCCCACTGATCTCTAGGTTTCACCTCTAGGCCAGAACCATCTTGGAACTTGAAGTTATCGGTGAAATCCATAGCATCATGGCAACACTCATTGAAACTTGTATGCTTCTTTGCATAGAGATGTGTATGCAGTGTCAAATTTTTGAGGCCTTTTAAGAAGAGAGAAATTAATCGACTTTGGGCGGGCTTCTCATCTTCTGGGCAACGATTAATGTACTGCTTCATTCTATTTACACAGTCTCTAACACTCTCGTTCTCGCCTTGCTTGAAAGAGTAGATGTGTGCTACCGTGTCATGTTGAATTCCCATCAAGGAAAACGCAGCAATGAATCTCTCTTCCAAAACTCGTAAAGAAGTTTTGTCTGAAGCTTCTAATGCCTGAAACCAAGCAAGGGCTTTTCCTTCAAGAGTGAGTCCAAACCCTTCTATTTGAGTATGCTTATACGCAACTTGCTCAGCTCGAACTGCTTGCCTAAAAGCTGCTACATGATCGTATGGATCTCCCGACCCTTCATACTTCTTTACCAGTTTCTGAAGAGTTGATGGCCTTACTTGTCTTGAATACTCATCGTAGGGCCTACGGCCTCTCGCTCTCAGTGGGAATTGTTCCTCTCTTTGGAAAGATGGTCCACATGTTTTCAAAATTGGTGTGGGTACCCTATTACCAGCCTCACCAAACCCTTCCAAAGATCTTGTCACCCTCATTTCAGGAGGTGCATTTATAGGAGGCCGAGTTGGCTCCTCTCTCCTCCTATTGTTATAATGAGAAAGATGTTGTTGTGGTGTGACCGGTGGTCGCACATTTGGTGTAGGACAATATCTTGGTGCTAGAGTTGGGCTACTAGCAGTGGTCCACTTGGATGTTGAAGGTCCCTCTCTAATGAACTCTCGTAGGGGAGGAGCAACAGTTTCTCCAAGAAAGGCTGTCTCTCCTGGTTTGGCTGTATTTGTTGAAAACACTTCCATGAATAATGGTTGTCCTTTCCACGTGAGTTCCCGAATCTCTTTCCAATCTAAGGTTCGGTATTCATTGGTCCATTTATCAACTATTCTGTTCATGTGTCCTGCGAGCTTCTCAACTACCACCACATGAGCTAGAGGAAGATCTAGCTGTGGCAATTTAGTCGTGGCATAATATCCCTCTAACGAGTCCTTATAGACCTCTTGAAGTGGGTCATCCTGTAAGACCTTTGTCACAGGAATTTGTCGTACAAACTCCCATTGGCTTTCAGCCCCCTGATCCAGTTTACTCTTGCCTTTCCTATCCCTTTCCAAATTTAGATCTACAAGAAGTAAATCATCTATGGATGGCTTTGAGGACTGGGCATTGGATGGTCCAGGCATGTCAGGCTCGATGAGCCAGTCATCTCTAGACTCCCTTGCTCTGGAAAGTTCTGATAAGTCTAAGAACTCGGTTTTAGAGAGCTCCCCTAATTTGTCTACCTTTTCTGGATGGTAGGTGACTTCGTAGCGAACACCATCTCCACCCATGTACATGTTACCCTGGTCATTGACTAGAGGTGCTCTATCAAGTTCTGAGAATATGTCGGCGATCTTAACAAGATACCGTTGTTGTGGGTCCCTAAAGATCTCAGCTCCTTGAGCATTTGTGTAGACATATTGGAGTCTCACATTGAGTGTTAACCCCATGGTGTCGGCTTCAAATGGATTAAAGGATCTGGAGGGTGTCCTATTTGGGGCTACGGGATGACTATTTGTCGGCACTAGATTGTCCATGGACAATGAACTAGTTGTTCTAGAGGAAAGGGTATCGGATTGGGATTCAGAAAGGGTTTCAGCAATATCTGCCAAATTGCCTACCGATTGGGTCCCACTTTCTTGCGTAGGTACTCTAGAAGGTGCTCTAGACCCTATGGCAGAATCTACAAGACGTCCCGACCGCAAGTGCATAAGGTCAAAATTTTGTTTTGGTTTTTTTCTGTGTTTTAATTTTGTTTTGTTTTTGTTTGTTTTGGTTTTGGTTTTTGTGTTTTGTTTTTTTTTGTTAAAAATATATATATATATGTATATATATATATATATATTTTTTACCCTACCTAACCACTAAAGGCAACTAAAAAGAATATGTGTAGTGTACTATCTACCCTATTTTTTTTTTTATTTGTTTTTTAAATGTGTGTTTTTTTTAATGATTTTATGTTTTTATGATTTTTGCTTTTTTTTTTAACACAAAAATTATGAATCACACTAAAAAAATACTAATTATGCACAAAGTTACAAAAATTTAAAAAAATGCAAGTTTAACTAATTATGCAAAAAATTAAAGAATGAAGAATTACAAATTATGCAAAAAAGTAGACTCCTAAAAAACACTCAATTTTATCTTTTTTTTTTTAATTTTCTTTAGTTTTCTTCTGTTTTTTTCTCCTTTTGTTTTGTTTTGTTTTTGTTTTTGTCTGTTTTTGTTTTTGTGTTTTTTTTTAAACTTATAAATTTCGTGCCAAATATAAAAAATATGAATTTACTAATTATGCATCATTTACAAAAATTCTAATAAAAAATGCAAGCTACCTTAATTATGCAAAAATTTAAATGATGAACAATGGTTTCAAAATACAAAAATAAAAATTGTTTTTTCTTCTTCTTCTTCTTCCTTTTTTTTTTTGGTTTTGTTTTGATTTGTTTTTGTTTTTGTCTTTTTTTTTAATAACAAAAAGTTAAAACAATGCAAATCACTCTAATTATGCTTAAAATTACAGAAATGAAAAAATAAAAATTATGCAAATAATATGGACTCCTAAAAAATAAATAATTTAATTTTTTTAAATTTTTTTTATTTTTTAATATTTAATTGTTCTCTTTTTTTTCCTCTTTTTTTTTTCTTTTTTTTTCTTTTTTTTTTTAAATTTCTTTTTCTTTTCTTTCTTTCTTTTTCTTTTTTAATCTCTGTTTTTTTTTAAAAAAACAAAAATTTAATTGTTTTTTTAATCCTTTTTTTTTCTCTTTTTTTAATTAAAAAATTTATTTTTTTTGTTTTTTATTTAAAAATACCAAAAAACATTGAAAAAAATGAAAAAAATGAAAAAAAAAATGAAAAATCCACTAACCTTATCCGCCGCTTCGCTGCTCGCCGCTCGCCGACTTTCTCGCTGCAGGTGCGCCTCCAATGCTTCGTCCTCACCGCTCTGCAGCCACCGCCTCCTTCACAGCTCTGCAGCGCCTTCAACTCTTTCGCCGTCAACCCTTCCCTGCTGCAGGCTGCGCCCGCCTATGCCAACGTCGCCTCCAGCTCTGCGTCGCTCGGCTCGAACTACTGCCACGTTAGCTACAGTCAACGTTGCCTTCCACCCGCCTCACACAGCTACTGCTGCGCCCAACCACAGCCACTTCTGTCAGGGTGCTTCAAACGCCTACCACAGCGCTCTGCCTTCCGCCTCACACAGCTACACAGCCCGCCTTAGCTTTCAGCTGGCCTTCGCCTCCACTTCACGGCTCTTGCTGCGCCTTCTACTGCTTTGCTGTCGCTGCTGCTGTTTACTGCCGGTCTCCACACCAACGTCAGCCAGCAGCCGCTTACGCCGACGCCTCTGCTGCAGCTGCCTACGCCGACACTTCTCCTCCACGATGCAATCGTTCGACGCACTCTCGCCGGCAGCTCTTCCTTTTCTGTTTTTTATTATTATTATTATTTTTTTGGCGCTCGCTTTACCTCCACGCTGCACCAGGCTCTCTCCACTCCTTCGATTCCTTCGCCTTCGCAGCAGCTGCTCTTTCCACATTCACCGGTACAACGCGGCTGTGGCCCTTCTGCAGCTGCGGCCACATAAGCCGACGCCCCCCCACTGCTGCGCTTCTACAGGCTGCTGCCACCGGCCAATATCTAAAAATTTAGATATATATATAATTTTTTTAAATTCGCCTTCTCCTCACAGGCTTCTTTACACAGCCTTCACGCCGGCTTCAAAGCCTTGGCTTTCAGGCCTTGGCTTTCAGCGTATATATATCAATAAATATATATATATATATATATATATATATATATATATATATATATATATATATATATTTCTTTGCTGCGGACGCCTCTCCACCAAGCAACAAATCAAAACAATACAAGCAACAAATCAAAACAATAAAAGAATAAAGGAAAGAAAGCCGCTTCACTACTTCCTATCTACCTCTCGCCAACTTGCAACAAAAATACAAAAACAGACAGTACTTAAATGGGATTACTCAACCGCAATGGGGTTTAAAATTTTTTTCTTGCTTCTCATCAAAAAACCGAAAACACACAAGGCGCCCTTGAGATCACACACTCAATGCCCTAAACCTCAAAACAAAAAGAAATAGTGGTAGTAATGCAAGCTTCTCAACCGGTTTTGAGTCTTCTCCCCGGCAGCGGCGCCAATGGAGAGACGGAATAACTCTCTCACTTGTAGCAAGAGTAGTATGATCCACACTTAGCTCAATCCAATGGGATTTGCATCCCTTTCGGAGCTAGGGATTCAACCCGTACCGGTGCACAAAAGCTTATCCATTTGATGGAGAGATTGCTAAGAAAACCACTACTATTGACATAGACTCAACACACACTCAAGCTCAATCTTGCTATTGCTCACTCAACTCCACATTCCACTCATCCATACATCCAAACAAGAAGAAAGCTAAGCTATTGCATACACAAGCTCAAAGCATCCTTCATTCTCAAGATCTTACTCCCTAGCATGCACACAAACCTTGAAGCTATCAACAAAGAAACATGCATACTAGAGAATAGACATGAGAAGAGAGACAAACATCACTCATTGCATTGAATTAACAAAAGAATAGAACTTACAACAATGTTGATGGGGAGTGAGAAGAGCTTGCACCTCTATGGAAGAAGAGGGAGAGCTAGTCTCAAGAGAGCTCAAACATGAGTTTGCCCAATGTGTCCATGCTCTCAAATGAGCCACCTTTTATACAAAAATTCTAGAACTCTCAAAAGTTCCCATGTGGGATTATTGTGAAGCCCTCTCCCACATTCATCTACAAAGTGGAACTCTTTACAAGAGCCCTAAGTATCTTTTTTGTTGCTTCCTTGTATTGATCTTCATTTGCATGCAACAATGACTTCGGGACCGCTTCCATATACAAAAATCTCTAACTTTTCTTAGAGAAGTGCACTCATTGAATGAAATGGGAGACCTTCACATTCATATATCCGAGGGCCGAACACCCATGGATCGAAGAAGAACCCCGTAGTACTTCCACAGACACCACCCTCGGGGCCACCACCACTGGCACCCGACCCCGGCCCTTGGTATCATGACCGGTGGGTTCTGGGGGGTCTCTTGCTGGCTGGAATCGCCTTGATGGCCGTTTTACATGAAAGGAAGCACTGCCATTTCTTCGGCTGACACATAGAGAACATGCAGGCCACCCTGGCTGGAGGTGCAGCCCAAACTCCAGCACCACCAGACAATATCCGCAGCAACATGGCCGCACAGACCACCCATCCTACGCTTCGCACCCATAGCCATATACTAGGCGATATCCTCAATGCGGTTAGAGGCATGATAGCCGGATTGCCGGGCATTCAGAGCGATCTGGTGTCATTGCATGGTCGGTTAACTCGGATCAATGCGCAATATCAATCCATGGTAAGCGGGTCCTGCTGGACACGGATTGGGTCGTATTCCGTCTGACCCGTGATGGGATGCCCAATGTCCATGACATCATCGAGGGTCGACAGCTCTCCTAACCGAGATCCTATCCAGGGATAGGCCTTTTGACCTAGTCCGATGGCTCGCCAGAGGGAAAGAGGTGGCCGGATCCACTACCACCTCAAGTAGCCTCAGACACCACCAACATGCGAATATTGACACTTCAGGACCCGGACGTCATCTATGAAGTACCACTCGATTCCACTGTACAGATAGTCCCCCTAGAATGAGAAGGGTGATCCCTCAAAATGACTTGTAGGTCATTAAGGTCAACTTCTAAGAGCACGCTAGGCTCCTGAGAGTCACAGTACTTTTCTCGCCACTACGAGTAGTGGCCGAGACTATATTGTCAACGGCCGGCATTTGCACCTCACGGAGGTAATTTAATACCCGGCTACAGCCATACGTTACAATCGCTGGTGTCAGTATCGAGTATAATAGCAATGTGAAGTCATGGAATAAGAGTCCAGGCCCGTAGTGGGAATTCAATAAATTGAGTAGTTGCACCTGCTGGTGTGATAGGATATCCGTCTGAACTCCTACATCAATACCATCCATGTCGGTCTAGGTTGCAACATTAATAACATCATCCACACCTTCCTTACTACCTTTTTCAATAGTCGGCAACGTCATTGTCAGAGGCCTATCAAGTGACATTATTTCATTGACTACTTTTTTCCGCTAACGGCCAACGAAAGAACTGCAATAAATATCAAGAACAGACCTTGTGTTGGCAAAGCCAACGCAAGTCCCTCTAATGCTTTAGAAGGCATTTTCTTGAAATCTATCTTAGCCGACGAAACGAAGCCGTATATCCTTTGTCTCCTAGCTAAAATCTTTGGAATCATCATATCATTTCTACCAGGAGTAGCCTTTCCAGTGTCAGTCGAACGTAAAGTCATGGCTTCCATCTAACGTCGAAAGGGTCTTAATGTGGTGGGATCATCTGGGTTGTTATAACCCCTAGCGGATGGTTTGAAATCAATTTTAAAAGAACCTATTCCATCTCCAAGTGCTAATTTCTTTCTTTCTGTAATGGCTCCGATAATTACATTTATGGTGCGCCGTGTGAGGCTCGTTTTCTTTCATAACGGAGGAATACCCTTCTACATAGATGTTTGACTCGGAAGTATATACGGCGGGCCAATACAACATCTTGGGCTAATAATCCATCGAGTTCGCGAGCAGTTGGTCGGAAAGGGGCGAAGCCGGGAGCGCAAAGCGGTTTCCCCGGTCCCCGAAGGAAGGACGGCTTAGCCCTCTGTCAGGCATTTTTCTGTAAAGGTGTTTTGAGTCCGTGTACATATGGGATGCGTGGTGTGCAATAAAACTTTGCCCTGAATGCCCTGGTAAGTGTACAGGCCGAGTGGTTTGGCAGTGAGCTCGTTTATGCACGTGTTTTTTTGGGAGCAGACGCTGGAGATCTGAAGTTTTTATTGCAACATGTGGTGTGCGGGTGGTTACTAAAAAGAGGGCACCAAATGAGAAATGTCGTGTTTGGAAATAATGATGCTGATGAAGACGGCGGGCAGCTCTTGTATCGGAAAGGTTAGGGGTGCCGTATATCAAAGGAAAGGAAGGTTTAAAGATTGTAAAGGTGGCCATTAGTGAGGCTTTTTGGAGGAAAAATAAATAATAAATAATAAATAATATACTAAAGAAGGTGGCCACCTTGTAAAAGGGCCACGTGGGGGTGTTGTAAGCTGCCAGCATTTCGAAGGCTGGCAAGAGTCTAGAAGCTGATGGAGCGATCGAAGGGAACGAAGCAAAAGGATGAGGGGCTCTGGAAAAAAAGTGAGCCGGGTGATAATAAGAGGGGGTGTAAGAGAAGAGGAGCTGACGACTGTTGGCAGCTACAGTGGTCTGGCGAGGAGCGAGGTGTGGAGAGAGGAAAAAAAGCCGCTGGAGGTGTGTGTGAAGGATAGAGAAGGGTGTGCAGCCACAAGTAGAGTAAAAGGAGCCAGCGGGAATGGGTGCTTGTTCGGTCGGTCACCTGGTGGAGTTGCTGCAGAAGCGAAACGAAGTAAGGGAGCTGACGACTGTTGGCAGCTACAGTGGTCTGGCGAGGAGCGAGGTGTGGAGAGAGGAAAAAAAGCCGCCGGAGGTGTGTGTGAAGGATAGAGAAGGGTGTGCAGCCACAAGCAGAGTAGAAGGAGCCAGTGGGGGCGGGTGCTTGTCCGGTCGGTCACCTGGTGGAACTGCTGTAGAAGCGAAACGAAGTAAGGGAGCCGCTTTGATAGAGAACCTTGCATAGGCGAGGGAGAGACCCTGGGTCGCCGACGAGAAGCTGGAGGACACTTGCTGAAGAGACGGGGTCGCCGTTTGTAGGAGTGGTGGTCGCCAAAGCCGAGTCCTGAAGATCGTGACTGTGAGGCGCTGCGAAGACATAAAAAAGTGGCCGCTTAGAGCCTGTGGGAGAAGTGAAAAAAGGAGTGGAAGGTTTCTGCGTGTGCAGGCTGGAGGTGTGAATGGAGAACCAGCGTGGAGTAGTGCGAAGGGCTGGTCTCGAAGGTTGGCTAGTGTGGAGCACTGGCTGGAAAAAAATGGCTGCCTCGTGGAGATGAAAAATGGGTAGGTGATGCTGTTGGGATTCTGCAGACACCAGAAGCAAGGAGAGGTTGGCGTCAAGGGAGGAGACACAGCCGACTTATGTGTATGAAGCTCGGTCGTCAACTACAGTGGAAGTGGAGAACGAGGGCAGTGGAATCGCCTTCTGGGGTGTTATTACTGCAAAGAGGCCGCCTAGGGAAATTGGTAGGACTGGTGGACAGTAAGCAAAGGGCGTAGCTCTGGTGGACAAGCTCGTGTGGGTGAGCTGCAGGTTAAAGGTGTTGGCCACCTCATTGAAGGAAGGCTGCTGGTCGAGCTGCTCTGCAGGCGTGGAAAGCAGAGGCCAGGGTTCATGCTGCTAACCAGAGAAACTGCTGGTTTTTCTACTGGAGGTAGCTGCCTTGTGTCGAGACTTCTGGTGTGAGACCGAGAGCAAGCTTTGGGCAGTGTGTGTGTGAGTTGTTTGCTGTGAGTGTGTGATAAAGGAGAGTGCGAGGGAGAGTGGGTTGAAGTTGTCAATTAATAAATATATGGTGATGGATCACCCCTTATAAATGGACAAACAGGGTTTGTCTGATATGTGAGTGGCTTAGCCTTGCTGACAGATTAAAGGCTTTTATAATGAAATATGTGAGCTGTTAAAACTGCCTTTCTTTGGGTATCTCTGGGTGGTGTAGAGAGAGAGAGAGAGAGATTTTTTCTTTCCAGCTAGAGAAGCTGGTGGTGCCCCTTATCCTTGTGAGTGTTCTGAAGGTGGTGAGTCGGCGAGCTATAGTGGCCTTCTTGTGTTCTTGAGCTGCCTCACATCTTTTTGGTGCCCCCACTGAGGAGTTGCTATTTCTGGTATAGTTTGACTGAGGAGTTGCTCTGTTATTTCCTTCAGTTATCAGAGTGTGTGCCCTAGGTGTTGAGAGTTTCAGAGAAGGTGCTTTCTTGGGATCTGAGGTGAAGTTTGGGGGTTAAAATGATGTCTTATCCAGAGTTTTATGGTAGCCCTAATGAGGATGTGGCAGACTTCTTGGAAAGGATGGAGGTTGCATGCATAAGCAACCATATTAATGAGTCGGTACAGGTGTTGCGGCTTCTGAGCATCTGTTTGAAAGGGGATGCAAGGACCTGGTACAGGACTTATGAGGAGTCATTGAGGGTTGCTATTCCACATCTTGATATGACTGAGAATGGATTAAAGACAGCACTTAGCAACAGATTCAAGAAGGTAGAAGACCCCGATAAGGTTTGGCATGAAGTGCAAGCTCTGACACAAGGTGAGTTTGAATCATTAGATGATTATATGAAGAAATTTTCTTTGCTATGGGAAACTTTATGCAGGGCTTTAGGGGAAGACCAGGTGCCGCCTGATATGATGAAGAAAAACAAGTTTGTAGCCGGGCTTAAAAGGAGTATTCGCTGGAAAGTGGAATTGAAGAAGCCCAGGTCTTTTGAGGATGTGGTAGAAATTGCTAAGTCAAAAGATTGGAAGCTGCAACGAATGAATCAACTGGGGATGATTCCAGTTGTAGCACAGCCGGAGATTCGTAGAGTGGAGGCTACACCCATGAATGCAGTGATTGAGAGGATGAAGCCCAAGCTATGCAGATGGTGCCTCAAGCTAGTCAAGGAGTACCTATGGTTCCTGCAAGTTTTGATGAGGTATTGCGGCAGGATATGAAACAGATGGTTGATCTTATGAAGAATTTGAGCTTAAATTTAATGGGAAGTACAGGTGTGGTGGACATGGTAGAGGCCGGGGCAACAATCATGAGGGGGGAGATGGACAAGCAGGGTATGGACATGGTCGCGGTAGGGGCCGTCGTTTCATCCCTACATGCTGGAACTGTGGTGAGCTTGGTCATCTGAGTACAGATTGTGATAAGCCTCAGCGTATGGGTGGTGATATGTACCCACTACCTTCATAGTTACTAGATAGGTCAAATGATTATGGTATTGATATCAGAGATCAAGCAGGCCCCAGTGGAATCACAGCTGAGGAAAAGGGGAAGGCAAAGGTCATGAATGTTGTTACTCTGGAGAATGTTCAGGGGAGAGAGGAAGGGGATGTGATGCCTGTTGGCAAACGCACAACGGATGAAAGAGAAGGAAAAGAGGTGGTTGGACCTAGCCGTAAGAAGGGGAAGCAGCAGGAAGGAGAAGATGTGAAAGCCAAAAGGAAACGGAAGCCTCGTAGAAGGTTCCACGTGTCAGACTTCCCACTGGGGGATGGGCAAACCAGCTATGACTTGAAATCTGATTTGGTGAACAGGAAGGCAAACATCACCTTTGGACAGTTGGTGGAGATGGTGCCAAAATTGAGAAGGCAATGGAAGAGACTGGTGAATCCAATGGAAAAGGAGTCAGAGAAGAGGTCAGTCAAAGTACTATCTTTAGAAGAGCTTCCAGATATTTGTCCTATTGTGGAGGTGTGGAGTAAAGGTAGGAGCCTTGGTCAGGCCTATATAGATGGAGGAGCTCAAATCTGTGTGATTACCCAGTCATGTGTGGAGCAGTTAGGCTTGAGAGTGTCTGGGGTTTTTGGTTTTCGAATCAGGATGGCTAATCATCAAAAGGTAAAATGTCTTGGTATGATAAAGGAATTGGAAATTAAAGCTTTTAATGTCAAAGCTACTGTAGATTTTCATGTGATGCCTGCGGGTCTGGGTGCTTTTCCAATCATTCTTGGACGACCCTGGTTTGCGAGTGGTGGGTGCAGTACAGGACTGGAGGTATGGGACCATTTCTTTGCATAATAAGCAGGATAATAAAAAATCTTTTGAGATGCATAGTAGGAGATCTTTAAATGATGTGTGGGAGAGGCCACAGGATTCAAGTGAAGAGGAAACTACCACCAGTACTTCTGAATCAGAGATGGATTCATCGACCACTGCTTTTAGTGGAGAAAGGGCAGATGTGGCTTTTCTTATATCAGAGCAACAAAGTAATGAAGATAAAGAAGTGTATGAAGTGGGTGCTGAGGGAGAAGATACTATGGAGTCATATGAAGTGATCGAGAAATTACTGCAGCCAAAGATAGAAGTGAAGAAGAAGCAGGAGCTGATTGAAGGAATGCTGAGTCCGGATCTCTCGAGTGGAGAAAAGGTTAGATATGTTAATATGCTGTCTCATTTTCCAGAATTGTTCATTACTTCTTATAGAGAGATTCGAGGATTTAAAGGGCCAGACTTGAGGATTGAATTGAAAGAAGGTGTAAAAACAGTTAGGCAAAAGCTTCGCAGGATGGGACGAGAACAAATGCAGGCCCTGAGAGAGGAAGTTGATAAGCTGTTGAGTGCAGGTTTCATTACACCAGTGGATACAACTGAGTGGGTAAGTCCTACGGTGGTGAGTCCAAAGAAGGATGGCAGGTGGCGTATATGTGCAGATTTCAAGCCTTTGAATGCTGCTACGAAGAAGGATTCTTACCCCCTACCTTTTTTGGATGAGATCTTGGATACTGTAGCTGGTTATGAAAGGTATAGTGTTTGTGATGGGTATTCAAGTTATTTCCAGTTAAAGATTGCAGAAGAAGATTAGCGCAAGACAACTTTCATTACACCGTGGGGGTGTTTCTGCTACAAAGTTCTTCCTTTTGGATTGATGAATGGACAAACTACTACCAAAGAAGGGCAAATTGGGTATTATCTCCTTTTTTGAACAGGTTTGTGAAGGATTTTATTGATGATTTTTGTATATACAGCTCCAGGCAAGAGCATTGTGATAAGCTGGCTACAGTCTTTCAACGTTATGATGAGTGTGGTGGTCAATTAAATCCAAAAAAGTGTTTTTTAGCTCAACCGAGGGTGAAGCTTTTGGGTCATGTTATTTCAGAGAATGGTATTGATCCAGATCCTGATAAAGTCAAGTCTCTTCTTCTTCTTCCTACACCAAAGAATACAAGGCAACTGGCTACTTTTGTGCAAAAGGTGAAGTATATGGCTCGATTCATTTCTCTATCTTCACAGTTGTTATATCCTTTGCAGCAAGCAGCAAAGCATGATCCTTTGCATTGGACGGAGGAGTGTGAGGCAGTTTTCCAGAAAGTGAAAGAGGTGTTGGGTGCTATTCCTACAATGCAGGCGCTTAATTGGGAACAGGTATTTTATGTCAATCCTTCAGTAGGTGAAGATGCTATTGGAGCTATGTTGTTACAAAAGGGGAAAGAATCACATTATATGCAACCAGTCTACTATGCTAGCAGAGTAAAACTTGCCAGAGAGAGGTTGTAAAACTTGCCAGAGAGGTTGCTATCAGAGGTGGAACTTATTATGGTTAGTGTACTATATGCATGTAGGCGGTTCCGCCATTACTTACTGCCTCGCCCTTTTGTGTTTTTAACAAGCTACACTTTTTTGCCTCAGTTGATAAATGGCACAAATTTATCTAAAGCTATGATGAAGTGGGTGATTGAGTTGCAGGAATTTACTTTCTCATTCTTGGTGGAAGAGAGTACCAGGGCTACCTTAGCTGATCTACTAACATATAAGGAGAGTCCTCTTCTTATAAAGGAGGAGACCATCAAGAAGCCAGTTGAGGATGCGGCTGAGTTGGTGAATGCACACTTATTATATTTTGATGGTTCTTACAGGAAAAGCCATGATGCAGCCTCAGGAGGTTTGGTGCTGTATGATCCACAGGGTTGCCTTGTTTTTAAAAAGGGTGTTAAAGTGGATGCACATAGCAACAATGAAGCG
Source organism: Cibotium barometz (assembly GCF_041138505.1). Classification (NCBI taxonomy): domain Eukaryota; kingdom Viridiplantae; phylum Streptophyta; class Polypodiopsida; order Cyatheales; family Cibotiaceae; genus Cibotium; species Cibotium barometz. The sequence goes on along the minus strand of NC_141096.1, from coordinate 36,810,228 downwards.
GAGTATCTGACTCTGGAAGTTGGATTGCAAATATGTTTGAAGCATGGTGTACACAGGATTCGCATTCGAGGAGATGCATTGCTTGTGGTAAAACAGGTATTGGGAGTTTGGAAGTCAAAGAATATGTTACTCAAAGAAATGTGTTTCAAGATTAAGGGTCTGCTGAAGGAATTTGAAGCTTGGAGTCTTAAGCATGTGGATCGAGGCCATAATGAGGAGGCTCATGAAGCAGCCCAGGGAATGATTGGTGAAGTTTTTGTTCTTAAAGCTCATGCATCATTTTATTGTGGCAGGGAGAATTTACAGGATGTTGAGGAGTTTTTGTTAACAGGGATGATTCCTAATGGTATTGACAGATTAAAAAAATATGGTTTCATCAGGAAAGCTACAAGGTATGTGATGGTTGGTGATGCTTTGTATTTGAAAGGAATTGATTTGATAATGCGACGGGTACCTTGGAAGGAAGAAATCTACAAAATTCTTAAGCAAAACCATGAAGGAGCATGCGGTGGACATTTTGCCTCAAAGATTACCTTGCATAAGGTATTGCAGGAAGGTTATGTATGGCCAAGTATACATAAGGATGTTAATCATTGGTGCAGGTCATGCAAACAATGCCAAGCTCACAGTAAACGGATATTAAAGCCTGAAATGAGGAAGACAATTCTTGCTTATGATGTTTTTGAAAAATGGGGAATTGATGCTGTGGGACCATTGCCCATTACTAGCCGAGGGAAGTGTTACATCTTGACTGCAGTTGATTACCTTTCTAGATGAGCGGAAGCAAAGGCAGTGAAACAAATTACTGCTAAGGAGGTAGCAAAGTTTGTATACCAGGATATTTGTTGTAAATTTGGTGTGCCATTGGAATTGCTTTCTGATCAGGGTCCAGGTTTCAGAGCAGAGCTTATGGACTATTTGTGTACAAAGATGAAGATCAGTCGCAGTTTTACCACACCTTACTATCCACAGTGTAATGGCTTGAATGAGCGGTTCAATAGTGAATTGATCAAGATTTTATCTAAGGTGACAGAGCAACAAGGCAAGAATTGGGATCTGGAGTTGCCTGCTGCCTTGTGGGCATACAGAACAGCAATTAAAACTGGTACGGGTTTCACTACATTTTATCTTGTTTATGGGAAAGAAGCATTATTGCCTATTGAGGTGGAGATGCCAGCTGTGAAGATGTTGGAAAAGCTTTTGGAAGAACCTAAAGATGCCCTTAAAGAGTGACTGTTATATTTACAAGAAGCATAGCTGAATAGGGATAATGCTTTGAAGCATTATGAAGATATGCAGCAAGGACGCTGGAGAAGTTCAACAAGAAGATTAAAAGCAAAGGAATTATGAAGGATGATCTGGTATTACGCTATAATAGCAGGCTGGATAATGCCTTTCATAAGAAGTTTCAAATTAAGTGGGAAGGACCCTTCTTGGTGATGCAAGGATTTACAAATGGTACCTATCAATTGGCAGACTTAGACTTTACATGCTTCCAGGGTAAATGGATACAGGCTGAAGAAGTATTATGCACATTTGATGGTGATTGTATAGGATGAAGTGTCTGAAGATGTGATTTCAGACGAAGGGCAATTTTTAGATATGGATTTAGGTCTTGAAATGCTTTTTACTGCTAATCATGAATGATTCAGCAGGCTGGGGGTTGGGCAAAGTATGTCAGGCATTTTTCTATAAAGGTGTTTTGAGTCCGTGTATATATGGGATGCGTGGTGTGCAATAAAACTTTGCCCTGAATGCCCTGGTAAGTGTACAGGTCGAGTGGTTTGGCAGTGAGCTGGTTTATGCACGTGTTTTTTTGGGAGTAGACGCTGGAGATCTGAAGTTTTTATTGCAACATGTGGTGTGCGGGTGGTTACTAAAAAGAGGGCACCGAATGAGAAATGTCGTGTTTGGAAATAATGATGCTGATGAAGACGGCGGGCAGCTCTTGTATAGGAAAGGTTAGGGGCGCCGTATATCAAAGGAAAGGAAGGTTTAAAGATTGTAAAGGTGGCCATTATTGAGGCTTTTTGGAGGAAAAATAAAAAATAAAAAATAAATAATATACTAAAGAAGGTGGCCACCTTGTAAAAGGGCCACGTGGGGGTGTTGTAAGCTGCCAGCATTTCGAAGGCTGGCAAGAGTCTAGAAGCTGATGGAGTGATCGAAGGGAGCGAAGCAAGAGGACGAGGGGCTCTGGAAAAAAGTGGGCCGGGTGTTCATAAGAGGGGGTGTAAGAGAAGAGGAGCTGACGACTGTTGGCAGCTACAGTGGTCTCGCGAGGAGCGAGGTGTGGAGTGAGCTAAGTGTGGATCATACTGCTCTTGCTACAAGTGAGAGAGTTATTTCGTCTCTCCATTGTAGTCATCTTTACAAGTCCCGCCACGTCTAGAGGTGGCAGACACCGTCGCGTCGAAAGGTCGGAGACCGAAAGACGAAGGAAGGAGCTTCCATTTCAATCATGAAAGGAAGTCAATCAAAAAGAATCGGACTTTCCCCGGCCCATCGTCACTTGTCCTAGAATCCGGTAGGAGGTGACGAGTGGCAGGGTGTTTCCCTGCTTGCGAAGATCGCCGCTTCAAACCCATTTTCTCGAGCTTGTAGGTGGCTCTCAAGCATACCCGGCATGTTTCGAGTTTCAGGGTCTCTGAAGTACCAGAAATGGGTAGATCAAGAAGACGGCTAAGTGCGTGCAATCTGAGGCTGCGTGAAGCGAAAGACGATGGGCTCTCTCGTCTGAGCCCATCTGCCGTGGAAGACGGGCTTATCTTTCCTGTGGAACTTGGCTCTTTCCTGCAAACCCTTTCAGTACCTCTTTCTATTCTTTGTTGGGCCTAGACAGCAAGATTAACCATCTACTTTCAGGCGGGTCGATGGATAAAGTGGGAAAAAGCACGTACGTGAAGTAATGTCACTTGATAGTCCTCTGTATCAATTCTTCGAAACCTCTATTGACAAAGGGAACCAAGACGGTAGCACTCGTAGAGCCTATCGTCAATCCAGGTGGAATATAAGGGGAACAAATCGGAGAAGATGCTTTCTCCGTGCTTGGCCTCGCAGCCTTTTTTGCTAGTCTCATTTGCTCGGCCAATTCCCATCCCTTCCCTTTCCTCAATCAAGAAAGGAGGGACGCTTTCATTTCAATCATTTTCGAAAAGTGTAATTCGGTGATATAGAAGAATGGCTAAGGCGAGCATTGCTATGGGCGAGCAGTGTTGCTTGCAGGGAGGGTCTCTGGGAGCCGCGTCCCCTTCAGTGCGGAACTTCTTAGTGATTTCCTTCAATATACGCAAATTCAGGATTTGTTTCTTGGCATTTGACCCGAAAAACAACCCTTGGAATTCATGCGGAACAAAGAATTCATGCCCCCAACCATTTGCCACAGTCTCGCTTTAACAACTAGGTTTAGTTCGCTGAAATGATGTCTTGAACGAATGTCGCCCGAGGGAGTTGGCTCGCTCCCCGCGCTCACGATAAAGAGAATTGATAGGTTTCAGGAAGGCCAAAGGGGCGGCACGAAATAACATCGGGATTCTGAAAGTATACACTTAAGATAGATCTAGAGGAACAAGACCCGAATCCCACCATAGGTGGCAAACCCCATTACTCATGTAATAAGACAAAGCTAAGAAAGTAAAATTTACTAAGCCCGGGACAAACCAATAAGAGTAGTTTACAATAAAGAAAGCGTATTAGTAACGATTCTCGAAAGTGAGGCTAAGATGACCAACCTTCAGGGAAGAGATACCAACGAACAACACAGGGGCTCTAGGACAGCCCCGAGAATTCTATGGAAAATAGGGAGGGTCGAAGTAAGCTATGGCTTATGAATGGTAATATGAAGTGGTAACGGTCAATCAATTTACATTCTGTTGGCTTTGATTCGAGAGGTGAGAATGCCTTAGCATCCATTAGAGGGACTTGCGTTGGCTTTGCCAACACGAGGTCTGTTCTTGATATTTATAACAGTTTGTTAGGGGCTCATAGTGTTAAAGGTTCAAGTCTATCCATTTCACCGCTTCTTCTTGGGCACTACCAGTTGGTGGTCCTAGACAAAGTGATGGTGATCATCCATCAGTTTCGCTCCGCTTTTCGGCATGAAGATTTGTTCCTGTGATTGAACACTCCAGTTACTTACGTTTTCCCTTCACTCGGTCTAGAAGACTACCTGTTTAGACAGGCAAAGATACTCTCTTTGTTGTAGGCATCGAGGCTCGTAGCTCCGGAACCAACCCTTCTCAGATCGTACAGGACATTCATTTAAGAATGAATTTGACAAAAGATAAGTAATTTACACTCTATTCTTTCCGGTACATATTTGTAAAATCCACTCCGGAGACGGATACTTGTAAGAGGTTCGGTACGACATGGAAAACTTCGTATAAAGAGCACTCGACCCTTTATGTCAAGTTCCCGGTCTTGGGTTAGGTTCCCTAATAAACGATTCATCCTGTTCTTCGCTCTAGCTCTTAACCAACCCGTAAGCCCTCCAAGAACGAATATCTACCAGAGACACACCCGAACCAACCGCCGAAGGGCAGAGGAGCAGGCATGCCGCCCTCCCACCTTTTTCCTCCCAATGCAGGCGGGAGGCCCCGGATAATTGAGTAGTAGATGTATTTTTTTATATATTTGTAGATCTCAAAGCGGTTTGCTAGCCGTAGCACATCCAGTAACATCAAACATGTCTGTAAGTTGTACCGTGCGTATTAGCTATTGTGTTGGTACTTTGGAGTGCCATAGGCTCAGCTGTCCTTTTTACTTGAACAATAAAAGGTATAACAACACCTTCTTTCATGGACATTTGACAAAAAAGATTGCAGTTGGACTTCTGACAGAGGATGAGAAAACTAAAATAGTTTGTCACTTTTGTCGCAAAACTGCACACTGTGTGCAAGTGTGTAGATGTATTGTGTATTACGTAATGCCTCATGACACAACTATTACAAGAATGATGCTCCACACTGGGCTGCATGAACATCCAGTTCAGGCAGGAACTTCAAGGTCAATGTTGGAGCGTGTGAAAATGTTTGTTTCTCAAGTGTTGAAAGCCCAGAGAAGTGCAGGTCCTCAAAAAATACAGATGGATATTGTGAAGGATATGCTGTTTTCCTCCATGATGAGTCAAAATGATGAGCTACCTACAAGTATTGGGGATCATGAGCTCTGTAATTTTTTGGAGGAGTTGAGTCCGTGGAAAACCAGAGGTGAGTATTCATTTCGTAACTTAATTATATTTGGATGTATTTTTCTACATTCGGTCCTCTCTTTATTGTGAAATTATGTTTTTTAGGTTTAGACGCATTGTATCCTAGGAGAAAAGAAAATTGATGCCGACAAGAGACGGCTTTGATAGCATCCTTCTTATACAGAGAAGATCTCGCTATTCATTTATACAAGGTAGCCGTTTCCCAGGACAAGGTGGCCCTGATGACAAATGTTATGTCTTTGCGAGGACCAGCATCAGGCATGGACTTGGTGAATCACATGCGGTGTGATAGTGGAGGTGACTTGTCAAAGTCTTGGGTTTTGTTTGATCACACTCATCGAGTTTTTGGTTGGTCAACAATGGCTTGTCATGTTTACGACCCAAGGTGAGACTACGTACTTCAATTTTTTCCTTTCTTTCATTTACCTTGATTTACCTTGAATGATAACTGATTGAAAAAATTTCTCTCCAAAATCCTATAGTGTTCAAGAGCTGTTGACAATTGCCACATGCGAAATGAAGGAGGAGGATACAAAAAGCCAAGTACTATTTTGGGAAATGCTGAATAGCACAATGGAGCAATGCGGTTATGCACCCGCACACTTCTATGGGTTTATGGCTGATGAAGTAGGGTCCAATTGGTGTGGGGGTCCACACAACATTATGGAGGACAGGGAGCAAACGTGCTTATTCCATTGGAAACAAAGTTTGATGAAGCATGCTAAACAATGCGTGAAGGTAGAAAGTCGACAACACCATATTGACTTGTGTGAAGAATGGAGATTGGCAACCAATAAGGAGTTAGCTTTCTTAAAAAGTAAAGAGATTCATGAGTGGTGGAGAAATGGACATGTTCATGAGGGAAAACTATCAGTGATGGATATGTGGATGAGTTGGTGGGAAGTACGAATAGCACATTGGGGCAACCTCATGTCAAGGGTGAGAAATTTTATGGAGAAATGATATATTGTATGGATGTATTTACATTGGAGTCAATTTTATGGAGAAATGATATGTTGTATGGATGTATTTGCATTGGAGTCAATTTTATGGAGAAATGATATGTTGTATGGATGTATTTGCATTGGAGTCAATTTTGTGAATTCATGTATGAAACCTCTTGTGTGCAGGTGGTCTTAAGCTCAGTGGATTTAGCACAAACCCCTCGAATAAACTTATCTGAAAGTGTACATGGGAGTTGGCTTGCTGGTGAAGGATACAAGGAAAAGGTTAGCTTGTATGATACGTGCATTTCAGATATGGCAAACGCTTTACTACAAAGTGCAAAGCAATATGCATATCAGATGGGAAAGCACAAAGGTGAGGGACCAAGCTTGAGCAAGTTGCTGGTGGACAGGGTGGCAGCAAGGTCAAGACCAACACCACCACAAGTGGCTCGCATGGTCCATGAAACAGTAGCTAATACTCCTATGTATGAGGAATCAAGGCCTCTACATGGAGATAAGGAGACTATTCAACGGAAGAGGGTGAGGACAACAGAAGTAGACCAATGCTCACATCGTCCAGGTTATGTCATGTAGAGTAGACATCGTCAAAATCGGGGAACAGCAAGAAGAGTAAGTTTTGGAGATAGATCTAGAACAAACAGTGTAGCAAGTCACGCTTCAAGGGGAGGACCAAAAAGTCCAATGATTGGAGGAAACAAAGATGTCGGACATGAAGAGCCTAAACAACATTATGGCACAATGAGCAGAGGACAAATTCATGTAAAGGAAGAGGCCGTTGGACGCACAATGTGGGCCATTAGACGAACCCCATTGAACTCAAAAGTCAAATGTTTGGGAGGTATTGATGGAAGACTTAAGTGCAACTCATACATACAGGGAAGCTCTATTGGAGTTGTTGCCCCTAGCTTCTACTCAGAGCGACGACATCCTAGTCCGGGAGGGCCAAAGGCTCAAATGATGTGGTTTTGTCCTTCAGATGTTTCACACACATGGCATGTAGATCCAAACATAATATACAAGCCATCATACCCAGATATGTGGAAAGTGGATGTTGGGACCAACATAACCAGCCAAGAGGTAGAGAAATTAGTAAAGACAGGGTTCAAGTTAGATGTTACTCATGAAGAACCTTTTGTGTCGGTGGGAGAAACGTCCACACAAGCAGCGCGCAACAAAGAAAGTGACAAGAGGCCACATGATGCTACACAGAATACAAAGAGATCAACCAAGTGGAGGCATTGGATTTCCAAAGAAGAAGAAAAGAGGATTGGTAGTGCCGAGGCCATGACAGCGACAGTCCTTAATGAGAGTGCAATGCAGCCGTCCCCCTACTCTATTTTTCATTTAGCATGTGAGAGTGGAGAGGACTATTTTATACACATCAAGGTACAACCTTGGTGTACATGTCCTGATTTCATGCAAAGAGAATCTAGAGGAAAGTCTTACGTTGCATGTAAGCATATCTATTTTGTCTTCTTACGAGTTTTGGGATTACATAAGAATGAGGATATGGTAATGCATCAACCGACACTATCACCAGAGGAAGTGGACAATATACTATCACGTCCTCGAAGCAAGGATGTTTGTGCCTATACTTAAGCTTTAATCAAGCCTCTCATGTTTGTGCCTACTTAAGCTTTAATCAAGCCTCTCATGTTTGTGCCTACTTAAGCTTGTAAGAAAATGTGAAGTCAATCTTTTTGTAAGAAAATTTGAACCAATATTATTTTTGTCTTGCTTTGGGATGGAGTATACTGTCACATACTCTAAAGTCTTATTGTAGGTAGCTTGCGATGCTATGGTAAAGGAGTTGTACCAACCATATATCTTCTTGTAAGGAAATGTGAACTCCATTTTTTTGTAAGAAAATATGAGCCAGGTATACTTGTTTTTACTTGTGTTGAAATAAACATTGGAAGAAAGGTACATAGATAGGTATGTTTGTGCCCATATTTAAGTTTCTTGGACATAAAATGTGTGTTTATATATAGGAAGGTAGGAAGGTAGGTATGTAGGTATGCATGCATGTATATGTTTGGGAGTATGCATGCATGTATGTATGTATGTATTGTACAAATGTGTTTATATATAGGAAGGTAGGAAGGTAGGTATGTATGTATGCATGCATGTATATGTTTGGGAGTATGCATGCATGTATGTATATATGTATTGTACAAATGTGTGTATATATGTATGTATATATGTAGGAAGGTAGGTAGGTAGGTAGGTAGGTAGGTGTGTTTGAGAATATACATGTATATATGTATGTATGTATGTGAATGTATTTATTTCTCTTTCAAAAATACTTACTATATAAAAGCTCACCAAAATGTATCATTTTTCTTACATGCTCGCATAAAACTATCTTATCTCCAAAAAGCTCGCCAAATAAAGCTCGCAAAAAAAATCAAACCCATGCTAGATCAAGTTGAGTGGAGGAGAGAGACCCAAAAAATATAAGAACAAATCTTGTTTATTAAGTTGCTTATGCATACAACTTGGCCTTTGCCCACACAAATGCCTTCTAGCTTTGCCTTTAAATAGGTGAGCTAGTGGACCGTAAGTCCATTCACACACACACCCTTCTCCTACCCTTTTACATGACCTTAGTCTTTGAATACCCCCCCAATACCAACCGTATGAAAAAAATTGGAATAGGTGGTATTGGACATAGGTTGCCTTTATAACATTAGGCATATAAGGTTAGGAATATAGGTGTTGTTACATTTGACATTTAAAATAATTTCTCAGTGGAGTTAGAGGCTGATGCAAAGTTAGCCTCTGACTCTTTGTTAGGAAATTTAGAAGTGATATGCCCCGTTTGTTTACACTTGTTACATTTCATCTTGTTGGGATATTTGATGCAACAATTATTTGCCAAATGACCCACCTTTTTGCAATGGACACACCTTACTTTGCTCACTTGATGTGATAAAGCTTGTTTGATATTCAATGGAGTCGATGCATTTGAAGATTCAGCTCCTCCCTTTGGCCTCGTTTCTTCATCTCAAGACAAGATTGAATGACTCCTTAAAGGGTGGGATTAGGTATGTTCTTCAGGGTGGTGACTAAGGTGGGGTACACCTTCTTGACTGCTTTTAACAAAACAGCCACTACATCATCTTCATCCATTCTCGCATTCACTGATGCAAGTTGAGCCATAAGGCCCTTCAAATGAGAGATAAAGGCTCCAATGCCGTCTCCCTCTTTGAGCTCCAAGCTTTAAAAAATAAATTTTAAGTGAGATCTTGGAATTCTTACCACACGAGCTCCATAGAGCTTGTCAAGCTCATCCCATTTCTCCTTTGCAGTTGGAAGCAGGTCCACATGGTGAATAAGAGCCTCATCAAGATGGAGCATGATGATGGCTTGTGCCCTCTCATTATCTTCAATATCTTTAGCCTTAGTTTGATCAATAACCTTAGTGCCGGAGATGAATGGCCAAAAACCTTTGGACATCATCTTGTACTTGACAAGAACTTGCCAAGTGTGGAAGCCCTCTCCTGAGAACTTCTTAATTTGGGCATTTTCCTTTGACATTGGGTATTGAAGGGGGATTACAAGAGTGTAATGGGCTGATTTATGAAGAAGAAAACCAGAAAATTTGTGATGTTTTGGCTTAAGTAGAAAGGGAATGGCTTATGAGAGTGCAACAACCCTTAATCAAGCCAAGGATGTTGCATAAAAAGAGATTAAGATGATGAAGCTTATGGTTTAGCACTTAGGGTTTGTGCCCAACCACTAATTCTGATGAGATGAGCTTCATTAGTGTCAAAGAACACTTTCTTTGGTGATTAAGATCGCCGTCGTTAGTGTTTAGCAACACTATTAGTGCTTAAGGACACATTTTTAGCATCCTCTAATGACACTTGCATTGGTGATTAGATTCACCATAAGTGTTTAAGAACACTCTTAGTGTTTAGAAACACTCTCAAATGGCTCCCCTTTGCTGGATTAGTTACATCATTAGTGTTAATTAATACTATTAGTGTTTATGAACACTATATCAAGCTTTTGAAGAAGCTTTCATGAAAAAAACATGAGCAACCTGGTCTTTTGCTTCTAGCGCGTACGATGCGCAGCCATTGAGGGACTGATTTCTTGGCTATAGAACCTTAAGGCTTAGGGCTTCAAAAGCCTTAAGCTAATGTGGCCTATAGTTGCACATAGCAAGAGTATAGCTATACGAACTCCAGCACTATAGAACTGTGCACTGGCCTGCTCAAAACACAATGGCGCGGCTGAGAGAGGAGGAAACCTTCAATTGACTGTACATTCGTGAGTGCCCGGTGATGTGCTTCATCTTCCTAGTTGGAAGCAAGCCAAGACATGGCCTCCACAAGCAGCTGGAAGGCCTCCACTAGCTGGGGGTTCATCTCCACAAGTAGTGAGTTATGGATAACCTAGTCTACACCACACAAAATGTGACCTAATCTACCTAAGCTCTAGATACCATGTTAAGAAAACTTGGTGCTTATGCTAGATCAAGTTGAGTGGAGGAGAGAGACCCAAAAAATACAAGAAAAAATCTTGTTTATTAAGTTGCTTATGCCTACAACTTGGCCTTTGCCCACACAAATGCCCTCTAGCTTTGCCTTTAAATAGGTGAGCTAGTGGACCATAAGTCCATTCACACACACACCCTTCTCCTACCCTTTTACGTGACCTTAGTCTTTTAATATTTAACTCCTTGTCCTTCTCTTCCAAAACGGTGCTCCAGGGTTTGGCAATCATCAATTGTGTAGAGAGCTTAGCGTGGAGATCCAACACCTGATTATTTGCCTTAGCCTGCAGTTCATACACTTCAACTCAATGTTTTTCCTTGATACCTTCCACTTGAATTTGCAAATGTATAGTGCGAGCCTTTTCTTTCATGGCTTCCTATCTTTCATGGCTTCCTATCTTTTGCATTCTAACTAATTGAGAAGCTCTTGGACCTATTGAGATAAAGCGAAGTTGGCCTCAACGATTCATTTCTGCTTCTCCTCCGCATCCTTTCTGATTTGATTCATCTCGACCATTAGTTGCACATTAAACTTTGTAGTGATGCTTGCATTCTTTTTCAATAACCGATTGACTGAGGCGTGCATGTGAAAGTTGCACTCCATCATCTGGGCGGAGTGGATATCCAGGTTGGACACATAGGACTTCATCTTGTAGTCCTCCCATTCCCCTTACTTCATGTATTATTTGACATGGGTGTATTTGGGCTTTAAACAATACAGAATGCCCTTCTCCCCCTGTAACATGCCCATCTTCAATAATAATATATATGCCCATGAATTTATAGTCTTTTGTGGTGTAAAAATCAACAATTTTAATAAACAAGCTTTTTCCACTTGGAATCTTAGAATTTTGAGTCCAAATTTGGAATCTGCGTGTGATTTTACCCTAATAAAGGATTTTATAGCATCCAAAACGGACACCGAACCGAGCCTATACGTAAATTTTTAGTTATTTTCAGTTAAAATATACAATAAACTTAAACCTTAATAAATGCACGACCACGTGTCCGATTGATGGATGGTCTACACCCCTACAACCAGGAAGACACCCCGGACATTTCTGCTAGAAAAACAAATTCGCACCGCCGAGCGCTTTGACACGCATATCGAGGCCGACGTCCCAAATTAGGGATTCTCGGCCCAAAAGGATGTCGTACACACACTCGAGCGTCTGTGCAACGCTCACCGTAAGGATCAAAAGCCGAGCTCCCTAGCGTACGATCCACACAGACGCCACGTGGACACCCATGCCAACCCAGAAGGCACATGCGTACCATAGCTTTTGCCCATGCACAGGCACCATTCCTTTTCCCAAGCCCATGCAAGCCATAGGTCGACGTACTTTCACCATACACCGTCCTTTACACCCACGCTTTGCTTTTCCTTTCTGTGCACCCGTACCTATATAAACCCCCCAGCACCCCGTGGGGTCGAGACACCCAACACCCTACTCTGCCCACACCCAACAATCTGCACAGTGCACCCGACAGTCCATACCTGCCACTTTGTGCACAACTGTACTCGACAGCCCTCTACATCCCTCTTCTAGCAAGCCTTTTTTGCCCATCTCCAAGTCAGCCCTTTGTAGATTTTTATTTGCCTCACCTCACTCTTGGGTAGAGTGTCCTTAGTTGCTCTCTCTCTCTCTCTGTCCCCTCCCCCATGTGAATAGACTTCAAGGAGGACTCCCCCTTCTCTCCCTATAGGTGCAGCCTTCTTCCTTGAAAATCCAATTTAAGGACACCTTCCCCCCCTCCATTAGCGATGACTTTAGTAAAGGGCTTTTTGGCTCTTAGAGGTGGTTCCCACCTAGGAGTTTTTTTCTCATAACTTGAGCAAACAAGCTCCGATTTGTGATCCAACTGGAGCATTGGATTTGCGGCAATGTGGGCTAAATGAAGGCGGTCAGAATGTCTCCTTCATGAAAATGCTAAAATATCACCTCGAGAGACGCACACAACAATGAGCTTAGAGAGGTTGATCCAGATGAGCCTAGAGAGGTTGCTCCAGATGAGCCTAGAGAAGTTGCTCCAAATGTGTTCCAACTCTCCCCTTGGGAGCCCCATAAGGAATTAATGGCCAAGTTAGCTTGGTCATCATTTAAAAAGAGCCTCAGCTCTTATTGGTTGGATCAGAGAAATTTAGAGGAAATAAACATTCTTGCCCATAGAGTGCTTTGAATGGTGACATTCCTATGCTCTAATGAGATAACATTTATTATAAACGAATTCTACTAGAGGAAGGTATTGAATCCACCTTTTTGGTTCCCGCCCACAATATGCTCTGAGAATGTCTTCAATTACTTGGTTGACTCTCTCAGTCTGGCCATCGATCTCTGGATGATAAGCTGTACGAAAGCAAAGTTGAGCCTGAAATAAGGATTGCCAGAACTTTGAAGTGAAATCAGAATCCCAATCACTGAGACTATCCTCTTCGCTCGAGAGACCATGAAGCTTCAAGACCACCTTGGCAAATAACCAGGCAACATCAAAAGCTTTAAGGGTTTTCTTTGCTGGTATAAGATGAGCTACTAAATGGAATCATATCCTCCTTGTACAATGGGGAGACTTGTGACAAAATCCATACTAATGCATTCCCACTTCATTTGGGATATCCAAGGGTTGAAGCTTCCCCCAGGTATCTTGGCTCTTTCAGCTTTGATCCTTTGACATGAGAGGCATTACTTCAAGTACCGAAGGACATAATTATTCAAGCCCGCCCAATGATAGCTCCTCCTTTTACAGTATTCAATGTTTTTGCATAGCCTGGATGCCTTGCACAACAGGGCTATCATGAGCTTCATGGAGGATTAGCTTCTTTAGAGCATGATTCTTAGGAATACATAGCCTGTGATTGAAGCTCGATTGAAGTAAAGGCTCCCATCATGAATGAAGTACCCCTTGATTAGATTTTTCTCTTTCTCTGAAGTTCCCCCTTCTTCTACTAACTTCACCATCCTCTAGTAATTACGATCATGAGATGAGACTTCTTTGACCTTGTCCAGTATGGGATCATTTGGCATCAAAATTGCACTCAAGAAAGATTTGTGGGCTGAGTGCATCTGCTACCACATTATCCTTCCCAGGGCAGAATTTGATGTCGAAGTCATATTCTTGTAGGATTTCAATCCAGCTTCTCTGCGTCATGTTGGGTGAAGATCCATTTCAAACTCTTGTGATCACTTACAAGCTGGAATTTGCCTCCCAAGAGATAATGTCACCATAATTTGAGCTAAGACCTCCAAATCATGGGTGGCATAATTTACTTCATATTGCTTTAGCTTGTGTGAGAAGTATAAGCCACTGGTCTTCCTTCTTGTCTTAAGACATCACCAAGTGCTAGACTACTGGCAACCACCTCAAATTCCCTCGTGAAATCATGAAGTTTTAGGACTGGCGACATTGAGGTAATGATGGCTTTGAGAGCTGATCAAAGCTAACTTGATGGATTGGAAACCACACTATTAATGACATTATAGTAAACTCGTAATGACCATAACGGGTATTGAAAGTTGTGTTGGGTATATCTACTTCCTTGACTTTGATCTGCTACTAGTAACCAGATCTTAAGTCTATTTTTTAGAAAACTTTGGCCCCATGAAGCCTGTTAAGAAGCTCGTTGAATGCGAGGGATATGATACTTATTCTTGAAAAGTGACTTGATTTAGCCCCCGATAATCTATGCAGAGACGAAGAGTGCCATCCTTCTTCTTTTGCAAAAGAATGGGTTCTCCCCAAGGAGTGCTGCTGGGGTGTACAAATCCTTGCTCAATGAGTTGGTGGGAAAGTTTCTCCTTAAGCTCAATGGCCTCAAGAGAGACATTTTATAAGGTGTTTTTGAGACCGGTTGAGAACCAGGGATCACCTCTGTTTCATGATCGACTTCTCGAGGAGGCAGTAGCCCTGTAAGCTCGTGTGAGGAAAGATGTCAGAAAATTCTTGGAGCCAAGAGGGTTCTGTTTCTTTACTAGGTTCAGCAGCTTTATTGAGCTTAACTAGGAAAACTTATTGTCCCTTACGTGCTCCCTTGAGAAGATGCTTTGCCTTGACTACCCTAGACTTAGGTTTACATTTCTTCCCCTGAACTAATACTACTTGGCCATGCTCATTTTTATAAGTGATACTCCCATGGTTACAGAGAATACTAGCATTGTTTGCAATTAACCGGTCCATCCCAAGGATCCCATCATAAATTCCTTACGATAGGACTCTAAAATGACCATGAGTTTGCTAACTACCCAATTAAAAATCAAGGTTTCCTATAGAATGTTGAGACACTAATTCCTTCCCACTAGCTAGTTCTACAACCATTCTTCTAGTTGGTTTTTGACCCAAGTTTAATTTTTGTAAACACCTTGGAGAAAGAAATGAATGGGAATTGCCACAATCAATCAAAATCTGGAATGGCTTACCATGATAAGTGGCTAGGCTTTGAATAACACCAAATTGTTGATTTGGACATTGATGTTCTACCGCCGTATGGACGGTGGCACGTTCTTCTTCAGCCATCTTTAGAGTTGGTTCTTCTTCGGCCATCTTTAGAGTTGGTTCTTCACTTATAGCACAGGCGGTGCAAGCGGCCATCTTTAGAGTTGGTTCTTCTTCAGCCATCTTTAGAGTTGGTTCTTCACTTATAGCACAGGTGGTGCGAGTGGCCTCTGCCACTTCCACCACCTCTTGTACCTCTGTGGTGGATGGGGGTTTCACGGCCTTGATTTGCTTGGCCAATTTGAGGAAAAGATGATGCTAGCTTTGGGCAGTTGGCCCTAAAGTCTCCCAGCTCATTACATTTGAAACACAAAGGGGCGGAAGTAGCATACGAGCAGGGAACAAAGGAGTTGGTTTGACGCCCCCCTCAGTTGTAGTAGGGACCATTCTTATAGGGCTTCTTGTATGGTTGATCTTTAGGGTTCTGAGGCTTAGCTTTACTAGACTTCAACTCTTTCATAATAGGCTTTGCTCATATAAGAGCATCTTGCAATGTGCTTGGCCTCATTGCTTCGAGGCAAGAATCCAAGGGTTCATTGAAGCCTTAATAGAAATGAGCCACTTTCTGGGAAGTAATCATGGCTGGGGTATACTTCTGGAGAGTGATGAATTTAGAATACTATTCTTCCAAGGTTAAACTGAGCTACTTGAGACTAAAAAACTCATTCATCTTTATGGATTCATGAGATGGCAGAAGATATCATTCCTTGCTTGATATCCTTCCATGTTTGGGAGTGTTCAGTGACTCTGCTTCCACCAGAGTTTAGCATCCTTGGTGATGAGGCAAAATCGTGCAAGCATGGACTGGTTTGTCACTCTAGTACCAGTGCCAAGAAATAATCATCCATTACTTCGATCCAAACCTCAACATCCTTATCAATATTTGAACCTTCCCCCTTAAAGGAGGAAGGTTGCATTTTCTTAAGTAGGAGCTTCTTCTCTTGTACATCTGTATATAGAGCATTGGGGAGTGGAGGCTGACACCAACAAAAATCCTTCAACATGCTTAAGAATTTTCTGATCCATACCCCTGTACTTCAATTACTTGATTTTTCTATACCTTTCGTCCTTGTTGTCACTGATGCCAGTGGATCTGGTAGTATTGGTGCAGTCCGCATGGAGGATGGTCATTCTCTGCATATGAAAGTCATAAACTTTAACCATCCAAAACAAAATATACCACCCACAACAAAGAACTTGTTGCTATTGTTCATGCACTTCATATGTGGAAACATTATTTAATAGGTTTTTAATTCCTCATTAAGATAAACCAACAGAGCATACAACATTTACTTACAACTCAAATTTAGGAATTTTGGGAAATATGCACAATTTTGGGACAATTCTTTGTTAGATCCAATACAATGTTTACTGTGCGATATGCAAGATTTATTATTGGATGTTCTCAACAAGCATTCTTTGTTGTTAGATCCAATACAATGTTTACTGTACGATATGCAAGATTTATTATTGGATGTTCTCAACAAGCATTTGAATAATGCGATATGATTTATATACTATTGTACATTTGTAACAAGTGTATATGATGTTGGTGGTGGGATGTAAATTTGCCTGCACACACACACACACATGCACACCAGGAATTAAGCTTGTTATATCACATAGCCTCCAGTTGACCATCAAACACAGAAACTTTAACAAAGAAAGGATATTCAATGTAACTTTAAGTTGTAAGAAAGTCTAGGTGATAGAATTAAAAAGATCACCATCTGTATTGAATCAAAATTCTTGAACAATGGGTGAACCATAAATCTAAAAGCTTAAGAAAGCCTTACAATCTGAATAATGATCGAACTATGAGTTTGGTAGCTTCATACAACATTGCTAAAAGATTACGAAGCTAGTTGCCCATATGCTAACAAATCATTCTTGCTCAACTGCACTGACATGTTGATTCAATTGATTCTGTTTGGCCTTCAGTATTATAGCCTTTGGAATCTTGATTTTCTCTGGAAGTCATCCACCCTTGGGCTTCCATGCCCAAATGATGCAGCTAGTATCTTCCCAGCGCTAAGGATCATTTCTGTTCTCTCGCCAATACTTGTTCCAGCAATCCTTATAAACCTCCACATCACTTGCATTCTTCTTCTTTGAAATTGGTGCCCAATATTGTATCTGAACTTGTAGGTAGTTTATCGAGTTGTTGTTTTGATCAACATCACTTGTTGTCACTCCCAACCATATTGGGTAATTTGCATCACAAGGTTGTACAAGCACAAAATCTCCTTTAGACACATCAAGAGTCGGGTTGAACTCTTCAGCAGGTTTGTTGCGCATTGGACCACAATAATGGTCCTCATTTACATCAAACCCTTCATCTACATTATCCTCCACTTGAAGGTTAAGAGGCTCAGCTTTTTCGCATATACTCCTTGGCCAAAAGTCATAAAATCCAATGTCTTCTTGCACTAGGGGTTTGCATGTTTAGCATAAGATTCTCCCAATAGGCAAGGACCGGATTGATCCACTTAGCATAATCACTTTGGTCTCCTTTCTCTTGCAAGTGCTCTTTCCACCAATTGACATGTTTTTTTAAGCCCTCCACAACCTTCTCATTTTCCTTAACATACTCAAAGGGTGGCAATACTTTTGGAAAACCTTCAGGAAGCTTGGGTCCTCCCTGGTCATTTCTCTTCCATAACTCTATACCGCTTTCTGGTAACCAATCAACATTTTTGGGATGTACTTTGTATTGCATCAAAGGTATTCCATCACTCATATAAAACCTGAATTGCAATGGCTTTGAATGTCCAATCAAGCTATCGGCTCCATCATGTAAGCATCCCTTGACAAAGCCTTTGAAGTCTGCCACCTTTTGTAGGAGAAAGGGTGCTGGATGCATGCTAACACACTCATTAAAGATCTTCATCAAATGTGGAAATGTGAAAATGGTTTGTTTCCTTAACTTCTCAGAGGAGCGACTGAACAATGCATCAATATCTTCATGAGTATGACCAACCATAAGAAAACCAAGCTGCACCATGTCAAACACTCCTCGTGCAACCAATAGGGATAGATAGGCAAATACATAACGGTTCTTATTTTCAGAACCACAATTGTCAAGTTGCAACAACAACGTCCTTGGCAATCCCTTAAAAAATGTCCTTGAATTTGATGGCATTAAACTTGACGCATTTCCATTGCCCCTATCTTGCACATGTGTGTTAGTATGAAAGACTGACTGCATATGTGAAGAACAATTTTCCTCTATATCCACATTTGTTTCTGTCTCTGCATCTGCATCCTCAATGCTCTGCTTGCAATATGCATTTCTCTCCTGCAGTACTTCCATATGCTGATACAGGGCCATAGTAGACAAAACACAATCAAAAAGATCTGTTCGTGGATCAGCATCTGAGTTTTGTGAGCTCAAGTCACCATATATGTGTTGCTCTCCTCTTTCTAAGTTTCTTAAACATTTTGAGAGAGATGAAATTGTGAAGTTGGGATCACTTGGCCATAACCCCAAGGCAAAGTGACCATAAGCTGTTTGTCCATGTCCATGAGTGAGCATTCCTGTTAAGGATACTGGAAGCCTCTCAACCCCATTGAGAGATTTAGGAACTGGTTTAATTTGTGGTATGGCAGTCTTGCTCTGGTCCATCTTATCATGTATAATACACAAATACCTGTTTGGGTTCATTTCGGAAGAGCTCCTCCAAGCATAGTACAGATTTCTACAACTCATTTGTTTCAACATGTGTGCCCTTCTTTGTGCCATGTATCTGGCACGCTCCTCTTGATTTTTTGTTGATTCCAACTTGACCTTGATTGCCGTACAAATGTTGCATTTTGAGAAGGTGCTGGTTTTTGATAAACTAACTGTCTTGAACTCTGTGTTCCACAATCTTGAGAATGATGGTTGTGACAGTGGCCGGTATTCGAACGAGACAAGTGTGTCATTCACTTCACGCAATATGTCCACCTGTTTGTACATTGTTGGTAGAACACGTTGGGTCTCGCGGGCTCCATGCATAGTTGTCCTTGACCTATGTGGCATTTGATCGGCATTATTATCTATGAAGCCCTGTATGATTGATTTTGCCGTATTTGCAATTCGATTGCAATAAAGATGTGTTTGTTTTTTATTGAATATATTGCCTTGTCAAGGTGTAAGGCTATAAATATCATAATAATTTAATTTGGATAGACTCAATTATCTCAATAGTGAAAATCTTTTATACATCATATTCAATAAATTTGATGAAATTTAGCATTGACAATATACTCGCTCTTTTATTTTTTTGGTTGAACTAATGAGGTATTGGAGCATTTGTCTATGAAGGTTTAAGACCATCCATATCATGGATGAATTTATGTTGTTGGCACATAATATATTTATTCAAAATTTTGAATGTACATTAACCAAACATTTTGTTTTCAACAGGATATGTTGAAGCATATAGCTTTGATTTCAAGTGTACAGAAAACTTACTATTGAGGTGGCACCAATCATTGGTGACTTATGTACCTAGAGGCAAAAGAGTTCCACCACCCCCAGATACAATAAGGAAACAAAGAAGAGTATTGATACTTGAACTCAATGGTGTTTTACTTAAGACCATTGAGATGCAACATGGTGATGTATGTCCAGACTGGGCCAAACATATGCATCTTGTGGAAGAGAATACAAGTGGTTGGCATTTGATTCGCAAAGATGCATTCACTTTCCTTGATTTTTGTATGAAATGGTTTGAGGTATGGATCTGGAGTACTAATAGACTACAAAGGACTCGACGCATTCTTGAGTTGTGCTTTCCTCGGCACCATCAAAAGTTTAAGGTCGTAGCAGGGCATGCAGCATGTCAAAAGACGGATCTTCTTATTGGATATCGATTTGTATACCACAAAAACTTAGATGTAGCATGGAGAATTTTTCATGACCTGGATGGAAATAACACACTAATTTTTGATGATACCCTCTACAATGTAATGTGGAATATGCCCGGAACCTACTTGATTTTTCCAAAGATGTGGAATCAAAATATAGAGGAGCTTCAAAGTTTTTTGGAGACAACAATCAGCGCATGGTTACTTGGTTGGATTTATGCAAAGAACAAACGGGAGTATACTTGCAACACTTTAGTAAATGAAGCAGCTTATGATAGAGAAACTTTGTATGTATTGGAGCAATACATGAGAAAACGCTATGTTTGAGATACAATTTGTACTCAATTATTATCTTGACGAAGGATTTTTGTCTTCGGATAAATTGTAAACTTGAATGTAACAATCTCATTGAATGTAACAAGTGTTCTTTGGCATTATCATCCCATGTTTTGCCTTCAATGTCCCTCAAATTTGAGCATATATATCATGATTTATAATCTTGATATAGTGTCTAAGATGGGTTTTTATCTGTGGATCAATCGTAAACTTAGCATATTGTTACTGTCATTGAGATTTACTTTTTGTTTTGTTGTTTCTAACACCACACCCTTTAGAGATCTCTCATTTTTAAGGTTCCTTTTTATAATGATATTTAGAATTCTTTTGGCAAATTAAATAAACCCCATGTTTTTACTTCAATGTCTCAAAGTGGAGATAGTATTTAACATTATCTTCTTCATATGAAAGGTGTTGTATAATCTCAATTAAGTTTAGTGTCACTTATGTATCTATACAACTACAAACAAATACGCCAAATAGTTGTGTCAAGATATAATCTATTGGCACAAAGAGTGCACCAACAAATAGATGTTAGCTCAAACTACACAAAAATACCGAGTTTCCAACCAATCCTATAAGAAATGGGACTCGAATAATTCCCAAAATTCCTAAATTTGTCTTTTACCTAACCATTAATATCTAACCATCACATTCAATGGGCATCATTTATTCAAATTTTTCATCCTCTCATTCAATATCAATTGGAAAAAGAAAATGTTGTAGCTGATGCACTAAGTAGACGACCTTCAACCACAAACATTTCTATTGTGTGGATATGCATTCTTTTGATACTATGTGTGATACTTATGAGAATGACCTTACTTTCATAATGTATGGTTAAAATTTCACTCTAACAATTATTTTCCTATTGATGATTATTCATATCATGATGGATTTCTTTTCTTTGAAAAGTATTTATGCATAACTCTTCCATTTAGACAACTGCTTCTAGAAGAAGTGCATAATCCCCCTTACATTGGTCATAGAGAAATTATTACTACTCTCAAAGCTCTACTGGATGATTTTTATTAGACTAAAGTAAAGAATGATATTTCCAACTTCTTTTTTGAATGTCTTATTTTCCAACGAGCCAAACAACATCATGGAAAGCAGCACGTCTTACTAATGTCTTGCGGCCTATTCCTGAAGGTTCTTGGCAAGAAATACCTATGAATTTCATTATTGTTTTACCTATTACTTCTACACAACATGGTATGTTTTGGACTACTATTTACATGTCTTCACACACCATGGTCTACCTAAAGTTATTGTGTATGCGATCATTGACTCGGTCTTGTACTTGGTCTTGTAATCATTTTTGGATTGCTTTATTTTCAAATGTAGGATCTAAAATTGATTTCACATCTGCTTTCCATGTTGAAAGCAATGGCTAGACCAAAGAAATTAATAGTACCATCTTAGATTTATTAAGGTCTTACACAATCTCCACACTAGCTAATTGGGAGCAACATCTTCATTACTACAATTTGCTTACAATTTGCTTACAATGAACCACTCACCTACTATAAAAACTCCTTTTGAAGTAGTATATAGTAAGAAATTACCGACACCTGCTCCTCGACTCTCACACATTGTCCCTACCGAGCTGGTGATTCCACTAGAGATCAAACCCGCATATTACAACAAGTACATGAAGCTATAGCTAGATCCCAAACAAAATATACTAATCAAGAAAATAAGAAATGCAAGCCACTTTCTATCAAACAAGGTGATCGTGTTTGGCTTCGTGTTGAAAAAAGAAGACTCAAAAGTGTAAACAGACACCCCGTAATTAAATCAGCCCCTAGATTTTACGGCCCATTCAACCAAGGTTCTAACAAAAATCAATGACAGTGCCTATCGTCTCGATATTCCATCACATTGACATATTTATAACTCTTTTCACATTAGTCTACTAAAACCATTTAAAGGCCCTTTTCCTGCCTATCTAATATATGATGACCCTCTAATACTGGATGAAGATTCTGAAATCATAGAACCAGAAATTATTTTGGACCGTGAGCAAACAACCACAAGAAAAGAAAATGTTTACCATCGGTATTGAGTCAAGTATAAAGGACAACTCATTGAAGATTCTCAATGGCTATGTGATCATGCCCTCACCGCCTATCCAACCTTGATTGCATCTTACAAGGATACTAGACCATGATGATTATTAATGATTTCGTGATAATTGAGGAAAGTTGCTTGTCGCCCTTGAGGCATGCTATGGAGGAGTGAATTCATGGAATATATATTCCCACATTTTCTATTATTTATGGATTGAGGTTAATCTATTGAATATATATTCCCACATTTCTCACTTTTATGAATTCTCCTAGATATCTTTATATTGGGATGCCTTTCTAAATCTGAGCAATTCATAGCTTAATGAATCTATACATGCATGGGAGCATTGGTTACATCATTTTATGGATATGAAGTTTTATATGGTTGTTTATTTTTAATCAATTAATTTATTAATTGATTGGCTTAGTTGATGCAAGTGTAGATCATTATACCCCAAATAATGGAGGCTTGGTCAAGAATATCTTGAGATGACCCATTTGAATGTTAACAAATAATTTTGTGGCAACAACAAGCACCATTAATTTATCTTGGGCACCATTCATATTTATTAGCAACAATGTATATAATATTCTGGACATGTGAAATCTCCCTTGTGTATATTTGATTTTTCAAGATGTGTACCCTTTTATATGGTTCAAGGCTCACATCTATTTTTAAAGAAGTCTAGCATGCGTGTGGTCAAGAAAGCTACTTTCGAAGCAACATATTCTTGAATAAGTCGACCTATTTGTAAAGCACACTATTTTTAGCCCCAAAAGCTATCCTTAGAAATATATTTAAGTACACCAAGAGGAAGTGTAGGCTCACTCTTATGTGGGCGAAAACTGGACCCAATATTGTGTCTTAAGTATTTCTGTATTCTATTTGTTCTCAATATTTTATTTATTGCAAAATCACTAATTTGGGTTCATGTCAACCTCCCACAACAAAATGTTACTAGTAGGGATGCAAAAGTCAATGGTGGTAATGATGATGATGCTGAGCTTAAAAAAGATATGCCACAGCAATGTGACGGCGTCATTTGCACACCAATTGTATGCTGCTATAGTGCAAAAAATCTAAAATTGAACTAAGACGGTTGAAGCTAACACTCCCTTGGGATGTTTGTGGAAAGTTTACAGCATGAGAATGATCCCCCCCCAAAATAGCTTGAAAGCTGTAAAAACTTTGTTAACATATTTAATAGTTCATGTAGTAAACATCACACTATTGGGTATACCTTCTTCAACTAAGAGGATTGCTCAATCAAAGAAAATGAGAAGAGAATCTTGAGGAGCTGATGAGAACCTACTTTGAACCAATTATTAAAGTGGAGACAAAACACACACACACACATGCAACAAGCAAGATAGATAGAACTATAACACTCAAAGTAAATTGATGAGAATGAGTAAAGTACCTACAAAGTGACATAATAAAGTCACTTACACACTCGCTTAGTAAGAGTGTGCATGTATGCTTGACGGAAAAAGCTTCCTAAGGAGAGAAAAAGTGCCCCGGTCCATTATTACCCTATGTCCACACATCAGTATCATATAAATGGATACAAACATGTACTAAGAAAAAATCTAATGTCTACTCAATGCTCTCTCTCTCTCTCTCTCTCTCCACAGACATAGCAAGCAACAAAGAGTAAGTAGAAAACTAGATAATATGTTTAGTACACAAAGGAAAATTGTGTGATGGCCACTTTACTAATAATCACTACAACTTTTCTTATCACTCCATATGTGATGGAGAGTATTTAGTTAACCCAAAATGGGGTAAACAATCACAACAATCATTCTTTCTCAAAGATATTTATGTATTCAAGATGCCTTATAATTTTATAAAATGTATTATACCCTTATATTCTCTCAGCATTGAACCTTTCAATATTTTCCTTTTTTAAAACCTCCAATTTTACACTATTCTTTAATGATCAACAAGCTTATGGTGGTGGACGGATTTAATATAGACCTAATAAAGTTTCATTTCTAAGAGATCCTATTGCAAGAAGAAAACCAAAGGCTAAAAGCTAATGGTGAGTGTAAATGGGAAGCATGCTAGTTTTTTATCTTTATCAAATGGAAAAAATGGTCTTGTTGTTTGTAGATGTGAAATAATAATAAAATTATTGGATATGTGTAGATATCAAGGTTAATGTTAGCAAGGTTAACGCTGGGGGTTAGGCTGAATCATCCATAATATAGCAACATTTTTTTGTGAATGTGAAATAATAATAAAACTGTCAGGTACATGTGTAGATATCAAGGTTAACATTGGCAAGGTTGATTGATAAACAATATATAACAACATTTTGTGGGTGTGAGAAACTTGAATAGTCGCAATGTTGGCAAGATTTCATTTAGATAAGGTTATGATAGCTGTGGTATAGAGGAGGATAGCCATATCCATAACCTTCATACCCACCATAGCCATAATCGTGGACATTTTGAAGAAAACAAAGAGAGGAGGGTGGGGGGGGGATCTCTGGCATGGCTATGGCTAGGGTGAGGGCCAATATCACATCATGTTGTGTTTGTATTATCAAGGGGTTTTAAATCATCATTGGAAGGGTAAGTTTCTTGGGTTCAAGCAAAAGAAGAAGGAAGGTTTGTTATCAAGGGGTTTTATGGAACGGTAAGTTTCTTAGGTTCAAGCAAAAAAAGAAGAAAGGTTTGGTGAGGCTATTGTGTCCACAACGTGTATGGGCTCAGCTGACATCGATATTTGACCCCTCTGATCATGACATCGATATTTGACCCCTCTGATCGTGACATAGATCAAACTCCCCACAATATTCTTGTACATCGTGGGATCCTCCAACAGAGAACCTACATCTGCACTAAGCTTGCCATTTTGATCTAATGGCACCGAGATTGACTTACAATCAGCCATCCCATACTTGGACAACATGTCCAATTCATACTATCTCTATGACAACCAACTACCATCAGGTGTGCGAATGACCTCAATTCCCAAAAAGTAGCACAAATCTCCCAAATCCTTCATCTCAAAACTCCTTTTGAGAAGACTTTTCACATGCTCAATCTCGTCCAAGTTGTCACCCCCAATAATAAGATCATCTACATAGATGGTGATGATCACAATACCCTTATCGCTCTTGCGCACATACAAAGAATGATCTACATCTGCCATATGAAAACCAATAGTGATAAGATACTCAACAATCTTGTCATGCCATGCTCGTGGAGCTTGCTTCAGCACATATAAACCCTTACGAAGCTTAGATAGTCAATCACTACCTCCATACTAAACTTTGCTTCTAATTGGTCCTAAATGTGTCTCCACATGAACAAAGGCTGGTAGATGGTTTACCAAAGTAGTGGTCCCTACTATAAATCCGATAATAGACAATAGCTAGCACCCTATCATTAGCCATATGCTAGAATGTAACATCATCAAAAGCTTCTTGTTCCTTGAGTACAGGGTAAATTCTAGGCCGTTGCTGCATTATTCAATTTACACTCTTAACATTATAATAGAAAACAATATGCAAACAAAAGAAAAAGAAAACATCAAGTTTTTATTACATCAATGTTTAATTTTATACAAGGATTGATCTGACTATAAGAAGTTCAAATTCTTGAATACATAGATCGCACCTATGCACGTGTAGACATGTCACGATAAGTCCTATCAGCAGAGACAAGTGAAGGTACAATAATCCTATGTGGAGGAATATAATAACTAAGAATTCTATAAGCTCTATGATAGACTCTAAGATCGCACCTTGGAGGCCCATACACTCTTATTTGAGACTACGTCAATGTAGATAAAAATCATTGCAAGTGAGACGTTCTCTGTCCATAGCCATGGCACTCATCCTGTGTCCTCAGTACCATCATTTTCTCTCCTAAGAACATAATTAGGGAAGTAGAGCTCCTTAAAGTGTTAAGGAAGAGCAGCTCTCTCCTCCCATTGAGTGCGGTAGATGATAAGAGATGTTGAAATGTGAAGGCTATCATATCCTACTCATGAGATAGTTCGAGGATCCTAGAGAGGTATGGTCCAATCGTATACTAAGCCATCTAAAAAGAAACCCAACATAGTACTATAAGTTTTATTTTAAAAAGGTGATGAACCGCGCTCTGATGCCAAATGTGAGACCCCTACCCATTAATAACTTTATAAATCTATAGTGAAAGACTACTCTAAGGGTAAAGCATCTCACTTGGGGACTCATGCATCAATATCCTAACATTCGGCTATCTAGAAGCTTTCACATTGTGAGGATGTTGGGTGATGGCCTCTATAACACCACCAACAGCAGCAGACACACAAGATGAAAACGTAAAGGGATCAGAATTATGGGAAATTAGGATCCCAGCTACAAGGGCATCAATCAACTCAGCACCTCCGTAATTCCTGTAGGGCTAACACTTCGGCACCTTGACACATCCAGTGTCTGCAAGAGGAGCATTGTCAACATAGGCAAAAGCCAGTTCCTCTCAAACAAACCATTCAACAAAACACCCACAGGCGGGCCTACATTTGCATGTTAACACACCCGAATCTCGTTAGATCAAGGAGTTAATCATCTCACTACATATAGTTCTTAAACCGCTACAACTTGATTACCTTTTCCACAAATTACTTAAGGATTTGTGATGTGGCTGCACATCTTCTTTTACACATAAATGACTGGGTAAATACAAACGCCCAAATATGAAAAATACTAAAAGGCTTCCAGAACCTGCAGCGATTTGCTTCCATTCCTGAGATGTGCCAGACCTTCATCATCCACATGGTTGCACGCTATCAAACTCAACTTCTCAAGAAGATTCAGCTTTGATATTGCAGAAAGACCTGTGTTTGTAATCTGCCAGAGTTACATCACATTCTGTCAGCCTAATCTGCCTTTGGACATGCATGCATGCAAACATACATGCAACTCCCCCTCTCTCTCTCTCTCTCTCTCTCTCTCTCTCTCTCTCCTCAATGTCATGGCATGCTTCCATCACAGAGGCCTGATATTCTCTTAGTCATCAGAGGTATTGGCTGAGGCGGGCATTACCATTAGTTGATCATGAGAGGTTGTAGGTGATGATGCTTTCAACCCCTGTTCATCAATGCCATCTTTCAAACCATCACTAACACATACCATGTGTATACACTAGATGCAGACCATCTTCCAGAGTTGGCCCTCGAGTCCTCTATGCTGGTTACTAGAGAGGGACAGAGCGAGTCTTGGTACACACGGGTGGTCAGCTGGTTTGACCAATGGCCTTCAAATGAACCCCCCCCCCCTTCCTTTTCCCTTCTTCCAGTACAGCCTTGATTCCCTCTTTCTTGGATCTCTCCTGGGAAGAGATCAGACAAGGCTCCACATCAGCCGCACATAAGTGTCCCCACCAAAGCTTCCTATGAAACTCCAATTCTACAGAGACCATATCTTGCGAGTTTCAGAGGACGGATTCATTGTGAGCCACATGCATGTGACATGCCATGTGGATCGCCAGTGGCAAATGCAGTCTAACTGTTTGGTAGATAAGCCTCTCTCTCTCTCTCTCTCTCTCTCTCTCTCTCTCTCTCTCTCTCTCTCTCTCTGCAAGTGTGCGTGCGTGCGTGTGGTCGGTTGCCGGGGGGGGGGGGGTGTGGAGGGGGGAGAGAGAGAGAGAGAGAGAGAGAGAGAGAGAGAGATCTAGTTCCCACCTCTGTGTGAGAGAGATCGAGTTCGCAAAGCTCGAGGCAGTGAGCTCCTATGGCGACGAGAGCGACATCCGTGATTCCGAGGCACCATTTAAGGCCGAGAGACTGCAATTTCTTGCATCTCGAAGTCAAGAAGACAATGCCAGAGTCAGTGACACCACTGCAAAAGCTAAGGTTGAGAGTTTGCAAGGTCTTTATCTGAGCTATGGCCACGATCCCCAAATCCTTCACTTGAGCACATTGGCTGAGGTCAAGATCCAGCAAAGAGACGCATTCTCGGGCAAGAAAGACAAGGCCAAGATCTGTGAAGGTGCGGACTTTGGCCAGTTTAAGGGAAAGGAGGAGCTTTCCGGCAGTTTGAGCGACGGACTGGAGATTTCTGTCCGACAGGAAGGTGCAGGAGGAGAGGTTGAGGTGTCGGAGGTGGGGGTAACGGCGGGTGAGGGAGGGAAGGGCATGTATTCTGAGGAGGGAGAGGCGGGTTCTGCAGGAGGCCTCTAGGAGAAGGAATTGTTTGCAGGAGAGGCTCCAAGACTGGCGGTCAGAGTGGTCTGTGAGCCTCTGAAGGATGTTGAGGAGGGTGTCGTCGTGCAGGATGTCGAGAATGCTGGTGGTGGAGTTGCTGTGCGGCGGGTGGGATAGCTTCATCTTGACGCCACCGTCTTCAACTGCGCCACCGCTTTTGCTGTCTGACGCTTGCACAGAGCCTCCCACCACGGCGTTTGGCTCGCAGAGAGCTGAGCCTCCCGTCCTGGGCCACAGATTTTGCTGTCTGCTACATGCTGAGGTCCTGGCCTAGCTGAAGAAGAAGAAGAAGAAGGCAGGCAAACTACGAGGGGGAAACTCAAAAGTTGCCATTTAAAAAAATCCAACCGAAAAGGAATTTTCGAAATTGAAAGGATTTATTATTGTTTTTAAAAGTTGATTTATTATTGTTTTTAAAATTTCAAGAAAAGTTTAAAGCCAGTCATGTGCTTCCACGTCAGCTATATCCAAGTGGTACGCTCTAATTGGTGTGTGTGCGCGCTCAGACTCACAGAGGGTTGTAAGCCCGTACCTCTTTGGTCCGCCCTTGTACGTACGGGTCTACCTCCCCCGTACAGAGCCTTCCACGCACGAAGCTTCGTTCAGCTAATTACTAGGGTCGGCCCCAGTGTTCGAAAAAAACTATTTTCCCAAAAAGTACAAAACCTTCATCTAAAAATTGTGAAATTATTTATAAAGAAAATTTTCAAATTTTGAAGGTTTTTGTTCTACAACCCCTCAAAATCTGCAGGTTTTTGTACCCTTAAGTTTCAAATTTGAAAGTAATTTTAAAAATCTGCAAGTGCAAATTACACTATACTCGGGTTTTTTTCGAACACTGGTCGGCCCGCCCTTGTACGTACGGGTCTACCTCCCCCGTACAGAGCCTTCCACGTCACGGAGCTTCGTTCAGCTAATTACTAGGGTCGGCTTCTTCTCGCGCAGGTTGATTACAGCCGTACGGAGGAAACTTGAAATATGTATTATAAATCTCCTTTTTTTTAAAGAAAACTTGAAATATGTATTATAAATAAGACTGCTCCAAAAAAGCTTTTTACACGAAGAAGCTTAACTTCTCAGACCATACAGAGTAGCTTGGACCTCCACAAGGTCCATGATGTAATGGGCCATCTGAGTATCTTACCCAAAGAGCTTTTCGGACCCTGCATGCCGTTGAATTGTTTATTCTGGAAAACATGCATATTTCTACCAATGCAGACATTCAGATCTAATCATTTTCTATACTCTGGTTGTGCATCCATTGGCTTCTCCGAGCAGGATTTCCTTCCAATTAAGATTATGGGGATGGGTAAGGTAAACACACTGATTTAAAAGGCTCAAAACTATTTTAATTTACCGAACACATTGATTTAAAACACTCAAACTATTTCGATTTACTGGACATGAAATGAAGAGGTGGGAGATAGATTCGGAGGAGCTGTTACACCTTGAGCAGATATCAATTCCTATTCCAAGTTTGCTTGCACGAACATTGGTCCAGAGAGCCTGATGCAAAATAAGCCACATTAAGCAAGAGATTTTTGTAGGTATGTTTTTGGACCATATATTGGCAAATCTGTATTCCCACTGGCTGCTGTTCCAACTTAAATTCCACCTTTTGTTCAACTTAATGTATAGTGGGTATTAACCACATATTAGTTAACACATTCCTACAACAACCACGTCCGCACACTTATGTAATGGGCACCAGCACTATATATTGTAAATCCCGTCATTTGATAAGGAAAACACCTTAAAGACGCTCCCAAGTATTGAGCTTCAAAGGACAAACAAGAGGATCTTGGTCAGTTGTGGTCAAACCATAGAGAAAAGCCTTATAGCTATGTTTTTGGGCGCCCCGGGTCAATTAAATCTAGGCGATCTAGTGGGAAAAGGCTTAGAACTATAAAAGCCAATTTCTCTTATTTGGAGTGCTCTCTCTCTCTCTCTCTCTCTCTCTCTCTCTCTCTCTCTCTCTTGCAACTTTAATCTAGCATGTGTGGAGTGCTTAGGGTTAGGGTTAGGGTTAGGGAGTGATGCTAATTACTTGTTTTCTCTCTCTCTCTCTCTCTCTCTCTCTCTCTCTCTCTCTCTCTCTCTTGCTTGAGTGATTATGCTACCAACGCGATCCTCTTCCGTCGTGCAGAGATCCCACACGAGCTTCGCAAGAGAGCTTGCATCACCCATTGGATTAGAGCAACCACCTCGGGGTGACGGCGGTGACGAGCGGCTACGGTGGAGCTCTTGAGCCATGCTCGAGCTTGGCAGATAAGCAACTTCCCACCACACATTAGGGTAGGGTTTCCTTAACATCTTTGTGTTAATCCAATTCTAGGATTAACAAGAGCTACCGCCATTATCTTACATCAAGGAGTCACGATAGATACACCAAAGGGTCATACATTCATGATATGAAGCAATAGTGTCCAAAGCTACAACTTGGACAGGCGCCCGTAATGGTGTGACAGAGTATTTATGGCATTTCCCGCTTCAAGAGCGTGTGGTAGCAAGTTAGGATGAAGTCCTAAGTGATGTACTTCATGGATATATTATGAGAGTAGTCATTGTAATAGCATTAGGCCTCTTATGAGCCTAAAGTGCCCGGTCGGCCATAGTTTAAGTGAGTGTAAACACTTATGGCCATGTATATAAGTGAATTTCTCTCATAATACAAGATACTCTCCCATTGTGAAATTGAGTCTTGCTCTTGCTAATCTCTCTTCCTAATGCATGCTAGTGAGTGTGTGTGAGTGAAGTGAGGTGAGAGGAGGGATGAGGACTCATAGGGCGATGTGACAACGCTCGCGGGAGACGCGGTGGAATTGCTTCTCAAGGAGTTGTAGAGCTTGGAGACCTCAAGGGTTACGAGCTTGGCCATTGAAAAGATCCTCACGACAGTTGCGGTTCACCAAGTAATCTCTTTTTGGATGTGTTTCAAAGAGGGTTAGGGTGAGCCATAACATTTTTGGCGCCGCTGCCGGGGAGCCATCCCGTGGCTTTTTCCATCATTTTGCCTCTAATCTATGCATAACCCATTACCCATTATCTTGATTAATGGTTTCCCATGAAAAAGATATGGATTTGATGGTGATTTGTATGAGATTTGGTGCAGAATAGCTCGCTTTTTTGTTTTTGAAAAGCATGCTTTTTGCTTAATTTTTAGATTAATTTGTTATTTTTGTTGTTGTTTTGTAGTTTTTCATGTTCTTAGGGCTTGCACATAGTTTGTATTAGGCTTAGTTTGCATCCATTGCATCAAACAATGCAATTTTTAGTGAATGTTAGCTCTCTTTAGTTTAAACATAGAACTAAGATCATTAATTTTAGTTTAATTGTGTGTTTTTTGTTGAAATTGTTTGGATTAGAGTGTTAGAAAGTATTAGGAGTAGGTTAATCTTACAAAAAATTTCTTAAAACCATTAAAGAAACCCTTGAATTTGAGTAATTTCTCTTAATGGACTGGTTTTTGTCATTAATCTTGTTCAAGAGATCAAAAATTTAGAGAATATATTAATTGGGGTCTAAATTGATTATATAAATAGTCAAAATTGGAGTTTTTGAGTGTTTTGAGAGCATCTAGATGCATCAAAACACCTAATAACTTCAATTTTTTCATCGATTTAATAAATTTGACTCTCTGATTAATTTTACCTTAAAAGAGGAGACTATAATTAAGAGTCAATTTTATCTCCTAATTTTAGATTAATTTATACCATTGTTGATGCACAAAGATTAGCATTCCCTTGCTCTATCCAATGATATGCTCAATTGTGTGAATTAATTAGAGATTAGTGGTTAATTAGAGTCCTTGAGTAGTATAAAAGAGGGAAAGATTAGTGAAAGAATAAATCTTGGATTAACCTTAATCACTTTTTTACATAACTCATTAAGGCTAATGAGCATTCAATGAGTAGATGTTCATGAGTTGTCAATTTGTCCATTTTGGGAGTCATTTAGGGTGTAAGGGGTGTCATTAAAAGGTTGACTTTTTGATTCTCACTTACCTTTTTGAAGAAATGCCCATATCCCTTTCATTTTAAATTCAAAAAATATTCACCCCAAAAAGAAAAATTTGTATTTCCCACTAGACTCCAAAAAAATTTTAATAAATAAATAAATAAATAATCTGGCCATGAAAGACAATTCCGACAAAAATTTTCGGCCGTTAAAGGCAAATCCGGGGAAAAATTCCGGCCGTGAGGTGAAAAATTCTGGCCATATGAAAGACAATTCCGGCCAAAAAATTTCGGCCGTGAAAGACAATTCCGACAAAAAAATTACGACCGTGTGAGGCAATTCTGGCGAAAAAATTCCGTTCGTGAAAGGTAAATCCGACCAAAAATTTTGATCGTGAAAGGCGAATTCGGCCAAAAATTCCGACCATGAAAGGCAATTATGGGGTGGCGAAAAATTTCAGCCGTAATGAAAGGCAATTCCAGCGAAAACTTCAAGCCGTGAAAGGGTCCGTTGTTATGAAAAGCCAGGCTGTGAAAGACTAGGCCATGAAAAGGTCCGACGTGAAAAGCCAGGCCGTGAAAAGGTCTGGCGTGAAAAGCCAAGCCGTGAAAGACCAAGCCGTGAAAAGGTCCAGCGTGAAAAGCCAGGCCTTGAAAATCCAGGCCATGAAAAGGTTCGGTGTGAAAAGCCAGGTCGTGAAAAGGTTCGGTGTGAAAAGCCAGGCCGTGAAAAACCAGGGTGTGAACACTGAAAAGGTCCAATGTGAAAAGCCAGGCCATGAAAAGGTCCACCGTGAAAATTCAAGCGTTAAAAAAAATCGAATTTAATATTCCGTGAAGAGTTCACGGCATGAAAAAGTGTCCATCGGTGAATTTAAAAAAAAACTAGTTAGGCACTTTGACATGGCCACGATAGAGGGATTACTAGGGATCACACAAGGACTTAACCCAATGGCTGACATCTTCGAGCCATTGAGATCTATGCCGCAAATTCACCTCCCCATGCCATTGGCCATGCCTATAATAAGCGTGTCATTGGGTTTTATACCCTCTATCACTTCGATCCCTCCGGGCTTTGGTCCCTTGCCTAACATTCCCGTAAGTCCTATAAGTAACAACTCTTTCTTGGATGCCCACACCTTAGACATACTGACTAGTCTAGGAAGGGGGGTGGCCCAAAGACTCACTAAGTCTCTTCCAATAAGAGCACTCACATACGGCCTCAGTGATTCATACAGAAATACGGCCATACAAATTTCTAAAATTATGTGCAAATATACGGAACAATACACCCTGTTCAATTCATTCAAATGTTTGAACAGAGATGTGAAGCCTTTGGAAATCCCAACTGCCCCACTAAGGTACATGTGTTGAACTTATGCTTAGAGAGAAAAGCTAGTCGATGGTTCATTGTATCGATCAAGACCAACTTCAAAACCTTGAAATCGGCCTTTATACATGGCTTTTCCAGACAAGGTGATCGATGAAGTGCAGTAACATAACTCTATTTAATTGAGCGTCAACCAAATGAATCTATTAGAGATTTTATCCTTCGGATAAAACTCTTAGACTCACGTTGTGAGTCATGGGAAAAATTAAACGATGTTCAATTGAAGAGATGTTTTATGATGGGCTTGAAGAATAACAGCTTACACAACTTGATCATTGTAACCAATCCAGAAACATTCGATCAATGTTGTAAAGAAGCAATACGTTTAGATGACAACATGCTAGAAGATGATCATGCTACGAGGTGTTCCTCATGCTACGAGGTGTTCCTCATGAAGTAATGGCAAAAGAAAGATCAATCTCCAAATTGACATTCCCAGAATTTTATGCAACCTTGCTTAAAATCTTACAACTAACATCTCTAAGAGAGGATAAAAACCTTCAAAACCAGACATCCTTAATGCCTCTAAAAGTGAGGAGCAAAATGCCTTGTGTTGAATGCAATCACTCTACGACCATCCCAATCCTCATTGTGCATACAAGGCACCTGTTCTTCTATACTGCATATATTGTAAAACCTTTGACCATGATACTCAGAAATACCCCGCTTCATCCACAATGGACTCAAAACCTCCATCTCCCGTTAACCAAACAGAAACAATCCAAAGGGTAAAAACTGCTCAAGAAGCAGTTAATCGGACACTTCAGTGTTTCTATTGGTGTGGACCTCACAAGGTGGCACACTGCACAGTTTGGAATACTTCCATGCCCATAGTCATTGACACCTTGCGAGACCAATGTGTGAACGATGTGGCATTGATCATATATTCCAAGATTGCCCAAGACGAGTTGCTTCAATGTAACTTGTCTCACAACATACAACTCTTAACATCTTAAGTGTACAAAACGGACAATTTTATTGTGCCCTTGAATGTGCTTACAGACTTACAAGCCAAGGCACGAGAAACAGTATAAAAGAATGTAAAAGATAACACCTTAACATGGGTAGAAGAATATGCTTTAAAACAGAACCTAAAAGAGAAAACAAAACCTTCTAAACCAAAGAAAGATAAGGGACAAAAAACTATCGAAACCAAGGTTGAATTAAAAGACAGGGAAAAGGAGTTTGTAAAGGATATAAAACCAAAAAGGGACATAAACACAAAAGAGCCAAAAGCTATACATGATGTAGAAGCATCCACCTCAAAGACCACCACACAAACCTCAACACCCATATGTACGACACGAGATACAAAAACCCAAAAGAAAATTCGATCTCGTCGCATGGGTAAACATAATGAAAAACTGACAAACCAAAGAAAGTCAGAAAATGAAACAAGTTCTAGTACATCACTAAGAGAGGATGAAACAAGTTCTTACTCTTTGTTCAGTGCACCACAGAGATCAATCAAGAAACTAGAACCCATCCAACCACCCCAAATGGATAATAATGATCACATGACATATGCGAAACACAAAAAATAAGCTCAGGAGAGCATGCTTAGCTTGTTTGAATGTCTTACAGGGTCACCGGTTATGATTGACCCTCATAATGCCAATCCTAAAAGAGCAACCAAGATACAAAGCCTAGAGGAGTACCGCTTTCCCTTTCAAGAGGAAAACATACTCTCTATAGAAGAGTCATTTGAAATAGACTGTACGAACTATAGGCTTGAGGAATTCGATAATTCCCTTACAAGATTAAAACAGTCTCTCAAAACCTCATTCCGAGGAATGCTCTTCTCTCATAATAAAGCCAGCATCACTTCGTCACTTACATTAGGAAAAAAGAGAGCTCATTTTGGGGCCCTGTAAGAAATTCACTATTTTTTGATTTATTTCTCTCCTAAAAGACCTCAAAAATAGTAAAATACGGAAACGTGGCTCAAAACTGTCAGTAAGGACTACAGAACTGTCAGTTCAGAAAGGAATAAGATAATCTTTTGTCTAACTAACACGATTTTGCATTAAATATCTCCTTAGTTTTTTTTTTTGTTTCCTGAAGATTTCGCATCTCTTTTGATGACGTGTGCACGCCTCTCATAAAGAATCCATCACTGAACTTGATGATTGCACTTTTTCAAAATATTTACATGGATACTGCCACACTTCCACGATTCATGTTACAAAAAGACTATGAGATTGACAAGCATATTGAAGAAATATTTCATGGTGGTAAAGGAACCACTGTGTATGACCCTTGGAACAATATATTTGTAGATCTACAACAACTTCAAAGAAGAATGGTCGAGTTTTATGGAATAACATTTGAGGAGTGCAGAGGCATTTTGAAATTTGTTATCAAACTGGATGAGTGTGAGGTTGTAAAGGAAAAGAAAATGGAAAGGATTACTATTACATTGATGAATGGAGCACTTGATATATCATTGAATGACTGAAGCGAGTTCGAAGTATTTTAGTGTGCAGTCGGAGAAACACATATGGTGGTTAGGCTCGTTCCAGGTATGATCATTTTTTGTTTCGTACTTGATTTTAGTCATTGTTTTCAAATCTTTAATAGTAAGACTTTTGTTTTCTATAATCACAGGTAAAGACAGAAGGCCGTGAAACACTAGATTGGGTGTTTTACCACACAGAAATACCAAGAATAAATAAAAGACAAGTGCAAGGAGAGAATCTCCATGTTACAGGAAAAGGTGATTTTCAAGTAGAGTGGCACATGGCGGGGGATCTTAAAACACTTAAGTGCATGTATAACGTTCGTAAAGGAGGCAACTCAAAGTCTCCTTGTCTTTACTGCAAAGAATCAGCTCAAGTAATGGATTCCAAATGGTGGAAGAGAGCACCTAATAGAGATAAAGTTGACCCTGACTTCAAGGCCATTCTTGACATTCCACTATGTAATGTTCATATATGCATATTGCATGGTCTATGTCGAATTATTGAGAAATTGGTATTTTTGTATATTGGATTTACTTGGAAACTCCGTCTCAAAAAAAATAGAAAGGATGCTCTTCAAGCATTGGAAAAAGTGTTATCCGATATAGGTCTGCATGGAGGTGATGTTCATATCACAAAGGATTTTAAAAAGTCTACCAATGGCAAGGAGGTACCAATCAAGCCCTCTATTGGCGGTGTTAAGGCAAGGAGGTACCAATCAAGCCCTCTATTGGTGGTGTTATGGCAAGAAGATTCTTGTCTCAACCCAAACACAGTAGTAAGCAAGTAAGGCAAGGTAGAATAGTTTCAAGGATTAATTATGGATTGTGGAAGCAAGTCCATAATGCCGTGAAAGATCATGAGGCAGATGGGGAAGCACAAAATGTGAAGGCAGAGGTGTGGAGGTCTCTTGATCAACTCTTCATGTACTGTGACAACGTAACATGGACAAAAAGTGATTACAAGAACTTTGAAGAGGCAATTAAACATTTTGGGAAGTCAATGAAAGACGCGTGGACAGCCTGCAATATAACTCACTACATGGTAAAGTTCTGTCTTCTTCTTTTACTTAAGTGTGATCCTCTTTTTTTTTATAACTTACTATGCATTCTTATGTCTCTGTGAAAACAGCATATCATCTACAACCACCTTCCCTATTTTGTCAAAAAGTATGGATGCCTAGTAATTTGGTCTACCCAAGGCATGGAGAAGTCTCACTACATGGCACGTAATGCATTTTTCAGACACACACAACACTACGGAGGGAGTCAAAAGGCAAATAGTCTGAAGGAAGTCTTCCAATGGTTTTACCGAGGCATACTACAGAGGCTGCATGCTAAAAGAAAAGTTGCTAGCTCCAAAGTCAAGCTTGCTTTTATTCTAGCCCAAAAGCAAAGACAAAGACAAACTTTGGACAATTCAATGGCAGCAGAGAGACATAGACAATGGAGGGATTCGAAGATATTTAGAAACCATAAATGGACAAGTAAACATGAATAGCAGTTTGTAACTTATTGGTGTTATGTCCACATGTTTTCAAACTCAATCAATAGATTTTTATTTTGTGGAACAAGTGACTCTTAGTGTTATGCCTATATGTTTTGAGACTCCATCAAAAGTATTTCTTTTGTGAAACATGTGATCTATATTAACAAGCATCAATACATCCATGAGCTATACACGAAAAATTCAATCAATACTACTTAATTATGCTAGACACACTATTGATCCTTACCAATAAGGTACTGAGTGCTATACACGAAAAATTCAATCAATACTACTTAATTATGCTAGACACACTACTGATCCTTACCAATAAGGTACTGAGTGTCAAACTCTTTTAGAAGCTACTGAGTGTGGGAAGAGTACTGAAGTGTCGTACGGTGATGGGACAAATGCAAAAGGGAAAGGTAGAGGATTAAAGACTTTGTACAAATCAGTTCAACTTCAACATAATGTTTGTGCTGACTAAATCCTATTACTCCCAGGGCCTACCAATCGGAACTTTCTTTTTGATCTTGATTGGACTCTTTTTTTTCCTTGTTGGCTTGATGTCGACTGTCTGTTTATCAATGCTTGCCTCTGTTGCTTGTCTATCCTTGTCTTTCGCTATCTCCACGTGTTCTTCTTCTTGGATTGTGTCGCCTGATGCAATCATGGGTGGCTCTCGAAACCTTATGAGCTTGTGTTTTCCATAGCCCTCTAGACATTTGGGCTCCTTAACACCACATGCTAATGCATAAGAAGTGTAAGACAAAAAGTAAGAGGCCCTAGAGGCCTGCTTATTCACATAATCCCCAAATATATCTATGGCAGACAACCTCTCTATCAAAATGATCTTTTCCTTTTGCCATGAAAGATCATGTCCACCTAAAACCCTATACAAACATTTAAAGAAGTAAACAATGGCTTCTCCATTGTTGCTCAACTACCTATGGTAAATCAAGATCTTAGCACTGCCTAGATCATGAATATAATGAGCTAGGCTTGACATTTTGCCAAACCCAGCCGGCCTGCTTCCACTTGTTCTCTAGAGGAATGTGTCATCCTCAATTTGTAGCTGCCACATATCAAAAGATTGGAGTGAGACAATACACAACTACAAAACATTTAAACACAAGATAAAGTATTTGATTTGAAGTAACAAGATCATACCTTCTCCTCTATGCCAACCTCCTTGTTAAGCCTTGAAGCCTGGGCAATAAGGGAAATGGCATAGTCCTCCCTCAAATTGAACATACACTCTATATCATGGAGGAAGACATAATCTTTACCACTAATCAAGACACTTGGAAGCATGGGCACTGCATAGTTGCTGCTCTGAACATCAAAATCTTCAACTGGTTGTGCTGCCCTAAGAGTTTCAATCCTCAGTTGAACAAGGTCAAGGACAGCCACTTGCAGCCCCTCATCCTAGAGAGTGATATCTTCTTCCTGCTCTGCCATTTCTGTTGCCACAGGAACATCCTCTTTTTCCTCTACTTCAGATGTGTCTTCTTCTTCAGCCTCCTGCCCTTGCTCTTCTAGAGAGTACTGAATGACTGAAGACAATGTACATAAGGAATGCCATGGTTTCCTCAAGCACTCTACACTTTCAAGTGTGCAAGTTACAGTTGAATTTATATACCTCAGGCAGGCTGTCAAATCTTCTATTCACATGGTACCTCAGCCTGTCTCAATGGAGACAATATGATTTATATGCATAAAAACCTTTTCACCTTCCACAATTCTTCCTGCCCCTGTCAGT
Organism: Cibotium barometz; assembly: GCF_041138505.1. Classification (NCBI taxonomy): domain Eukaryota; kingdom Viridiplantae; phylum Streptophyta; class Polypodiopsida; order Cyatheales; family Cibotiaceae; genus Cibotium; species Cibotium barometz. The sequence continues at coordinate 36,770,546 of NC_141096.1, read as the reverse complement.
TGTTTGAAGGTATCCCAATGGTCTGAGAGAAAATCTCTGTGATTCTCCAGTACAGAGCTCATAGTGAATTCCCTGCCTATTGAAAATACTGTGGTATATGTGGAAGTTCCTCTGAGCCTTGCATTTGTGAAGAAAGTCAAATAGGAGCAAATCTGGAGATTTGTGCTCTTCTGATTCCTTTTGTTTTGCGAGGGAAGACTCAGCTTTCTGCTCCAGTCTCTTCCTTTTGTCTGAACCAAAATTTATATATCATGAATTCTATATGCTGACATATGCAATCAAGGAATGTATAGGATATCACCAAACAACTCCCTTCATGAGCACACATGACTCCTGGTGATTGCAGTGGTCTAAGTATAGCAGTAGAAAAGTCCAACTTCCTCTTGAAAGGAGGGGCCTGGAATCAACTGTTCCAAAGCAAAAACTTTTCTCATCATCAAGGAAGAAATCCCCAGGGCCAAAGAAAGCAAAACAATGAGGAAGAAGTGAAAACTAAAAGGGACATAGGAATTTGCAAGAAAACACGATGTAGGGCCATTTGGAAAATGTCAAGTACTCTCCTCGCATTTTGTTGTGCAAATTTTCCATTTCTGTCGATATCCATCTCCAATCAAATGCTAGGGTCTGTCCATCTCCAATCAAATAGATAGCTTCCAGGTCAGTAAGACTTTCTATATCCTTATCTTCTTGTTTAATAGTATAACACACATACTTTTGGGATGTGATGTAGCTTAGATATTAGGATAAATACCACAAGCAGGAAGACTTTTGAATTGGGGTGGTTGAAATGACTGAAGGCATGTTCCAGCAGGCTGCCTCATGAATTTGCAGGAAAACACGAGGAGAAGGCTTTAGGAATTTCAAACAGCCGAAATCGCGTTTTGTTACAAATATAAAACTAGGATGTGGAAATTTGGGATATGGGATGTGGTGGATGGGAATTGCCCAGATATCTGGACATCAAGAATTCTATGGATGGAAGAAATATATATCAAAGAGCATTGAAAAGAATATAGAACTCTGACCTTTCTTTTCCTTTTCCATGTTGTTGGAGTTGCACTGGTGAATCTTCTGCTCTCTCCCAAACTTGAGCTGCAGCCTAGGTAACCTAGAGATCTGGCAGTGGTAGTAGTCTTCAAGCAGGTTGCAGTCTGGATGGAGTGTGTTGGGTAGGAAGGGATCAGAGAGGGAAGGAAAAGGATGATGGGAGGGTGCTCGCAAGGATGAAAGACGGGGAGGGAAGAGTGGTTATGGAACTGATTATGAAATCATGATTGGCACAAGTTCTAAGGCAAAAAGTGTCCCATTCACATGTGCCAAGTTTCAAACTCCAAGAGATCTGGGTCCCATCCACACATGTGAAAAAACGACTCCATTCCACACGTGTGGTATTTAGTAGCTGCCTTGTTTGTATTTTGCACTAATCTTTTTCCTCCTGTTTAATCTCTCCTGTCTTGGCCCTCCCCTCTCAGCTCTCTTACCTCCCTACCTCCCTACTCTGCACCATCAGCATCCTGACTAGCAGCACAGGTTCATCCCCAGCACAGGGTACTCATCAACAGCACAGCACACCCACCAACAGATAGCTTCCAGGTCAGTAAGACTCTCTATATCTTTATCTTCTTGTTTAATAGTATCACACACATACTTTTGGGATATGATGTAGCTTAGATATTAGGATAAATACCACAAGCATAAAGACTTTTGAATTGGGCTGGTTAAAATGACTGAAGGCATGTTCCAGCAGGCTGTCTCATGAATTTGCAGGAAAACGCGAGGAGAAAGGTTTAGGAATTTCAAACAGCCGAAATCGCGTTTTGTTGCAAATCTCACTTTTGGGGTCTTTTTTGGCCGTTTCCGGGCCTCCGGATGTCCGATTCCAGCCTTTCCAGGGCCGTTTTTGGGGTTTTGGGCCGTTTCGGATGTGTCTGCGATGTCAGAATCACCAAATTCTGCACAAAAAATAATTGTTTTAAAGATTCAAATTGGATCACCTTATTAATGACACGCTTCTATAAACATACAGTACTATTTATTTTTCTTATTTTCATCTTCTTTTGTTGAATTTTCAACGTAACGTTGACCCACTCCTGATTGGTTGAGAGCCTATTTTCTCTCTCTTCTAAAATGCCCCAAAATGAGCTCCCTTTTTTCCTAATGTATTGTATTTAGTTGTAAAGACAGAGAAATCACTGTAGGAATATACCAGCATGTTACTTCAAGTATTTGTAGGAAAACGTGAGAGTGAGCTGTTAGGAATTTCAAACTGTTGAAATCGCGTTTTGTTGAATTTATAAATGTTGCTTCATCCACCCCTGTCATTGCCTTTTTGTATCATTCCATGTTCTCCATGGCTGTAATCTCTTTCCATTGCTTTGTATGCAGCTTGTCAGAGTGATGGTGGCAAGAACCAAGTCAACTGCAAGGAGTGCTGGCAAGGGGCCAGGGCTTGCAGCAGCAGCAGCTGGGGCAGGTATCAAGGAATTTAGTGTGTCTCCAAAGGGAAGAGTTGCACATGGCAGGAAGGGGAAGCCAATGAGCCTTCTCCAGCAAAAGGCCAAGAGATTGAAACATGGTGCAGGTGTGCTAAAGGAGATCAGGAAGCAACAGAAAGCTATAGGCTTTGCAATCCCCAAGGCACCTTTTTAGAGACTAGTGAAAGACATGTGATAGTTGGCACCTTGGTTTCAGGTGGAACAGGACTGCCATTCTTTCCTTATTACAGGAAATGGCAGAGGATTACTTGGAGAAATATTTTGAAGATGTAATGCAAGTAGCAGCCCATGCTCACAGGGTAACTCTGATGGCCAAAGACTTCAACACTTTGTCCCTCCAGAGTGAGATGGAGGTATGATAAGCTGGTCCATCTTGTGGAATGGCAGGACATCAAGATGAGAGACATATTATTAATTCCACCTACAAGAAAGTTGAAGGTAGATGAGGTTAAGGTTGTTGAAGTAACCCACTCAAAGAACACCAGAGGGAAAGCTGCTTATGAGGAGTCACTGAAGCAGTAGAGGGAAAGCTGCTTATGAGGAGTCACTGAAGTAGTAAATAAAAGAATCCAAATCTGTTATAGATGTGGAAACTGTACAGAGGGAGCTGCAGATACAGAGAAGGTTACAGGAGCTGGGCCCTAACATAGTTGTCCATATTGAGGATGAAACTTCAGTGAATAATTTTGACTTGACAAAACCATGCTTGGCAGCATTGGCTCATAAGAATGAGTATTGCTCAGATACTATCATTCTTGCAATGCTCTAGTAAGTGTCTTTTATTTTACATTTGTTTGCAAAACAATCCTTCTTGTACCTCCTTTACACCCTACCCTAATTATTGTTTGGTCCAATGCAGCATGATGAGAAGCTGGCTTAACCATGCTGTACAGCATACAGTTCATATTATTGATCCTGCCATTTCCTCCAGGTTAAGAGATGCAAAGGAAACTCCCATGGATATTTCCAATTGGTTCAGACACTGCAATTTTGATGTTATTGATGTTTTGCTACTTCCATACCATAACAGGTATGTGGGTGACTGCTTCTTTTGGGATTCTTCTTTAAGATTGAGAACTCTTGTAGCCTTTGATTTCTTAATGCTTTTTTCCTTACACAGTGACCACTGGAGCTTTGCTTCTATTGACATCCAGCAGAAGCAATGCTTTATATTCAACTCTCTTAAAAACACACACAGAGAGCTGAAATTGTAAGTGGTGTGTGTGCTATTTTGAACTTTAAACTTCATTATTTTGATTTAATGCACACTAACTGAATTATATGTATTGCAGTTGTATTAGAAGGTTTCTAGATGCATTGGATCACTGTCCTCCTAATGTCAATCTTTTGGATTCAATAGAGTCAATAAATTTAGAGGTAGAAAGTCGTTCCCTCTACTGATGTCTATTTCATGCTATGCGTTTGAACCTATTGAATAATTTTGTTTTGTTCAGATGTTAACAGTTTCTAACATATCTTTCCAACTGTACAGACACCACAACAAGATGATTCAAGTAGCTGTGCGGACTGGAGAGTGCTGATCAGTGCCAAATATATACTTTCAAGCTATTTTGAGATAGGACAGCCAAACCTTGTAAGAAAAAATAATTTTCATTTAGCTTCAAAATAATTGATATTGGTACAAAGTGTTCTAAATCATCATATGCCATTGCAGATGAGAGAAGATAGCTTCAGCTCGAACTATGTATATAGTTTCAGAGAGCTGATACAATTTGGAAGTTTTTGAAGTATGCCTCCCCCAAACCTATTGTACCAGCTTACTACTGTCGAGTTGGGTGAGAGCTCTAAAGTCCGAGAAGGTGTCATACACCTTGATGACACAGATGATGCTGATGTGGTGCCACAAGAACAAGGACCTAGTGTTGATGAGGAGAAGCCACAGGAACAAGGACCTAGTGTTGATGAGGAGAAGCCACAGGAACAAGGACCTGCTGCTGCTGCTGATGTTATTGAGGAGAAGATGGAGCAACAGCAAAACAGATTCTCCAAGGGTAGTAGAGGAGATAATGGAGCAGCACCAAGAGATTGTACAGGACAGGATGGAGCAGCAGAAAATAGATTCTCCAAAAAAAGATGATACGGAGAGCTTGGACCATGTAGAGCAGCCTCTGGATCAGGCTGTAGATAAATAGAAAATGGTTGTCAAGAATATATTCTACATATACAATTAAACACTTCTGTACAAAATTTTACTTTATTGAATATAATACCTTTGTTTATGGAGTCTGTGTTATCTCAATTTTCAAATTTTCAATGTCTTTGCATTTTATTGAACTCTCTCTTGTTTTGAGCATCTGCAAAAAAGCAATATGAATCAATAGGGTAAAGTAAACTAATAGCAGTGCTTAATGAGACTAGGATAAGTCAGATGGTCTTGTTTTCTTAACACACCATGTGTGTTAGCATTGTCCAGCAACAACTGATAAAAATGATCAGTAAAAAATATACCTGATTGAGCTAGCTCTATTGCACATCGACCTTGGTATTGTTGTTCTCCTATCGATCCATGCAAAACATCTATAAATCCCAGAATACAATCAATGTTTTGCCATGTCTCATACGATGAAGGGTATAAATCTGAAATAAAATAACACAAGACTGTCAATAAGCAAAGAAAGAAAGCTTCATCTTAAAAATCCATACACCTCATAAAGAACAAAACCACAATAGAAAAATATACAATTACGCCTGTGTTGCGGAAGATCATTTGGATAGTCTCACAAGACAAGTTCTTTATGCATGTACACATGCTTAATCAAAACTTCTTTCACCGATATCTTCCCTCTGGTGATTTTAAAATCTCGTACTCTTCCCTTCCATGACGCCAAGAAAATGTTTTTTGTCTGGGGTCTCTTTCTTTTGCTAGGTTGCATGAGCACCCATGCTCCTTTCGAAACACTAAACCTTTCCCAAGTTCCTTCCGTTTTGACTGTACTTGAATTCTCTACCGAAGAAATAGAAGAAGCAGGTCGATGGGGTAAGGATGTGTGGTATAATTCTGCCTTCATAGCATTATCATCCACCACAGAGCGTCTTCCACAAGAATGGCCATAGTTTTTATTCACCATGGAGACCTTGTGAATCTGTAACAACAACAAAGTAATGTAAACAAGATAACAAAGTGAAGTTTCAAGAAAGAGAAAGTGGGCAGACAGACAGTTGACAAGAAACATCTTACTCTAAGCCAAACAGGATCAAGGGAGCAGTTTTGGAAAAGAAGAGGCTGCTGCACAATGAGGCAGTGGTGTAGAATGGTAGACCTTTCCAAGGAAAGGCAGCACAACATTTCAAAGTTCAAAGGAAGGTGGAAGTGGGAAGGTCCTTGTCAGAGAAAATGTCAGACTAGATTCTATCTTCATGTCCAAAGATCTTGTGAGAATAAAAAACCAATCTCCACATTAATGTAGCACGCTTGTACCTACATAAAGTATTGTTTCTTTTATCTATTTTCTCTTATTTTTGTGAATTTCCAACGTTACGTTGGCCCTCTGTTGATTGGTTGAGAGCTTATTTTTCCAAACCGTAAAAGGCCCCAAAATGAGCTCCCTTTTTTCCTAATGCACCTTTAATGGCTCAACTTGAGTTATACAAGGACATAATGAACTCCATAAAACAGGACTGTGAGGATTCACAAGTTTCCAAACAGCCCTCGTTAAGAATTGTGAGAGGGCCAAGTGTGCCAGTGTACGCATTGGGTACTCTTGAAAAAACTGAGACCCAAACAGAGGATGAAAGTGAATGAGAATATGAAACAGACACAGGATCTGAAGCTGAAACAATAACCGAAACACCCATGGTTCCTTTGGAAGATTCTGTCATGGTATGGTTGGATTTCCCTATAGGCAATGATGTTCAGCGCAAACGCGCATTGATTAGCCCTCGAGCAAGTCATAACATCATGACAATAGACACTTCGGTGTCATTGTTGGGACAGCCTAAACTCATCCCTGCAAGTAATAGTATTGCAAGAGGAGTCAATGGACAAAACATTGAAGTTCCAAGTTACTTTAGAAACGCTACTCAAACAATTGATGGCGATATGGAATTTACATTCCATGTTACCCTAGATTCCCTTGAGTATGATGTCATTCTTGGCGGAACTTGGATAAGTGAATCGTTGTATTCACTAGATGAATCCATGCAAACAGTCACCTTGAACATGCCTACATGCAATGTACAAGCAATGTACAACTGCTATTTTACGGGAGGAAGAAACCTTGCAGGAGCCGGAACTTCCAACATATCTTACTGAAAAGATCCCTAGGATTTTGGTTGGATTGGAAAATTTTAAATAAAATCACCACAGCTTAAGCACATCTTATCCAACACGCGAAAACAATCTCATGACCCTCGAGCTGTGGGATTTTAGGTCAACTAACACTCACGGTACATAGTGGGATCCTCCAACACAGAACCTACATCCGCACTAAGCTTGCCATTTTGATCTAATGGCACCAAGATTGACTTATAATCAGTCATCCCATACTTGGATAACATGTCCAATTCATACTATCTCTATGACAACCAACTACCATCAGGTGTACGAATGACCTCAATTCCCAAAAGTAGCACAAATCTCCCAAATCCTTCATCTCGAAATTCCTTTTGAGAAGACTTTTCACATGCTCAATCTCAGCCAAGTTGTCACCCCCAATAATAAGATCATCTACATAGATGGTGATGATCACAATACCCTTTATCACTCTTGCGCACATACAAAGAATGATCTACATCTACCATATGAAAACCAATAGTGATAAGATACTCAACAATCTTGTCATGCCATGCTCGTGGAGCTTGCTTCAGTGCATATAAAGCCTTAGGAAGCTTACATACATACTCTGGGTGACCTGTATACTCAAAACCAGGTGGTTGATCCATATACACTTCTTCTTGCAAGTCACCATTCAAGAACGCATTTTTTTACATCCATCTGATGTAAAAACGAGCCTTTAGCTCTGCAGCCACCGCAATCACAGCTCTCATAGTTGCCATCTTGCAACCGAGGCAAATGTCTCCTCATAATCAATCCCATGTGTTTGTGCATATCATTTGGCTACCCAATCTATCCTTGTACCTGCTTATGCTACCATCACTGTTATGTTTCACCTTATACACCCACTTACAACCAATAGCTTTCTTGCCTTCAAGTAATGGCACCAAATCCCAAATCTCATTTCCATATAATGCATCCATCTCCTCATTCATAGCTTTCTCCCAACATACATTTCCAATAGCCTCATCAAAACATGTGGGTTCTATAACCTGCACAACTTTTCCCATATAAGCATAGTGATGTGCCACATAACCATCATAAGTCAACCTTTGCATAGGATTTTTGACTCTTCCACATCTTCATATTCATGGCTTCCATAGCCTTCTTCACACTTGGTGTCCTCATTGCTAAAATCCCAAGATCCTCTCATCAAGGCTCATCTCCGAGCCACTAGACTCTCCACCATCAACAAGAGAATGCCCTACAGAAATATCAGGTATACCAAGGGGCTCAACCACTTTCTCTTTGCCTTTATGTGATGTACCAACTATATTTCTAGGACTGGTATTATGACGCAGCCTGCCACTCTATGGTCTATCAATAGAACCACTGGATGAGGAATCTCTTGGTCCACTCAATGACTGTGATTGCTGACTTGCATTCTATACAACCACATTTCCACTTACATCATCCCAAACAGCATCTTTTTCAGCATCATACTCATCTCACCGAATACAACATCCCTGCTTACCCTCAATTCATGTGTAGTAGGATTATAGCATCTATATCCATTTTGCTCAAGGTAATACCCAATAAACACACATTTTTCTACCTTTGGATCCAGCTTAGTAGGCAACTCATCTGGCACATGCACATATACAATACATCCAAAAACTTTCAAGTGAGACAAATCAGGTTTCCTGCAGTAAACTTCTCCTCTGGCATTACATCATGTATGGTAGCAGTAGAAGTCCTATTCATGATATAAACTACTGTAGACACAGCCTCAGCCCAATAGCTATGCAACATATTCTCATCACTGCTTGTGCTATCTCTGCAATGTGCCTATTTTTTCTCTCAGCAACAACTGCGAAGTATCTAAATGTAAATTGTCTCTAAATGCCATTCTTTCGCAAGAACTCAGAAAACTCATTGGAGAAGTATTCTCCCTCTCCATCTGACCTTAGGCACTTCACATGCTTTCCTATCTGTTTTTCAGCCACCATCACTCTCTGAAATTCTGAAAATGAGTGAATACTTCACTCTTGTCCTTCATGAAATACACCCACACTTTCCTCATATGGTCATCAATGAATGTTACGTAGTACCTATAGCCACCCATCGACATAGTCTTCGCAAGACCCCATACATCTGAATGCACAACATCTAATACATTCCGGCTCACATTTCTGTCATGTGGAAATACATGTCTCTGCATACCTTCAACTTTAAACTTAGGCAACCCTGTCACAATTTCTTTAGTCTGCATAGACTTCATTCTTTGCACATTTACATCCCCTGTATCTGCACAACAACTCCTTAACCATTTTGCAAACATTGCAGCACTCACTTCATGCATATTTACATTCAATGTAAACATTCTGCCGACTTTGTTTCCTTTTGCAACCAACCTATACTTATCTTTAAAGTCATCTACATAACAGCCCATCAGGATTAAACCAGACCTGCAAACCCTACTCAATCATCTGGCCAACAGAAACCAGATTCTTTGTAATGTTCCGAACATGAAGTACATTTGCAAGGTAGTTCACCTTACCATCCTGCATAGACAATGGCACATCTCCAACATGGGTAATCGGATGAGCAGTGTCATCCCCTGTTTCAACAAAACCTAGTCTTTCAAGACTTTTAATTTCCTTGAACCACTCACCATGACTTGTCATGTGGTTCGAAGCACCTCAATCAACATACCATACATCATCCTTACATACTGCTACATCATTTCCAGACACAGCATTAACCACATGTTGCATAACAAACAACCTCTCATTATCCTCATTATTTCTGCTAGAGGATGCATAGTTGTTTTGCTGCACTTTTCCATTTCGCATGTCATTCTTCTTCTTATAGCAATCTGCTTGCACATGTCCAGGCTTATTACAGTAACAATTGCCTCGTGTATCATCATGCTGCCTTTGCCAATTACCACAACCTTGTTGGCTCTCCCTACCTCTAAATTGGCCTCTTCCACCTGTGTGCTGTTGCACATCTTGGGACTGTTGCTACTGCTGCTGCTGACTCCATAATTCTGATTACATGTTTGGCCACCACCTTGGCCACTTCCACGACCTCTACCTGCACTTATGTAGAAGGCCTGCTGCTCTGAACTGTGTTTGTTTTGTGAAGACTGTTGATCTTCACCCAAATTCTTCTCTTCAATGATCATCATTGACACCAAATCCGTGAAGTTGGGAATATTCTCCCGAGTCTGAATAGACGTCTTGAACGCCTTGTATTGTGGCCCGAGACCACGTAGACACACTTCCACCTTAACACGAATAGATGCAAGGGATTCCACAATGCCCTTGATCTTCAAGGCATAATTATTTGCAAACATATTTTTCTTCTCCACAGTATGAAGCTCGTTCTTCAACTGAATCTTTCGTGCCTTGGTGTTAGTTTTATACAGCTTCACCAAGGTGTCCCATGCCTCCTTAGGTGACTTGGCATCTTGTATATGCCCCATCATAGTGTCATGTATGCTCATAGGAATCCAATACATGATTTTCCTTGCTCTTTGAATTCTTTTACATCTGCAGGAAGTTGGATTAATCCCTGGTATCTCTGGTGCCTCCTCATGTTCACCTTCAATGTAGTCCTAGTAACCTTTTTCCATCTGCAGGAAGTTGGATTAATCCCTGGTATTTGTCAATCTAAACCTCCAAGCATGAAAGTTTTCTTGTCAAGCTTCTCTACAACAATCTGGTTTATTCCATCATTTGACATCTTGTCTGCAACACAAAATTACCAAAAACAACACTCTTGTTTGACCTGCACCCACACAAACTACTATATTCTCTGTAGCAGTACTATACTGCACCCAAACTATCACAACCAGTGACCTCGATTCGCATACATACACCCAATGCCAACTTTGAGACCTCTTTATGTACAGTACACACAATGTTTGCACGACCAATCGCCCTTCCTACAATTCTAAAAATAGAGTTCTGCAAAGAATCAAAACTTACCCGCAGTGCATGTGAACACCTGTGAACTGAAAAATAGAGGTTCAGACGTATCCGAAATGCATTTTTGACCCAAAAATTATGTCCAACAAACCTTATAGTTACCCTGTAGTTCTTCTCCCATGAAGAAAGCTCCTCAATTGGAGTTCGTTTGCCGGTGCCTCCCAAAGAGCTCCTGACAAGGGTGTAGTAGCCAACACAAAGGGGGAAGAGTAAATGAAGCTCCTCAATTGGAGTTCGTTTGTCGGTGCCTCCCAAAGAGCTCCTGACAAGGGTGTAGTAGCCAACACAAAGGGGGAAGAGTAAATGAAGCTCTTACCCTCGTACCGCTTCCTATGCTTCTCTTGCTTGCCGCTCAGCCCTTAGCATGAACCAGGATCTCATACCATAAAAAGATGTAGGGGAGAAGAGAGCTTGAGCTCTTGCAGCACACACACACTAACACAAACCCTAGAAGAGAACACACAAGGTGAGAGGCTGAAAATTCTTCTTCTTCTTCACACAACAAACGAGGTCTTCAAAGAAGATAAAGTGACTAAAACACATAATAGAGTATATACAAGCGGTCCATAATGTGAACACGCTAAGTGGAGCAGGTAGGTGTAGACTAGTCGGTGTAGTCCAGCTGTAGAATCTCTGGCGAAGATATGTCGGTGTCAGCTCTACCAAACCCGTAAGTGATGTAAATGTCGAACAGTCATGCAGGCGTCTCGTGAGTGTCAGTTCATGTTGAGCTTGACATCTCAATAGGGTGACGATTTGTGGTGCACTACTATGAATTTTCTCAGCATGATTTTTGTTATACCATTGACGATTTGTGGTGCACTACTATGAATCTTCTCAGTAGGAACTTGATTATACCATTGATGAAGTAATTCCCTCTAGATGTCTCTTACTAGTTGGAGTGGACATCCACATTTAGTAATTATATTTTTGTAAGGGAATTTGGTTTTTACCCTGGCATCAGCCTTTGTGGTAGCATGGTCCGCCTCAACCCATTTGGTATAGTAGTCTATGCAGCAACAATGATAAATCGTGCTTGAGTTCTTAGAGCTGGTGGACCAAAAGTAAATGCCCCGTTTCGCAAACGGTTATAAAGACACTAGAGGTTGTAAGGGAATTTTATCACACAGTTGTGAATCCCAGGTGAATCACATCCTTTTACAAATTCAGTTGTATCTTCGAATAAAGTGGGCACCACAACCACCACAAGCCTACTAATTAAACTTTTTTGTGGTGGTGTCTACTGAGAAATTCCCCTTAGCTATGCCAGAGTGGGCTTGCTCAAGGACATCAACATATTTAAATTCCTAATGAGTACAATACCTCATGATCTCGTCTTGGCCTAACTTGTACGATTGTATGTCTTGGCGTAACTTGTACATATTCGAATTCCTAATGAGGACAGCACCTCGTGATCTCGTCTTGGCCTAACTTGTACAATTGTATGGGGTTGCCTTTTTGATAAGGTGTCGTGCCCTGTCTTGATTGTTAAGGGTCTCTCTTGGGAAAACCAAATAATGAGCAAACTCTATGACCCATTCCAGAACAATAATCTTACCTTTCACCTTTCTTTCTTTGAGAAAGTATTGATGCATCCCATGGAGATACACTTGGCCAGATAAAACCATGTTCTAGAAGTTGTCTCAATTGTTCCTTGAGTTCTATAATCTCTAGAATAGCCATTTTAGTGGCTCATTTAGTAATTTGTTAAGCTCTAGGTACTAACTCTATTAACTCGATCTCATGATCTACTTACCGTCGTACTGGGGGCATTTTTATCAGCTCCAGAATACATCATCATATCCACTCAGCCATTCTGATTCCTTTGAGTTTGACTCCTTGGGCTACTAGGGTTAAGCTTGACAACATAGATTGCCTACTTTTTCTTGAGTCCCTTTAATCATATGGATGCTTTCATAAGCTATAAAGTTGAAGCTCCTGTTACTCTCCGATCCCTGGTACTTTGTGTTTGTGAAGATCCATGAAGGAGATAGTTCCCTTGTGGCAATGAGTGTTAGCTTGGTTTTTCTCTGAGTGATCCAGTCCATTCCAAGAATCTCATCATAATACTTAAGGACAAGACTTTAAATTTGCACTCGTTCAAGTTCTCATCTAAAGAGAATTGAATGTTATCCACCTTATGCCGAGTGAAATGCAACTTTCCACTAGCCAGCTTTACTTGCATCAGTTTACCATGTCTCTGATTGAGCTCTAACTTATGCAAGCATCCAAGTAAAACGAAAGGATGAGTGCTTCCAAAATCAACTAAAAGCTTAAATTTCTTGCCTTGATAACTTTCAATATTGGTTCTAACCCTGATGTTCCAAAACGGCATGGATTCTTCACTTCTCTTTCTCCTCAAGGTTAGCAATTGTAATAGCTTGCAGCCAACTTAGTTGAGAACTACCTTCTTTGATTTCCCTAATTCTAGTGTGTGGGTCCTTGATTACTCTAGACAGATACTTTAGACCTTTGATAACGAGGTCCTTTAACATTGTAAGTCGAATAAGTAACAATAGAGGCATTAGGGAAATCATTCATCATATGCCTTGGTTGTTGACCTCAAAAAATATCTACAATCTCTCTTGAGCTGTTGCATTAATCCTTTAGACATATTATTATGAGAATCACCTCTTCTCTATCCCATACATTTGGGGTCTTGGCTTCACCCTTGTTCTCTACTCCGCGTTGGAATTTCTTATGGAACTCTTGAGGACCTCTTAGGGGAGCAATAGGTGGCAATTTCTTTGACTAAGAAGCTTCCTTGGGAAGGACTTTAACAAAATCCTTGGCCATTTTGAACACCTCATATAGTTAGCTTTGTATTTTTTAGTATAGGGTCCAACTTCCAAATGAACCTATGAAGAATGGTTGCATCATCTATGGGTGGAGAAAAACGAACAAGATTCACATAAGTTTAATGATAATTTTAAATAGTTTTTCCCTTCTCATAGTAGTTTATTCATCTTGTCTTCTTGATAACTTGGAGAGCAAAACCTTTAATAAATAAAAAGAGGTCTTCATATTCTCCCACCTAAGTTGATCCTAGTTTAGGTAGTTTTTTGAAAGAAAAAAAAAATCTTAAAAGTTTCATAACAACCATTCAATTTTAAACAACCAAAGTTGTCTATTTTACCCTACTATTATAAAGTTTTAGTTCGAAAGATACAAACTCAAATGATATAATCTAGCCAAATACTCATCTACGATATATAGGCTTCCACAGATCCGATATTCCTTTACAAGATTCAATATTTTCATAATCATGGTTAAACACAAATTTGATGCATAATATGGTAGATAGTCAATCACTACCTCCATACTAAACTTTGCTTCTGATTGGTCCCAAATGTGTCTCCACACGAATAAAGGCTGGTAGATGGTTGACCAAAGTAGTGCTCCCTATAAATCCGATAATAGACAATAGCTAGCACCCTATCATTAGCCATATGCTAGAATGTAACATCATTAACATCTTCTTGTTCTTGAGCACAAGGTAAATTCTAGGCCGTTGCTGCATTATTCAATTTACACTCTTAACATTATAATAGAAAACAATATGCAAACAAAAGAAAAAGAAAACAGCAAGTTTTTATTACATCAATGTTTAATTTTATACAAGGATTGATCTGACTGTAAGAAGTTCAAATTCTTGAATACATAGATCGCACCTATGCATGTGTAGACATGTCACGATAAGTCCTATCAGCAGAGACAAGTGAAGGTACAATAATCCTATGTGGAGGAATATAATAACTAAGACTTCTATAAGCTCTATGATAGACTCTAAGATCGCACCTTAGAGGCCCGAACACTGTTATCTTTGAGACTACGTCAATGTAGATAAAAATCATTGCAAGTGAGATGTTCTCTGTCCATAGCCATGGCACTCATCCTGTGTCCACAATACCATCATTTTCTCTCCTAAGAACATAATTAGGGAAGTAGAGCTCCTTAAAGTGTTAAGGAAGAGCAGCTCTCTCCTCCCATTGAGTGCGGTAGATGATAAGAGATGTTGAAATGTGAAGGCTATCATATCCTACTCATGAGATAGTTCGAGGATCCTAGAGAGGTATGGTCCAATCGTATACTAAGCCATCTAAAAAGAAACCCAACATAGTACTATAAGTATTATTTTAAAAAGGTGATGAACCGCGCTGCTCTGATGCCAAAAGACCCCTACCCATTAATAACTTTATAAATCTATAGTGAAAGACTACATTCAGCGTAGAGCATCTCACTTGGGGACTCATGCATCAATATCCTAACATTCGGCTATCTAGAAGCTTTCACATTGTGAGGATGTTGGGTGATGGCCTCTATAACACCACCAGCAGCAGACACACAAGATGAAAATGTAAAGGGATCAGAATTATGGGAAATTAGGATCCCAGCTACAAGGGCATCAATCAACTCAGCACCTATCCTTAGCCCTTCAACTAACACCTCTGGACAACTATTCACACCCCAAACTGACTCAACTAAATCCTCTAGCTATTCTCCCAAGTCAAAATTGACCTTCAACACCTCTAATCTTCCACCCATATGGCCCAGCTGACCCCGTTCTGAACGTCTAATAACCTAAATCCTCCCCAGCTGATGCTCACCTGACTGTAAACCGAATCAAAATGCTAACACTGCCTCGATCCAATATGAGTCCTCCAAGATCCTCTATTATCCTCCAGCATCAGATAACCTGAAATCCACAACCCCAGCATCTTTTTGAATACCTTGCTGACCCTCTGCCGACCTTCTATTGACACCTGTCTGACTAATCTGACTATAACAAACCTAGCTGTCCGAAACAGACTAAAATCTAACTCAAAAATCTTCCTCTTGTCCCTAGTCCGATAAATGCGCTCCAGACTCTCCAACCTTCCTCCAACATCAACTAGCCTCAAGTTCTTACCCTCAAAACCTCTCTAAACCACTCAGTTGCTCTCTGTTGACTTCAGTTGACTCCAATCTGACTTTTCTGACCAAACTGTCTAAGCCGACTCCACTGGATCAGAATTCCTCTCCTCTGTGACCTCTGACACCTTTAGATGCTCAAAACATTCAAACCTAGCAAGGATCCAACCCTATAGACACTCAGCTCATTGCAGCCGACTCACAGCTGACTCTGGATCACTCATCGGACCACTAACCCGTCTGATTGCTGACTGCTGATTGACTTTTGACAGTCAGATCTGACTCAAGAGAACTTCCTTCCAGCTCAAAAAAAGCAAAACGAGCCCTCTAAACCTTGAGCTAACTTCATCTAATAGTCAGTTGACCTTGTCCGACTCTGTACCACCCCTCATCTAATTCTAACTGAGTCAGCACTGACTCAGCACTAGCAGCCCAGACATCAGATTAATACACACTAGTCAGTGCTGAGTCAGCACTGACTCAGCACTAGCAGCCCAGACATCAGACTAATACACACATATGTTTTATCTCCATGAATCAGTCAAAGCAACTCGTTTACCACAAAAAAAAAAATCAAAACAAAAGTCTTTACATCCACTCATATCAAACACAAACCAAACTCTCTGATTTCTTCAGATAGTGTCTCAAGAACCCTGAGACATGGGCTCAAACACAAAAGAAGAAAACACCAAAAAACTTTCGGGTCCTTCACAGTTAGACCTCAGCCACAACTCTCCAAATCTTTATCTTCAATCACAACTTCAAACCTCAAAGAAATCATTGCCCCACATGCAGCATGTCTTCTTCAAACACATACAAAACTCTCTTCATCTGACAGTCAAGAGCAACAGTTGGGCAAGAAATGGTATGAGCCGAGTCTCTAACAGAGATGCTGCATAGAGATCCTAGGGAAATCACATCCTAGTCGAATCTCTGGTCTTCAACACACCCTCTGCTCTGAACCAAACGAACTTTCTCTCACTCTACTATTCTTGTCTCTGTAACCTTTAAAATCTGTAAGAGCTCTAGCCTGCAAACTTCAATCAAAGAAAGCTGACCTGCAGGATCTCTCCACTATAGTCGCTTCAGTACTCCTTGGTCATCTAGGTACTTGATGCTCACTGTAGCAAAATCAACAACTGTGATAAAGTACCATGAATGCTAGAAAAGATTATGACTGTTTTTCCATCCATCTGAGCCTGCATCCACGCTTTTCCACAAGCTCAATTATCGACGGTGGCAGTGTGTTTTTCCAGTGCACCAAAAGCTTCACTTTCTTCAAGCTTTCACCGGCAAGTAGCAGTTCAAAGAATCCTCTTATGCTCACTTTCTTCACATGAATAAGCCTCATGTTCTGCATGTAGTGAAGCTTTGCAAGAGCAACAACCCCTTCATCTGTGGCCATACAGTAAGACATGTTGATCTGCCAAGGTCTCTGCAAGTCAGTAAACTCAATTTACAACCAATACCAAACTTGAACTTGTTACATGTTAGTTGAAAGTGTCACCTGTCTAAGATTTTTGCAGTTCTGAGCCAATGCAAATGGTACAAAGTCTTCCAAAGATGTGCAGCGCTTTATGTCTAGCTCGACTAAACGCTGGCAACCTTTGGCAACCGCTATCAGTCCAAGAGATGACACTCCGGTGCATCCACGTATTTCTAAGATACCCAGATCCCGCAGTTGGGCAACAGCCATGAGAGCGGCATCAGTGATATTAGTGCAGTACGACAAATTGAGTGAACTCAATCTGGTGCATCCATTGCAAATTGCAGCAATGCCTGTATCACTGATCTCAAGAGACCTTGCAAGTATTTACCCCATAATTACTTTTGAGAGCATAATAATGAACCAAGTTTCAAAAGGTTCTGCTATATTATTACAAGAATCCAATAGCACAGCAAACAGTGGCAGAGAAGATAATGAGTTGATAAGAAACCTATAAATATCCAGCTCTCTCAGGTTGGAGCAATTGCATGCAATGTATGACAGCCCCTTGTCATGGACACTATCACAAAATCCCAGCTTAAGTACCCTCAGAGATTGGCATTTGGCCACCGACATCAATCCTGCAAATCAATAGAGCCGCAAATGGACCAGAAACTCATTAATCTCAAGATTAACATGGAAACACGCATATAAGATAGTTGGTTATCTCAGGATTACAATGGTTATTAACACATGCCTGCATCGTTGAGGCTGCTGTCAGTGAAATCTAACTCTTCCAAGCGATGGCAAGAATCACCCAGTTTATGCAGCCCATGTTCCGATACTTGGGAGCACTGCTCCATCTTAAGGCTGATGAGGCTTTTGCAAAAAGTAGCTATGAAAGACAGCCCTACATCAGTCACTTCACAACAGCATGTCAGATCAATGTTCTCAAGACTAGAGCAGCCCATTACCACAGCTGATAAGCCGGTATCTGTAACCCCCTTGCACTTGCTTAAGCTCAACCCTTTCAAATTTTTGCAACACTTTCCAACCAATCCCAAGTTGACACCACTCACATCACAACCATCAAATCGGATGGACTGTAGCCCTTTGAACCTAAGAAAGCTATGCAGCATGGCGTCTGTCACCTGCACAACACAACCAACAATAAGCTTATTTGATTACATTTACCACTCAGACACAGCTGATATAGAAGCCTACTTACCGACAGACAGTATGAGAGTGTTATGTGTTGCAAAGAAAAGGCACCATTTGCTAAGCCCGTAATTCCTGTAGGGCTAACACTTCGGCACCTTGACACATCCAGTGTCTGCAAGAGGAGCATTGTCAACATAGGCAAAAGCCAGTTCCTCTCAAACAAACCATTCAACAAAACACCCACAGGCGGGCCTACATTTGCATGTTAACACACCCGAATCTTGTTAGATCAAGGAGTTAATTATCTCACTACATATAGTTCTTAAGCCGCTACAACTTGATTACCTTTTCCACAAATTACTTAAGGATTTGTGATGTGGCTGCACATCTTCTTTTACACATACATGACTGGGTAAATACAAATGCCCAAATATGAAAAATACTAAAAGGCTTCCAGAACCTGCAGCGATTTGCTTCCATTCCTGAGATGTGCCAGACCTTCATCATCCACATGGTTGCACGCTATCAAACTCAACTTCTCAAGAAGATTCAGCTTTGATATTGCAGAAAGACCTGTGTTTGTAATCTGCCAGAGTTACATCACATTCTGTCAGCCTAATCTGCCTTTGGACATGCATGCATGCAAACATACATGCAACTCCCCCTCTCTCTCTCTCTCTCTCTCTCTCTCTCCTCGATGTCATGGCATGCTTCCATCACAGAGGCCTGATATTCTCTTAGTCATCAGAGGTATTGGCTGAGGCGGGCATTACCATTAGTTGATCATGAGAGGTTGTAGGTGATGATGATTTCAACCCCTGTTCATCAATGCCATCTTTCAAACCATCACTAACACATACCATGTGTATACCCTAGATGCAGACCATCTTCCAGAGTTGGCCCTCGAGTCCTCTATGCTGGTTACTAGAGAGGGACAGAGCGAGTCTTGGTACACACGGGTGGTCAGCTGGTTTGACCAATGGCCTTCAAATGAACCCCCCCCCCCCTTCCTTTTCCCTTCTTCCAGTACAGCCTTGATTCCCTCTTTCTTGGATCTCTCCTGGGAAGAGATCAGACAAGGCTCCACATCAGCCGCACATAAGTGTCCCCACCAAAGCTTCCTATGAAACTCCAATTCTACAGAGACCATATCTTGCGAGTTTCAGAGGACGGATTCATTGTGAGCCACATGCATGTGACATGCCATGTGGATCGCCAGTGGCAAATGCAGTCTAACTGTTTGGTAGATAAGCCTCTCTCTCTCTCTCTCTCTCTCTCTCTCTCTCTGCAAGTGTGTGTGCGTGCGTGCGTGTGTGGTCGGTTGCGGGGGGGGGGGGGGGTGGAAGAGAGAGAGAGAGAGAGAGATAGAGAGGGAAAGAGAGAGAGAGAGAGAGAGAGATCTAGTTCCCACCTCTGTGTGAGAGAGATCGAGTTCGCAAAGCTCGAGGCAGTGAGCTCCTATGGCGACGAGAGCGACATCCGTGATTCCGAGGCACCATTTAAGGCCGAGAGACTGCAATTTCTTGCATCTCGAAGTCAAGAAGACAAGGCCAGAGTCAGTGACATCACTGCAAAAGCTAAGGTTGAGAGTTTGCAAGGTCTTTATCTGAGCTATGGCCACGATCCCCAAATCCTTCACTTGAGCACATTGGCTGAGGTCAAGATCCAGCAAAGAGACGCATTCTCGGGCAAGAAAGACAAGGCCAAGATCTGTGAAGGTGCGGACTTTGGCCAGTTTAAGGGAAAGGAGGCGCTTTCCGGCAGTTTGAGCGACGGACTGGAGATTTCTGTCCGACAGGAAGGTGCAGGAGGAGAGGTTGAGGTGTCGGAGGTGGGGGTAACGGCCGGTGAGGGAGGGAAGGGCATGTATTCTGAGGAGGGAGAGGCGGGTTCTGCAGGAGGCCTCTAGGAGAAGGAATTGTTTGCAGGAGAGGCTCCAAGACTGGCGGTCAGAGTGGTCTGCGAGCCTCTGAAGGATGTTGAGGAGGATGTCGTCGTGCAGGATGTCGAGAATGCTGGTGGTGGAGTTGCTGTGCGGCGGGTGGGATAGCTTCATCTTGACGCCAACTGCGCCACCGCTTTTGCTGTCTGACGCTTGCACAGAGCCTCCCGCCACGGCGTTTGGCTCACAGAGAGCTGAGCCTCCCGTCCTGGGCCACAGATTTTGCTGTCTGCTACATGCTGAGGTCCCGGCCTAGCTGAAGAAGAAGAAGAAGGCTCGAGGCAGGCGAACTTCCAGGCAGCCCCTCCCTCTCGCTGCCCTCCACCAGATCCTGCCGCCACATCATGAAATAGTAAATAAAAATTGGACTCGCAATATTTCTAAATTGAGAGAAACTCAAAAGTTGCCATTTAAAAAAATCCAACCGAAAAGGAATTTTCGAAATTGAAAGGATTTATTATTGTTTTTAAAATTTCAAGAAAAGTTTAAAGGAGGGTGTCCAGTCATGTGCTTCCACGTCAGCTATTACCAAGTGGTACGTGTGTGTCGCGCTCTAATTGGCAGATTTGCAGTGCTTGCGCGCTCAGACTCACAGAGGCTTGTAAGCGGGTACCTCTTTGGTCCGCCCTTGTACGTACGGGTCTACCTCCCCCGTACAGAGCGTTCCACGTCACGAAGCTTCGTTCAGCTAATTACTAGGGTCGGCCCGCCCTTGTACGTACGGGTCTACCTCCCCCGTACAGAGCCTTCCACGTCACGGAGCTTCGTTCAGCTAATTACTAGGGTCCGCTTCTTCTCGCGCAGGTTGATTACAGCAGTACGGAGGAAACTTGAAATACGGATTTGATTTATCTCAATCCAATCCAATTTTCGATTTTGCACGCGGATTTGTTATTTCATAGCGAATATTTTGATACCAATCAAGGAGCCTTTCGCATATGTGCAATTTGCTAAAGTTTTAAAATTGTAGAAATCTCCTTTTTTTTTTTAAGGAAACTTGAAATATGTATTATAAATAAGACTGCTACAGAGAAGGCTTTTACACGAAGAAGCTTAACTTCTCAGACCATACAGAGTAGCTTGGACCTCCACAAGGTCCATGATGTAATGGATCAATTACGCATCTCTGATAGAGGCAGCTATGGCTTCTCTTTTCCTGTACTCTATCTAGATTTCAACTTCTCTAACCTCATCAATGAGGTTAATCACATATGTATCCATTCTGGCCATCTGAGTATCTTACCCAAAGAGCTTTTCGGACCCTGCACGCCGTTGAATTGTTTATTCTGAAAAACATGCATATTTCTACCAATGCAGACATTCCATAAAAATGCAAATCTAATCATTTTCTATACTCTGGTTTTGCATCCATTGGCTTCTCCGAGCAGGATTTCCTTCCAATTAAGATCATGGGGATGGGTAAGGTAAACACACTAATTTAAAAGGCTCAAAACTATTTTAATTTACCGAACACATTGATTTAAAACACTCAAACTATTTCGATTTACTGGACATGAAATGAAGAGGTGGGAGATAGATTCGGAGGAGCTGTTACACCTTGAGCAGATATCAGTTCCTATTCCAAGTTTGCTTGCACGAACATTGGTCCAGAGAGCCTGGTGCAAAATAAGCCACATTAAGCAAGAGATTTTTGTAGGTATATTTTTGGACCATATATTGGCAAATCTGTATTCCCACTGGCTGCTGTTCCAACTTAAATTCCACCTTTTGTTCAACTTAATGTATAGTGGGTATTAAACACATATTAGTTAACACATTCCTACGACAACCATGTCCGCACACTTATGTGAAGACAAGGGACAAAGAACTATCGAAACCAAGCTTGAATTAAAAGATAGGGAAAAGGAGTTTGTAAAGGACATAAAACCAAAAAGGGACATAAACACAAAAGAGCCAAAAGCTATACATGATGTAGAAGCATCCACCTCAAAGACCACCACACAAACCTCAACACCCATATGTACGACATGAGATACAAAAACCCAAAAGAAAATTCGATCTCGTCGCATGGGTAAACATAATGAAAAACTAACAAACCAAAGAAAGTCAGAAAATGAAACAAGTTCTAGTACATCACTAAGTGAGGATGAAACAAGTTCTTACTCTTTGTTCAGTGCACAACAGAGATCAATCAAGAAACTAGAACCCACCCAACCACCCCAAATGGATAATAATGATCACATGATACATGCGGAACGCAAAAAACAAGCTTAGGAGAGCATGCTTAGCTTGGTTGAATGTCTTACAGGGTCACCGGTTATGATTGAGCCTCATAATGCCAATCCTAAAAGAGCAACCAAGATACAAAGCCTAGAGGAGTACCACTTTCCCTTTCAAGAGGAAAACATACTCTCTACAGAAGAGTCATTTGAAATAGACTGTACGAACTATAGGCTTGAGAACGCACGTGAGGAATTCGATAATTCCCTTACAAGATTAAAACAGTCTCTCAAAACCTCATTCAGAGGAATGCTCTTCTCTCATAATAAAGCCAACATCACTTCGTCACTTGCACCTTTAATGGCTCAACTTGAGTTATACAAGGACATAATGAACTCCATAAAACAAGATTGTGAGGATTCACAAGTTTCCAAATAGCCCTCATTAAGAATTGTGAGAGGGCCAAGTGTGCCAGTGTACGCATTGGGTACTCTTGAAAAAACTGAGACCCAAACAAAGGATGAAAGTGAATGAGAATATGAAACAAACACAGGATCTAAAGCTGAAACAATAACCGAAACACCCATGGTTCCTTTGGAAGATTCTGTCATGGTATGGTTGGATTTCCCTATAGGCAATGATGTTCAGCGCAAAAGCGCATTGATTAGCCCTCGAGCAAGTCATAACATCATGATAATAGACACTTCGGTGTCATTGTTGGGACAGCCTAAACTCATCCCTACAAGTAATAGTATTGCAAGAGGAGCCAATGGACAAAACATTAAAGTTCCAGGTTACTTTAGAAACACTACTCAAACAATTGATGGCGATATGGAATTTACATTCCATGTTATCCTAGATTCCCTTGAGTATGATGTCATTCTTGGTGGAACTTGGATAAGTGAATTGTTGTGTTCACTAGATGAATCCATGCAAACAGTCACCTTGACTACAGGCAATGTACAATTGCTATTTTACGGGAGGAAGAAACCTTGCAGGAGCCGGAACTTCCAACATATCTTACTGAAAATATCCCTAGGAATTGGAAATTTCAAATAAAATCACCACCACAGCTTAAGCACAGTTTATCCAACACGCGAAAACAATCTCATGACCCTCGAGCTATGGGATTTTAGGTCAACCAACACTCACGGCACATCCTGAAAGGATTACCTTTACACAAGACTTGAACATGCCATGTTTGGGGTACTTTGAACATACAATGTATATTGAAACTAACCCCCTTACTTGCAAGTTTTTTGTGGTTGAGTATGTGTTGAAAGCAGATTTAAACTTGGGGCTAAACCATTGAGAAAAGCCTTGTAACTATGTTTTGGGCACCTCAGGTCACTTACTCTTGGGTGGCCTAGTGGGAAAAGGCTTGGAACTATAAAAGCCAATTTCTCGGGTGGCCTAGTGGGAAAAGGCTTGGAACTATAAAAGCCAATTTCTCTTATTTGTAACTCATTCTCCCATTTGTGCAATAGAAGTGGAGTGTTCTCTCTCTCCATCTCTATTGTTTGCAACTCTAATCTAGCATGTGTGGTATGCTTAGGGTTTAGGGTCTGGGAGTGATTAGTACTAATCACTTTTTCTCTTATGCTTCCCTCTTGCTTCCACTCTCTCTCTCTCTTGCTTAAGTGATTAAGCTACCAATCCTCTTCGGTAGAGATCCCACACGATCTTCATGAGAGAGCTTGCATCACCCATTGGATTAGAGTAACTACCTTGGTGTGATGACAAGTGTGGGAGGACAACGGTGGCTACGGTGGATCTCTTGAGCCTATGGCGGATAGAAAACTTCCCATGACACATTAGGGTAAGGGCATGATGGCTACCAGTTAGGCAACCCAAGCACAACAAAGCCAACAATCTTGGGTGCCTATCAACGTACTCAAAGCACAAGGCTTCCATGAAGGCAACACACAACTGTGGCTCCACAATCAAAAGCATATCCTCCACGTTGACAACCCAAGCATAGCTCCAAGCCTTGTCGACAAAAAACTTGGAAGCATGGAGAACCAAGGATCTTCTCATCACTTGGCAGTGATGGGTGCCCACACGCCTCTTAGATGCCCAAGGCTTCCATGATGGGAACTCCATCATTTGGCTCCCACGTTTCAGCAGTTCGCCCAAACCACACCCACCCCACTAGTACCTGTCCAATTGACAAAGATGGTTTGGTGACCAACAGGTAGGCAAAGTCCCCTCCTCCTCAACAAAATCCTATGGACGTGCCCACACCCAACCCATGGGCACTCAAAAGCTCAATTCACCCACCCCTTTTTCCCTACAGAGCCTCCTTGACGAAGCTCCACCCTCTGCTCCTCGACTTTGTCACCAAACCAAGGGGCAGTGCTACAAATTGTTGAGCTTATCCAACCACTCAAAGATGAACTCAAGGGTGAGCTCACAAATCTCGCCAAATGGGTCACTCAGTACAAAACCCTCTTTAGGGGTGCTGTTATGGATTAACATACTAACTCACACGCACAAGAGAGAAGAAGAAGGAAGTGCATGCAAGGGTCGAATCCGGTGATTAGTACTTGGCCAACCCTATTAGGGTTAAATACCTGATGTGAGGCCACTAGGGACTCACTCCACACTCTCTTTATGTCACCCAAAGAGAGATCCAAGCAAGCTAGGTAGGAGCAAGAGGAAAGGAGCTATGGAGAGCTCAACCTCTACCTCATGTCAATCGTATGCAAACAAGACAAGGTGGACAGCAATGAGAAGAGAGTGAAGGAGAGAAGGGAGAGTAACACCATTCCTATTCACATACACCAACAATCACAAGCAAGCAAGCCACCGTAAGCGAGAGAGAGAGAGAGAGAGAGAGAGAGAGAGAGAGAGAGAGAGAGAAGGCAAGACTCAATTGAGACAAATGGTATTGTTTAGTTGGAATTAGGGTTGTAGGAAAGCACACAAAGCTTGGAGAAGAAGAAGCAAGAATGCACACAACACAAAGTGTATTAGATTGTGTCAATGTACAAAGATAAGTTAGCCCTAGAATGATGGGCGTATATACAAGCCAAGGGAAAAAACCTCCTAAAGAGGGAAAAAGTGCCCCGACAGTCCTAAGTGTGTTCACACACATCACTGCCTATATATATGGCAACAAATCCCCCCTGGGAGTGATGGTGTGAACGAGAGCTGGCACTCATGTATAGGGGAGTGCCATGCCCGAAGTAGATCAATCCACAAAGGGAAGCAAGCCCAAAGCTTTGCGGAAAGCTTCAAACTTCTCACGAGGAAGCGCCTTTGTGAAAAGATTGGCGAGGTTGTCCTGTGTTGGCACATAGGCCAAGCTGATCTCTCCTGCTGAGAGTCTCTCCCTGACATAGTGATAATGCACCTCAATGTGCTTTGTGCGAGCATGAAAACCTGGGTTTCTCGCAACTGCCAATGCGCTCTGACTGTCAGTGAAGATAGAGGTGGCAGACTCCTGTCCAACACCCAAGTCAGCCATAAGCCATCTGAGCCACACACTCAACCGTAGCTGTGAAAGCTGCCCTGTACTCAGCTTCACAACTCGAAGTGGCCAGAGTAGGTTGCTTCTTGCTCAACCAAGATATCCATGAGCTATCGAGCATGAAACAAAAACCACTTGTGGACACTCTTGTGTTATAGCAACCAGCCCAATCTGAGTCCGAAAAAGCATGCAAATCTGGCGGCAACGATCCCCCCTTGGGATAAAACAACCCAAGATGTATGGTGCCACTCAAGTAGCGAAAGATGCGTTTAACTGCCTTCCAATGCTGAGACCCTGGGCTATGCATAAACCTGCTCATCTGTGAGACTGCAAACTGAATGTCCGGCCTCGTAATGCATACATAGATGAGGCAACCATACATAGCTGTCTGATAGAGTGTGACATCAAAGTAATCTCCAGCATCATGAAGACTCAACTTCAAACCTGTCTCCATTGGAGTAGCAATAGGCTTGCAGTCTTCAAGGCCAAATCTCCGCAACAATGTCTCAATATACTTTGTTTGACACAAAGCAATACCTCCATCACACTGCTTAAACTGTATTCCCAAATAATGATGCAAATGCCCCAAATCTGACATCTCAAAAGAGGCATTCAAATCAGCCTTAAAATCAGCAATATGACTCTCATTTGGTCCTGTGAGCAGCATGTCATCAACATAGAGAGCAATGATTAGATGTACATCATCCACATGTTTAACATACAAAGTGCTTTCTGTTGGACTATTCTGAAAACCATGTGCAGTCAAATATACATGTATCTTTTCATACCAAGCTCGTGGAGCTTGCTTTAAACCATATAAAGCCTTTTTCAACCTGCACACTTTGTTTTCTTGCCCTCTTTGAACAAAACCACGAGGCTGCGATACATACACCTCCTCATGCAAATCTCCATTCAAGAACGCAGTCTTTATGTCCAACTGATGTACATTCCAACCATTATGAGCTGCCAATGCACAAATGCTACGAATGCTACGAATGGTAGTCATACGACAAGTGGGAGCAAAGGTCTCATCAAAATCAATGCCCTTTTCTTGAGCATAACCCTTTGCAACAAGTCTAGCCTTATAGCGATCAACACTGCCATCTGGCTTTCATTTCAACTTAAAAACCCACTTACATCCAATGGCCTTTTTACCAATAGGCAAATCACACAAAGACCATGTACCATTCTTCATTATAGCATCATATTCACTTTGCATTGTAGCCAACCAATTTTCTGAATTTTGTGCCTCATCAAATGAAAGAGGTTCTTCCTCTTCACACATACTAGACAGCCAAAGCATAACAATCTGATGTATAAGAGGCATGCTGAAAACTTGAACGAGTACGACTAGTCATAGGTGCATCAATCTTACTATCACGCAAGGTTTGCACCAGCCATTTAGGCATACCTCTAGCTTGCTCATTTTCAGCCCTATCCTCATGAATTACATCCTGTAAATCTGCATCAGAAATAGGCTGATCTATGATGTCATTTGAAATCTACATAGGCTGAATATTTGCCTCATTAGGACTTCCATTTGAATTCTCACCTGTAAAGAGAGGCAACAACGTATCAAATACATCCCGTGAGCTCACACCTGTCTCTTTGGTACATGATAACAAGGGCTGCACAGCATCTTCCACAAAAACAACATCTCGACTAATCAAGATACGCTTTGACTGCGGATGATACAATCTGTAACCCTTGCTTTCAGCACTGTAACCAACAAAAATGCATTTGACAGCCTTATCATCCAATTTTCTGCGTTGTTGCACAGGCACTAAAGCATAGGCTAAGTAACCAAAGACACGCAAGTGACCAATAGAAGGCTTCCTGCCATGCCAAGCTTCGTATGGAGTAATAGACTGCAAGGCCTTAGTGGGACACCTGTTGAGTACATATGCAGCACACATGACAGCCTCAAGCCAAAATGCATGTGGCAAAGCTTGGCTCTTGACCATACATCGTGCCACCTCCATAAGTGACCTGTTCTTCCTCTTAGTAACACCATTTTGCTGAGGGGTATACGGCACTGTACATTGGTGTTTTATCCCACGACTAGCCAGAAATGCATCAAACTCTTTAGACATGTACTCCCCCCCTCGATCAGAACGGAGGGTGCCCACAGTACAATTGGATACATTTTCAACCATAAGCATAAACTGCATGCCTTGAGTAATCATCAATGAAAGTCACGAAGTACAAGTGTTTACCAAATGACGGAGTCTGCATAGGCCCACATACATCACTATGTACAAGCTGCAATTTGCGAGTGGCCCGCACAGAACCATCCTTTAGAAACGCAGAACGCTGCATTTTGCCCAAAATACAGCCTTCACAAACATGTTTCAATGGTGCCTCAAGAGGGGGCAATGAAGCAACCATATCAAATTTCTGCAAACGCAGCAAACTAGCAAAGTTCAGATGACCAAAACGATCATGCCATAGTTTTGCATTTGAAAGTGCCTTTTCATCAGAAACTGCATTTGCTGAATCTTCCACACACTTGTCATAAGAATTGAGCCTATACAGCCCACGAAACAAGGTGCCAGATACAATAATCGTATCACCAGAAGTCAAATCATGAACAGTACATCTGTCATCCACAAATTTGACTACAAGTCCAAGTCTAGCAAGCGCAGAGACAGACAATAGATTCTTCTTTATCCCTGGCACATACAAAGCATCTGAAAGTGTGAAAGCGCTGCCATTTGCAGCAGTAAGCATAATTTTACCAATGCCCTTAACTGGGTAAGAAGCATTATTGGCACATGTGACAGTATTCCCATTAGGGACAGCCTCAAGAGAAGTAAACATATCACGATGCGAGGTAATGTGCTTTGTAGCACCACTGTCAAAATACCATACATGAGAGTCAACAGAAACTGCCAAACATGCATCATGTACAGATGGGTCATACTGGTAATACACGCTAAACGCCCATTCTGTATCCTACACAACATTTGCAGAATCTGCATTTGTAGAAGCATCCGCTATTGTGGTTGCATTTGACTCTTTCTTCTTTGCCTCTTTAGCCTTTAGCTTAGGGCAATTCTCAATGACATGATCATTTGCCTTACAATAGTTGCGCCTGGTCTTTTTCTTGCCTTTATCAAGAGCCTTCTCAGACTTATTGTTGCTACCTGTGGAAGGAGAAGAAGTTGCAGATCTACTAATAGGAGAAGAAACAGTGGAAGGGGCTGCCTTACCACTTCTTCTCTGCTGCTGGGCAGCAATAAATGCTTGATCAACTGCACGCTGCCTGGCCCTGTTTTGCCTGGACTGCGGTTCTTACAAGAGCTTGTTGACTAAAGTATCATACTTGACAGCATCAGGTCTGTCCTCACAAGTCTCCACGTGGAAGCAAAAGTCTGATATGTCTCAGGTAAAGCATCAAGAACAGTCTGCACAAGAGAATGATCAGGAATAATCTCACCTGCAGAAATCAATTGTTCTTTGAGATCTTTAATCTCAGCAAGAAAAACATTCATGTCATCATCTTCCTGCATAATCTTCAATTCTAGCTCTTTACGCAGGTATGAGATTTTTGCCTCGTTACGACCTGCATACAAACCAGCTAGAATATCCCAAGCCTGTTTTGCTGTTTTAGTTGAACGAATATGTGGGGTGGTTACGTTTGACAGAAAGTGCAATCAAGGCATGAGCCGACGCATCTTTACCATCCCAACGAGCTTGTTCAGCAGTGGGTAAAACAGCAGCAACAGTAGAGCTGCAAGAACCTGCAACATCCTCAACAGATCCTACATCCACAGAACCTGGACGTACATCCATACCCTGCACAATGTTCCACACTCCTTTTGCAACCAAAACATGCTGCATCATGTATGCCCAAAGTGGGTAGTTGCTGTCTCCATCCAGTTTGTCTTCAGCAGACAACATGCGAAATACATCATTGCTGTTATCAGCCATGGCCACTGACTGAAACTGATGCAAAAGCTACCTGTAATGAAGCAAAGACTGAACAGAAGACAACTTGTGCTATGTAGCACGGTCCACAACAGAACACGTATGCCTGTTTTGCAGAAAACTGCACTGTCAAAATTTCTGCAGAAAATGACGAAAACACCTGTGCAGAACTCAATCGGAGAATGTGAGTCGGAGGGTGCTGGCGGTGTAGCCCTGGGAGCCGATGCCTGCTCTGATACCAATTGTTGGAATTAGGGTTGTAGGAAAGCACACAAAGCTTGGAGAAGAAGAAGCAAGAATGCACACAACACAAAGCGTATTAGATTGTGTCAATGTACAAAGATAAGTTAGCCCTAGAATGATGGGCGTATATACAAGCCAGGGGAAAAAACCTCCTAAAGAGGGAAAAAGTGCCCCGACGGTCCTAAGTGTGTTCACACACATCACTGCCTATATATATGGCAACACGTCCTTTTTCATATTTCATAAAATGTATTATATACATGAGCTCATATTTACAATGTCCGGTCACCCAATTACAAATAGGGACCCAAAACTAGTCTTCCTAGTTTAACTAGCTCTATGTATATCAATTCCTTATGGACCGGCATTACACAAGCCGTAAGCTTGGTCATCCCATGTCTCTTTTACAATTAACGCTTTAGCACAGTTACAAAATGATGAGTTACAAAGGAGGTATAGTAGCCGCACGAAAGGTCATGTTAACCAGAGTGGTTAACATACCTTCCTCCCGATTGCATGTCCGTTCTCAAAACTGGTCAAAGAAGTTATCTGTAGTAGATAGAGTAAGTGCAGACGAAGTCCCATCACGAGGTAGGAGCGGGAGGGACATAATGGAAGATGCGGTAGCTAGTTCAGAAGGTTGTCTCCATCATGTCTTCAAAAGTTTAGAGTCACCAAGCAGGAATCCACATGTCTCATTCGTAGTAGCCGAACAACTACTTGAGAGTGGGCCCTTTGTTGATGTCAAAGGCGAGGCCTTAGGCTCCTTCAAAGTAATGGTCCCATGTCGGGAAGGACTCCATCAAGGTGATGATGAGGTTGAAGAATCAGATTGTGGCAATCACCGCTGGGTTGCGGACCTGGTCGTAACGGCGGATGAATTTGTGGAAGCGCCTGACCATGGATTCTTCAGTACGTGGATGTTATGGTGGTGATGGGGCGTGAACCGTGGGAAGTTGAATTGCAACTTCGGGTTCTGATGTTATTCTTTGTGGAACGTCTTCTAGGCCCATTTTCTTCAAATGGAAAGGTAATCAGGGATGATTTTCAGTGCGTGGGGGGCACGTTACAATAGACCTCCCATATGAAGGGTTTATTGAGGAAGGGCTGTTGCCATGCCGGCTTCTCCCCACCATGAGATCGAACGTTATGGGACGAGCAGTGGTAGGTGGTCGAGTGGTATCCACCGTGGGTTCGGGGTGGGTGGTCACGCTGCCAGGTTGTGTGCTTGGTGTCGAGGTACGGCGAAGGAAATGGATGGAGGCGATCGGTGACGTGGCTGATGGGGTGATTTTGGAGTTGTCGACCGAGCAAGATAGTGATGGCCTACTCGGACTCCATGCAATCTAGAGGATCATGCGAATTCGAAGGGTTTGGAAGAGGGTTGAATTCCTTGCACTTAGATGGTGGTGGTGGGCAGGATCTCCCCTTTTTCTTCGAGTGGTGGGTGGGTGGGTGGGTGGGTTACAGAGCTGGCGACAAGGTTGGGAGGGGGTGTCAATATGATAAAGGGGGCTTGGTGAGGCTGGCGTTGAGAAAAGGTGGGGGTTTGGCGGATGTGGAGGGTATACCCCAGAATGCTATGTGCATTCCTAAGTTGAGGGATGAGGGAGGGGGGTGTGGGTGATGGGGGTGGAGTGGGAAAGCGAAGGGGGGGAGAAGAAGGTTGGGCACCAAAAAGAGGAAGAGTGGAGGTGCTTGAGGGGGGGTGGTGAGGGTGGGGTTGTGTGTGAGGAGGTGCAGATGAGGAGCCTAATGGGAGGAGGGGGTGGTGGTGAAGAAGATTGTGAGGGTGGAGGAGGCAAGCCGCCTTGCCATCAGTGTGGTCATCATTGTCGTCTGGGGGGCAGGGCAAGTTGTAGCGGTAGCCTGAGGATCATGAGCATAGAAAAAGTTGACCTCCCATGGGAAGGCAATGTGTGTTTCGTCGAACTGGCATGTACTAGTGGATCTGAATGAAGCAATAGTGGTAGAGATTCTTGGCGCACCTACATGAACTTCCCACCCTCAAGGAACATAGGCACATAAAATGAGTCTACAATAATACAAGGCCACCCGGAATGAGTAAGCCAGGCACTAAGTAGGGTGGTAGAGGATCATTTAGGAGGGAGAGGTAAGCATCGTGGATGACGTGCCATCTAGCTATGGAGGTACTACAGTGCCTGGCTAGAGATGAGGGGGAGATATGGGTAGGGGGATATGCCATCTGGTAAAGATAAATCGATGAGATTAGCAGATTGCTCTATGGGGGGTGATAGGGAAGCCATAGTGAAGTAGTAAACTCCAGGCTGCTCTGTGAGGGTGGCTTGAAGGGGGTGGAAGGGAAGTTCAAAGAGACCGTGAGGATGTTGGAAGGTGAGCAGCCCCTCAAAGAAAGAATGGGGGATGAGAGCTAGGATATCTATGGGGAGCTTGGATAGAGCATATGTATATTGCGGGTGAGGTGAGGGACTCTTCAATATATATATCGTGTTGGAGAAGGTTAAGGCAGATGTCTCAGAATTGTAGATCAAGAAGCTAATAAGTGGTTTGATGGGGGAATGCCACAATGGAAAGCTCTGTGTGGCGGTCTCCATGAGCGCATCCACCTTGTGGTTGAGCGAGTTGGACAAAGGAGCCGATGGAGTGGATGGAGGCTGGGTGGCCTAGGCCTCAGCATCTCCAATTTGCTCATGTAGGCGATGGAGGGTAGCCTCTGTTAAGTTGCGATGCTTTGCAAAATCTGCAGTGGTGTGGGCTAGAGCATCCTTCGCTGTTGTTTAATCCTAGCTCATGGCCTCCTGATGTAGTTCGTCAATGACCGAAAGATCTTTGTGTGCTGTCGCTCGCGGTCGCTTCATGGGCTTGGTTGACCTGTTGTTGCTGGAGCTTGGTGATTCTGTTGATAGTAGTGCTCAACTGCTCTACTTGTTGGTTGAACCTTTTCTGTTGTTCCATGAACTATATGTTGGTTTAGTATAACTCCTCAGACACTACTCTCTCTTGGGCTTTGGCTAATAGAATTTCCCTTGTGAAATTTGTGCTACTTCTTGCTGTCGGGAGATGTAGTCTCTGTCATTTGTTGGAGTAGTTCTCGTGCCATGTTGGCAAATCTGTGGGCAAAGTTAGGCACATCTCCGTGGGCCGCATGGATTCTCTCTACATAATTCTGGCTGGAACTGAAACTACCTGCACAAGCCTAATGGAGACTCTGTTGAGTGTATTCTGTGTGTCACTAGGGGAGGAAGGCTTGGTTTGATCATGAGAAGGCATCTCCGAGAATTTGTCAGGGGGTGGTGTCTCATATAAGCTTATGTTAAGAAGTTCTGCCTCTTGCGCTCCTCTTTCTCTTCCTATGGCCTTCTTGGTGGCTTCTGTAGCTATAGGCGGCAGCAAGCTCTTCTTGTGTGGGCCTAGGGCTTAAGGGTGGGAGTGCAAGAGCCTCTCGCATAAGCCCCATGTTGAGCTGGATCAGATGCTTTCGCCCCTCGATATCCAAGATAACTCCGGTGTGTTGATTTGCATCATAAGTTTTGGTGAAGTATAAGGCATTATACAAATCTGCCCCCCCAAGGCTCCAAGTTGGGCAATCGGCCCAGTCCGAAGCTGCTCTAACTTCTGCATCATCGCTGGGTCGACTGCAACAACTCTATAGCATGGACTGGTGTTGTAAAGGAGCTTGTTCTCAACTTTATGGCGATTCTTCATCAGAGAATGTACAGTGTGTCCATTGACTTGCTTCATCAATGCTTCCCCTAGGCTCGGAGAGTTGGGTGGGGTGCTTTGCATACTCCTCAAAGCGGCTGGTGGTTCTCTTCCTCCTTAGAGAAGTGTGGTGGAGCACTTCCAGGGATTAGTCAAAAGCTTGTAACATATTGTGGCTAGCTGTGAGGGTAAGAGCTTGGGGAAACAATTTGCAATAGTTTGGCTAGGCTGAGAGTGAAAAGTGAGAAAATGGAAGGAGGGGGCCCATATCTATAACCCTATGAGGAAGACATGGCCGTGGCAAGTTCAAGGAACGAGCATGCGACTGTAAGCGTATGTGCATGCGAAGTCGAATGGCCATGGGAACTGAAGCGAACAGCCGTACAAAGTTGAATAGTGTGAGTGAATGGTGTGGCAAGTTGAGCAAACGGCTATGCAAACTTGAGGGAAGGGCCGTATGCTCATGAAAGTTTGTTGGAACGATCGAGGGCTTTCAATAGAGAGTCGGCGTGGCCATGGCAGTGGGCAGGAATGGCCGGGGGCTTTGTGGTTGATGAAGGAACGGCCGTGGCACATAGAATCTAAGAAAGGAACGGCCGTTCGAAGCTTGGAACTGCCGGGGGCTTTGAGGTTGATGACGGAACGGTCATGGCACTTAAAATTTGAGAAAGGGAACGGTCGTGGAAGTTGTTTTTTTGGTGTGCACCCTGTAATAGGTTTTGTACATAGAGGCTATGCCGCCAATAGCAGCCCATTGCGGGTTTTGTACTGACCACGTGCCCAGTTCGCCAAAGAGAGGAGTCTATTCCAATTAGGCAATGGCGAAGTAGGGGGTGGCACTTCCTGAAGAGATTCTGATGAGGGTGGCAAGGAAGTAGCTGGGGCTGAGGGGGTTGATGGTGGGAGTTTTGTGGTCCTGTTGAGCCTCTGAATGATAGGCGGAGGAATTGCTGATGTTGAAGGTATATCTATAAGGAAGTTCATCAGCGGCGGCGGTAGCTTGGGGGTGGTTGTGTCACATATAGGACTTTTTGCATCCCTTTGTCTTGAGAGTAATCTTGACTGCAGGTGTTGCCTTGTGGGTACCCATTGAAGGGTAGGTGACTGTGGTGTGACACAAGGTAGGCTTAGGTTGGAGAGGTTTGGGGATCCATATGGTATGGTTTCCTTCATAGTAATGTTGTGCACAGAGAATAGATTTTGGTATCCCCACCAAAAGGTTGAGTGCATGGGCTCAAGACGCTTGAGAGAGTGCGTAGGTTTGCATCGATCATGTACCCTATAGGCTTGAGGTTAGCGAATGGGAGGCCTACACTGGGGATGAGAAACTCTAGATGCTTGTTGGTGAGGGGGATGGTGGGACCTTTTGGGGATCCACAATGGAGATGCTCCCTCATAGTAGCCTTGTCCCTTGGGCACCCACAGTGGTGAGATATCAAACCTTGTGGAGATTTGTTAGTATGGTTAGCGGTGTTAGTTTGGTTAGTGTGTGATGTGGTAGGGAAGTTGCTTGTGATTTGGCCATGTGAGAGTGCGCTGCCCACTGTGAGTGGTGGTGGTGGTGTGGGTGTGAGAGGCATTGATGTGGATGGCATGTTGAGAGGCCTCTTTTTTGGGGGAACAGAGTGATAAGGGTGAGGTGTTGGGGTGCTTGTGGATGGTGGAAATGGGAGTGCTTGGTATGGGGAAGCAATGGGAAACTGGCTCTTCATCTATCATTAGAATGGTAACATGGCCAGAAGCCAATTCTAGGGTGGCCGTCCGTGCATCCCAGTCGATGTTGCATGTGTTATGGCCCATCCATCCCCTACCTACTAGGAGGATCTCTTCATGCATTGCTCCTACAGGCATCACATAAAACTTCCCTTCCAAGGATTAGCCAATGCAATGAACATGTTGTGAGGCAATTGTGGTGACAACGGTAGGTGTTTCTTTCAATGTGGGTTCCTCTAGGGAATTCCATGTTTCATATGACATTAAATTGTAACTAGCCCTTGTTATCAACAAGAGCTAATTTCTAGATGAAGCTAGTTAGTATGGTCATTCCTAACCATAACCAAGGTGGCTTCACCTCCCAGTCTTCTTCTTCCAAGTCGACATTAAATTGTAACTAGCCCTTGTTATCAACAAGAGCTAATTTCTAGACGAAGCTAGTTAGTATGGTCATTCCTAACCATAACCAAGGTGGCTTCACCTCCCAATCTTCTTCTTCCAAGTCGACCACTTGGGCCATGTTGACTGTGATATGCTTTTGCCTTAGCTTGGTTTGCCTTGCTTTGGCCTCTTCTTGTGTAGTTTTTTTCATGTCCTCATGGTCTTTTTTTTGTTGTTTTTTATCATGGATGGCTTTTAAGGTGGCCTTTGTGAGAGGTCCATAGTAGCATTTGAGTTTACTACCATTAAAGTAACAAGTCATCTCGACACCATCCAGTGTTTCAATGTGCACAGCACCTTGCGGTGTGATTTTAGAGACTAGGAAAGGTCCTAATCCTCTGAGCTTGAGCTTTTTCTTATGTGTTTTTGTGCTGAATAAGAGGACCATGTCGCCCTCATTCATCTATTTGTCCTTGAGTTGGTCATTGAACCACACGTCTACAATCATGCTGTAGACTGCAAAAAGGTGGGTTTCATCAAGCTTTTCAAGTTCGAAGAGGCGACATCTTAGCGCGTTTTCAGTGAGTTTTTTGTGCACTACGACATGTAGACTTGGGAATAAGAACTCCATGGGCATGACCGCTCCAGTACCATAGGTTAAACTGAAAGGGGTAGCATTGGTTGTTGCTTTGTATGAAGTTCTATAGACCCAAAGTGCAGCCGACAACTTTTGTTCCCAATCATCGGCTAGACTCCACTATTTTGGTGAGAATGGCACACATGGTTTTTTTTGTGCTTTCGGCTTGGCCATTCGCTTGAGGATAGTAAGGGGAGGACTTCTTGTGGGTGACAATTTGATAACCTTGTTGATGAAATGCGTTCCATTGTCGCTAACAAGCTCGCGCGGGGGCAACCGAAGCATGTGATCACAGACTCATAGAGAAATTTAGCCATTGAACAAGCATCAGCTTTGTGGGTTCGGCGAGCTTCTACCCACTTGGTGCAGTAGTCCATGCAGTAATTATATATCTAGCTTGAGTGTATTTGGTTGTCAGATTGATGGGTCTTACAAAGTCTATACCCCATTTTTCAAATGATTGTAAGGACACAATGGGGTTCAGGGGCATATGATCCTTGAAACAAGGGATTGCTACACGCTGGCATTTATCACACTGTTTGACATACTCAGTAGCATTCGCCATTAAAGTGGGCCACCATAACCCAGTTATGAGAACCTTATAAGTAGTGATATCTGCTGCAAAGTGCCCCTGCCACTAGCACAGGTAGAGTGAGAGGATCAACTGGTAAGCCATTGGCTAAGAAGTGAGCCACTTCTTTGCCGCATTCAGGAATTAAGCAAAGTTGAAACAACATGGTGGTGCTGGAAAATCATTATCTATTATTGCTGGCTATTCACCATTGTGAATCCTTGACATGTGGTCTATAAGAACATGGTGGGAGCCTTTCTCACCGTAGGTGAAGTCGAACTCGAGCAAGATAAGCAACCACCGGGTGATTCTTCTTGTCATACAGGGCTTATTAACCATATACAAAAGGGTTTGATGGTCTACAAAGAAGAAAAACTTGGTCACCACAAAAGATAATAGCAAAACTTCTTAACTGTATAAACCATCACTAAATCTTCTCTCTTAGTTGTGGTGTAATTTCTCTTAGCTTCATTGAGTTGGCAGCGGCGGCTAGCAAAACTGATGGGGAAGTCCATCTTGTGTTTGCCTGGTTGGGCCACCATGCATCCTATAGCAAATGTTGAGGCATCATTATGGACATGGAAGGTGAGATCCCAGTTGGGGAATCTAAGGATTGGAGCACTTGCTAAGGCTTTTTTGAGTGTGTGGTGGTGTAGACTCTTTGGCATTCTTCTGTCCACTTGAAAACTATAAGGAGTCTGTAAAGGTGTCTAGCAATATCAACATACATAAAAATGAATTGCACAATAATAACTGACGTGTCCCATGAAGCGCTGGACACCCTTCTGTTCAAGCTCTTACGTGGCTATATTGGGTAGATATGCTGAACTAAGCATGTATAATGATGTAAGCTCTTGCCCATTTGCCGTGTTAAACCTTGTACCAATTTTTCTAGGCAAAATGTCCAGGGTAGCGAGGATATGCATCCAGTTCTCAAAGTCTTTTGGCTCTGAAAGTGGAGCGCAATCCTCACTCTCCTTTTCATCTTCCAATGTTTTTTAGCATGTCTGGCATAGATGGACTTCAGTAGTTCGTGTAGTTGTGATTGATTCCACTGCAAATGGTCTGCCACTCATGGGGTGTACTTTCCATGTGCATAGATTGATCTTGAAGGTAAGATCTTTTATCCGAATGTAGATGTGGTCAATATCCCAATCATGGATCATCTTGGATTCTTGCATAAAGGGTCTGCCATGGATGCAATCATATGAAACTAGCTGACATCCAAAATTCATCTCATCACAAAAGTGTGGTGGTAGGTGGTTCCTAGAATCTTAATTTTAAGATCCCTTAGTAGACCAATGGGTCTAGCGTTGGCTCCATCAATGAGTTTAACTAGCAATCGGGTGTTATCCAAGACAGTTGCTCCTCATTTTTCCCAGCATTGTTTGGTCACAATGCTCACTTCGCCTCCTCCATCCAAGATTACAGTAACTTGGTGGCCGAAAGCTATTGGCAAGGCCGCATTAAGTTCATTACCTTCAAAGTATTGTTTGAGCTTGTTCACTCGAATGGTAGGAGTCCCTTTTACCTTAAGAGGTATGTGGAATTCATATTCCTCAGATTCATCACGCTCCATGGTTTCGTGCATGCCTGCCTTGAGATGTCCCTCTATCCAGTCTTTTAGGTCATTCCATAGGCTTGGGGCTACCTTGGAGCAAGGTGCCGATAGGGATTTGGACCTAAGAAGAAAGGAAAGAAGAGAGACTTGCAATGTCTCTTGGAATGGAGGCTTTCCTTTGAGGAAGGTCAGGTCTGCATTGTCTCAAGATTTATCAGGTATATGGGATGGGAACATGGATTTCTACATTGGTTCCCTTATGATGTTCATCTCCCAAGTCTCTAAGATATTCCGCCACCCTGTCTCCCTGTTGGGGGGTAGCTTCTACTTTTATTAACTCTTGCGGGAGTGGTTGGTCTGGAAGCTTGCAAGGATAAACCCAAGCATCATGCGCAGGTCTTTGGTTTGAGACAGACGAGCATGGTTCAAGGTAGGTAGTAAGAGGATCAGCTTCCAACTGAGCTTGGAACTCACGAATTAACTCTTGGGTGGCTAGGAGTCTTTATTTTTCCTTAATTGGATTTGGATATTCCATAAACTTTTGGGTAGTTGACGGGTGTCAATGGGTTCTTGGGCTCGGGCGCGGCGGCATGTATCATATCTTCTTCTTTAGATGAAGAAGTTGAAGGACGAAGTTCTTGTGCCAGAGTCAGAATCGCTTTTGTAATCTCTCTGCCTTCTCCCTTCCCAACCTTGGTGGCTTTCTTTCGTGAGTGCTGAGTTACTCGGGCTTGTTTAGGGGCTCTTGCTTAACCCAGTTTTTGTGAGGTAGATGCCTCTACTGCAGCATGTGCCATAGCCCTTTGCCTGTTTTGTAGCTTGGTCACTACGTTGAGAGGGACTGCTTGAATAAAACCATGTCTAACACACTCAGTAGGTTAAGGCTGGTGCTCGGATTAGCTTCATGAGCCTTTCCAATTGTTCTTGGTCTTAGCAGGCAGTCCTTGTACATAAGTTTAATACCACATCCAACGCATAGTGGAGTCAAGGCGAGAGCACTTGCAAGGGCACTCGCCGTTCTATTCCTATTGGGACACTTAGCCACTCGGTGAGGTCCACCACAATCATAACATTGTATGGGCTGTCTTCTCGTTGTTTGATTCATATCCCTAGCCCATACTATCAGGGCTGCTAAGTACACAGGGTACATTTGATCACCCTCCATGACATAGTGACTTAGGATTTGTGAAGGGAGGCATGTTGGCTCTTGGGTTTCATAAGTGGGAGTTTCTAGGATTTTTTCCTCATTCCCATCCTTGAAGAGATATGTCAGGGTTATCTGACAAACTGGTGTGACTCTGGGTAACCGAGGATGAGGTGGGAGAATTGGGGGTGGCAAAATTGTCGAGAACGTGTTCCCTTGAAGTTATCCTCAAACTTTAGAGCACTCCTATAGCATTGTTCAAAAGGATGTGTGACCCAAGGTAAACAAGGAGTTATGCAAGAGAATATCTTCAAGTCCCTCTAGAAATCTCCCAATTAGTCTCATCAAAGAACTTGTCTGTAGTCCTACATTGTGAGTGGAGATATTTGACTTTGTTTATGTAACTCTGATGGTTTTGCCCTCATTTTGTTTGACATTATTGAGCTGTTCATCAACAAGGCTCCATTGGGTACCTTGACGAGAATACCCCACTTTGAAATCTTCTTTTTGAGCCTCAAGAAGGAAGATTTATCTTCCGCATTCACAGATCTAAACCATTGGCTAGATTTGCTATCCAAGGTAAGGCCAAAGGCACTTATCTTAGTACGATCATCTATATGGCCAAATGCTTCACAGATCTAATTAAACATCTCCAGGTGAGTAATGGGGTCACCTGTTCTTAGTACGATCTAAACCATTGGCTAGATTTGCTATCCAAGGTAAGGCCAAAGGCACTTATCTTAGTACGATCATCTATATGGCCAAATGCTTCACAGATCTGATTAAACATCTCCAGGTGAGTAATGGGGTCACCTGTTCCATCAAACTTCATGATCAGCTTAGAGATGTTTTTTGGTTTGGTTCATTCCTACCTAGGTTGAATTGATGCACGGGGAGTAATGCCAGTGGGGCTAACCCCCTCTCTATTTCCATGGCAATCCTTAACATTTCAGGTGAACCCTATCATGGCAGGTTGTTGAGAGGTAGCGATTGCGGTTGTGAAATGCTACATTGATGGGGGATGGGTGAGTTGTAGAACACCTCAGTTAAGAGGGGGTGTTGAGAGATGTAATCACAGTGTTGTATGTGGGAAACACCCTGGAGGTGCAAGATATTGTAGCAAGATAAGAATGCCACATGTAATATTGTATGGTGTGTGAGTGTTGACCAAAAGAGTGGAAAAGGGAGTGCCACATGGATGATGATGATGTGTAAAGTGGGATAAGGCTAGAAAGCCTATATCATTGTATGGTTCATTTGTGATATGCAATAGAATTGAGTGTTGAGTGTGCAATCTCTCTCTCTCTCTCTCTCTCTCTCTCTCGCTTTCTCTCTCATGGAGTTCTTAGTGTGGTTTAATCCACCTTAATTATGTTGCTTAATCTATGTCTATCACCATGATCAACCCCATTTTAGGATTGTTTAACACGGGTGCAGGTAGTGCAAGTTGGGGAGGAATAGGTTATGGAGGAGTGGGATCGGGCGGACCAGTGTGGCAGTCTTTGCCCTCTGGGAGAACCAGGTTGTGGCCCACCTGGTCCTGTTTGGTACACTAGGTGTGCCCTTTGAGGTGGGTACTGCTGATAGACTGGCGGGCCCTCTTGTGGTGATGGGCCTGGGTAGACCCATTCTCGTTGGTATGATGTCTCAGGCCTTTGGGAAGATGGACCTAGTTCTTGGTTTGGCAAGGTTTTTGGAGCTCTAAAATGAGTCTGCCACCCATGAGACAGGTGTGGCTCTCCAGTCTGGTAGCTGGGTTTGAGACAAATGGCTCTCGCTATGGTCAATTTCTACTCTAAGATCTAGAGATGGAGTGGGCCCACTTTCTTGAGATTGATCTATATCTCTCACCCTGTGTGTAAGATTCCTCCCTCTAGCTTTTGAGGTGTAAAGGTGTAAGAACCTCCCCTCCTGTAATAGAAGAAAGATCTTGTTTTACCCTGTTTTGGCCTTGAGAGAGAAAAGGTCTAGAGAGAGGTAATCTAAAGTTGAGATATCTTTGGATATAAAAATTCTTCTAATGTCTAAAATGGATTCCCTTGAATCAGAAGTTCAAAATGGACTTTCCAACGTGCATTAGAAATTAATTGAAAATGGTATAATGGACCTTAGCCTAAGGATCTACATTTTCAGAAATTTTTGAATTATAGTCCAATTAAGGTTCGAATGGGCCAATTGGATTAATCCAAGTGTTGGGATGAGATAAATCCAAAGAATAAAAGAAAATACCCAAAAATGAGTAAATGCTCACATAAGATGAAGAGTTGACTGAGTACAATGTTTATTAGTTAAAAATTAAGAGATATTACTAAAAAAATGAGATATTTTAGAATAATGATGCATTTTTGACACCTTGGTAAGGAAAGGGAGACTCTTGAGGTAGACGCCTCTTTCACATGTGTGGAAGGGTTTTTAGTTCAAAAAACTTGTGATATTTTTATCTCTCCTCTCTCCTGGATCAAACCAAATCAAAAAGGGAGCCAAACTAGTCTAAATCTTATCCACATTGAGTCAAACTAAACTTGGAAAATTCTAGAGCCCAGTTGGACTTGGTTAGTGGCCTCCCTCACCTATAAATAGACCCTCATTCATTTGTAATTCGATATGGGAGCTATACCATGCCAATATTATATTAAAATAATCATATTTTCTATTATCCCTTAAATTTTCCTCTCTTGGAAGCTTGGAACTCTCTCTCTCTACAACAACTCTTATAGGTGCTCTTCTCC
The DNA here is from genome assembly GCF_041138505.1 of Cibotium barometz. Taxonomy (NCBI): domain Eukaryota; kingdom Viridiplantae; phylum Streptophyta; class Polypodiopsida; order Cyatheales; family Cibotiaceae; genus Cibotium; species Cibotium barometz. The sequence continues at coordinate 36,728,136 of NC_141096.1, read as the reverse complement.
TCTTGGTGGACCAATTGATTGGTCGTCGTCTCGCGAGCTTCACTATTACAATTAGAGAATCAAGCCAAACTTGGAGTAAAATTAAATTTTATGGTTTTTTCCAATTTTCTCGATAACTTTCTTCTTCTCAACCCCTCTCAAGCTTGAGAAGCTTTCAAAATGATTGTTTTAATTCAAATTAAGCTTTCCCTAAGTTTTTAAATGTTTAATTAGCATTAAGTTAACCTTTATGCTTAAATTGTAATGCTTTCTTTAAGTAAATCTCTCTCTCTAAAAGAATAGCCATCTTTATGGCTAAATCCCTTGGAAAAGGATGCTTCTCAATGATAGTCTCTTAATTCAAAGCTAAACTCTAGGCTTGATGAGCTAGAGAGTAAGAAAATGATATTTTTATGATTTTGTGCTATTAAAATAATGGTAAATTCTTTTAGATTGTTTAAGAGTAGTTAAAAACTACTTTAATTCATTCTAAATGAGAAATGGATTATCCTAACAATTTGAGAAAAGAAGAGGAACTACTATCATATTTTCATGAATGAATTATTCTATGGTAATGAGTTCTATATGTTCTTCTTGTAGAAGTGATCTTTATCCCAGGATTCTATGGAGGGTTGACCAAACTATAAAGAACCCCAGAATCAGTTGGATTTAAAGTCGGATTTGAATTATAAATAAAGTGGTCTTTCCACCTGAGCGTCTTGGTTAATTTGGAAAAAAAAAGGAACTTAATAAGAATTTTTGTATTGATAGCATCATGGATCAAGGTCGTCGTGGTGGGAATGTTAACCCCCAACTTGATAAGAAAAAGCTCGACCCGGATGTTCGTAAAACTCTTCATGGATTGCAGTCTGAACCTTTCAAGGGTGAAGGGAAAAACTTGGGTGAGACTGTGGAGAAGTGGATCAAAGCAATGGAAGAATACTTCGATGTCACCGAGTACAACGAGAAAAGTAAAATGGCTCTTGTAAGGCTGAGGATAGTAGAAACAGCCAGAGTGGCATGGAGAAACCACTGTGAGACAAACCATTTGGATTGGAACACCCAGACATAGAATGATCTCAAGATTTACCTAAGGAAGAGATTCTGCCCTCCCGGCTTTTTGGAAACCAAGATAAATGAATTCTTAGAGTTAACCCAGAGAAGTAGAACTATTGAAGAATATCTTCAGGCATTCGCTCTTCTTCTCAAGTACTCCCACCACTGGGGATGAAGAACAGCTGATGGCCAGGTTCATTCGGGGACTAAACGAACCCTTGAATATCCTAGTGAAGAATGCCAAGCCAATTTCCATGGCCAAAGTAGTGGGGATGGTGAAGGATTTCGCCAAGGCCTTTGATGTCAAGGTCCCGCCGAAGCCAACACCATCATCTTTCAAAAGATTTCTAGCTCCGAAAGGTGATTCCAACTTTTCACCACCTAAGAGACAACAAGGTCAACTCAAGATATGGTAAGTTCTAGAATGGAAGAAAGGTCTTTTTCTCGGAACGCAATCCTCTGGAATTTAACTTCAGAAGTTCCACCCTTGAACAAAGAAGTGATGCTATAACTATCAAGGATTTGGACATCGTAGTATGGATTGCCCAACTCCTTTTGGATCAAGGTTTTCAGGGCAGGGAAGTCAGGGACCACGATTCCAGACTCCAGCTCCTTCCTTCCAAAGTAATAAGGTTCCTTTCCGTCAAAATTAGGGAAATCCTAGAGGTAGACCCTCTAACCAACCCTCAGTTTCAATCCAAAGTAATGCAAGACCTCCGCCTCAGAATAGGGGAAGTCAATCTGGGAGAGTGAAGAATCTTGTGCAGAGGTTTACCTATAATGGTTATGTGGCACATCACTATGCATACATGGCAAAAGTTGTGCAGGTTGTAGAGCCCACATGCATTGATGAGGCTGTTGGAAATGTGTGTTGGGAGAAAGCTATGGATGAGGAGGAGATGGATGCACTATATGAAAATGAGACTTGGGATTTAGTGCAATTGCCTGAAGGCAAGAAAGCCATTGGATGCAAGTGGGTGTACAAAGTAAAACATAACAGTGATGGAAGCATAAGCAGGTACAAGGCTAGATTGGTAGCCAAAGGATATGCGCAGACATATGGCATTGATTATTATGAGGAAACTTTCAGCCCAGTTTGCCAAGATGGCAATAGTGAGAGTTGTGATAGCAATGCTGCATCAAAGAAATGATGGTCTTTACATCATATGGATGTAAAGAATGCATTCTTGCATGGGGATTTGCAGGAAGAGGTGTATATGTTGCAGCCACCTGGTTATGAGGATGTGAGTCACCCCGAGCATGTTTGCAGGTTGAAGAAAGCCTTGTATGGCTTAAAACAAGCACTATAAGAGCATGGTCTGACAAGATTTCTGAATATCTTGTCACTATTGGCTTTCATGTAGCCAAGGCAGATTTCTTTTTCTATGTGAGACACAGTGATAGAGGGGTTGTGCTTGTTGTTGTCATCTATGTAGATGACCTGATCATTACGGGGGACCATGATATGCAGAGATCTTTGATGTAAAGATCTTGCTTAGACAAAAGTTTGAGATGAAGGATCTGGGGGAGCTCATATATTTCTTGGGCATTGAGGTGATTAGGTTACAACATGGTATTGGATTACTTCAGAGACAGTATGGCTTGGACATGTTGTCCAAGTATGGTATGACAGGCTGTAAGCCTATCTCAGTGCCATTGGATCAAAATGGCAAGTTGAGTGCAGATTCAGGAGACATTTTGGAGGATTCTACTATGTATAGGCACATAGTAGGAAGCTTGATCTACATGACGATCACCATGCCGGATTTGAGCTATGCTGTTGGGTTGGTGAGTCAATTTATGCAGGTTTCATGGAAGCCGCATTTGGATGCTTTGAGACACATACTGAGGTATGTGAGGTCTACTTTGCATTGTGGACTATTTTATGAAACTAGGAGAGAGATATGTGTACATGGGTACACAGATGCTGATTGGCCTAGTAGTATCTCAGATAGAAGATCTACTAGTGGCTTTGTTGAGATTCAAGCTCGATGTCAGTGTGAGCCAGCTATGCTATGTGCTGGCATGTTAGGTAGGAACATGTGTGAGACATAAATGACCGCGTCCAGCTGGTCATAGTGTGTGGACATTAGCTAGGGTTAGATGTGTGTGGACACAACTCATAGTGTGTGTGTATATTATGGATTATGGCTTTATGCATTGTGTGAGAAGGGAGATGGCTTCCCTCGATGGTTAGGGTTTGCAATATACATTAGGGTTTGCTCCTGTGTGTGTGTCTCCTCTCCCTCTATCGCTTTTTCAACATGGTATCAGAGCCTTGTGCTGTCTATTAGGGTTATGTGAGAGTGAGAGAAGAGGGAGAAGAAGCTGTGAAGAGAGCTGTGAAGCTTAGAGCACACCGATTACTATCAGATCTGAGAGCTTGGCCTATTGGGTAAGGTATTCTAAACATCCTTGAGCGGATTGCAGGTGATTCAGGCAAAAACAAAGCAATTAGGGCAACCCAAGGCAAAGAAAAATTCTGGTTTTTGGAAGCTTTCCATTAAAGCTTGGAAGCACTGATGTATGGTGGAAATACATGTAAATCTGGCAAAGACACATGTATCTGACAAAGAGGAATGTATTGGCAACTCATATGCAAGCCCTACTGTGATTTTGGAGCAATTTACATGCATTTGAATGAGTGAAAAATTTTGGTTTTTGAGCTCCCACAAAACAGAGAAAAGCAACTCAAAATTTGATGCATTTGGAGCATGTTTTTGGCAAAAATCAAGGCATTGACTGGTTACACACTTGCCTAGGTGTGTTGAGCACTTGATTACCTCATCAATTAATAGTTTAATCACTCCCAAAGCCCTCAGGAGCAGGCGGCGTTGATTGGACAGCAGAAATAGAGCTTTTTGCATACTATTTGACATGTGGAGGATCAAATTCAACTCCGGTGCTTGATATATTTCAAAATTGATTTAGAAATTGGCTAATATGCACACTTGAGAAGAGGTCTACATGATTGGATTGAGCAATTGTCATTAATTGAGCTGGGAATGAGCTGATTAAAAAGCCTGTCTACTGGTTGCAGAGAAACAGAGTGACTTTAATCGAACAATTACTCATTGGTCTTAAACAATTGGACTAATTCCTCTTACATGGAGTTAGTGGACATCATTGCTAAGCTAATGAATGCCTGATTGCTCAATTTGGACAAAGATTGAAGAAATTAGAGCAAAATTACTACTGGTTTTTCTGGTTTTTCTAGTTTTTCCCAAAACAAAGAAAGGGGTTTTACAAAATTGATATGTACACATGTTGGATGGTGTTGATACTCAACATTGAGGTTGTTTAGGTGTCAATGCAAGTTACCCATACTTGATTACACCACTACATTATAATTTGGAGCCTTGGAAGGCGCATCAAATCAGGGTATCTCGGACTACGTGAGCCAGTTCATTTTGGATGCATACAAGTTGATTTTCTACATCAAATTTGAAGATTGTTGGCTACTTTGGAGTATCTGGACCACTCATTGGAGTGTGGTTGAGCTGAGGAAGGCTCGTTTACAGATTTGAAGTGTGCGGAAGGTGTATGCATTGAGCAAATATGTCGGATAATCCAGTACAAATTATTGGTGAAATGCTGGATAGGAAGAACTTCCAGGGATGGAAGTACAGGATCAAAAGTTTCTTGAAGGGAAAAGGTTTTTGGAATCTCATTACAGGTGCTGAGCCAGAGCCGGACCTACCCCGACAACCTACACAGCAGAGCAGGTTATCGCTCATAAAGCAATGGTTAGAAAGAGCATTCAAAGTGTTGCATTATCTGTCTATATGTATTTCGGATGCTATGCTCATACACATACATGATGCTGAGAATCCCAAGGATGCATGGGATACATTGGTGAAGTTGTTTGATACAGACACAAGTGCTCGCAAGTCTCAGTTGCGACAACAAATACATAATGTGAAGCGGAATAGAAGGAGCATCCATGATTATGTGCAAGAAATAAAGAAGTTTGCAGATGCATTGGCAACAATAAATGCCCCCATGCCTGATGATGATTTGGTAGACATTACCTTGTGTGGTCTTGGCAAGGAATATAAATCTTTTGATACATCTATCTCGGTTCGGAGTACAGGCTTACCAGAATTTGATGAGTTGGTTTCACTCTTACTTGTTGAGGAAATCAAACTCAGTGATTCATTTCAGGATGCATCTACTAGCCATGATGATAATGGCAGAAATCAGGCTTTCTACTTGCAAAGAGGTTTTAGAGGCAGGGGGAGATTCACAGCACGTGGCCGTGGTAATGGTCGTGGATGGCAGAATAGGTCATCACAACAAAATTTTTATCCTTCATATGGTGCTAGAGGTGGTCGTGGATATACACCTCAGAGAGGCAGAGGTAATCCTCGTGGTAGAGGACGTTGGCAAGGTCAACAAACATCTATCCACATCTATGCAAGATGTGGAATGCTATTACTGTGGGAAATTTGGTCATATGGCAAGAGATTGTTTCCGCAAACAGCATGATTTGAGAGGGGGTAGAGCACAACGTGGTGGTCATTATGGTGGACATTATGCACAACATGGTGGAAATTATGCATCAAGCAGTAATGATGGCACTGCAAATCACTTGTTTGCCATGAAACATGTTGTTGGATCTATGATAACAAATGCTGAGAATGATGATACTTGGTATATGGACTCTGGAGCATCAAACCATATGACTTGTCATGGTGAATGGTTTGAGCATATGAAGCCTATGGATGTGAAAGGCTATGTGGAGACAGGAGATGATACTCAGCATGCCATTACACATGTTGGAAGTGTACCATTGGTTATGCACAATGGTCAAACAAAGTCTATGTCAGATGTATTGTATGTGCCTTCTATCACAAAAAGCTTGGCCTCAGTTGGTCAAATGGTGGAACAGGGATTACAAGTTTGTTTCAACGAGCATGGTTGCTTCGTTGAGGATTTCAAACATGGATGTAGAGTCATTGCTAAAGGCAAGAAAGAAGGTAGATTGTTTAAGCTGGATGCTGGAATTCCTGAGTTAAAATCAGCCATGTTCTCTAAAAGTAGAAATGTGGTACATGACATTAATATGTGGCATAAGAGGATTGGACATGTCAATATACAAAGGTTAAAGAACATGCAGACAAGAGGCATTGTCAGTGGGCTACCTAGATTCAAGTATGATGGGAATATGCATGTTTGTGAAGCCTGTCAGTTTGGAAAGCAGGCAAGGTTGTGGTTTCCTAGAGAAGGAAATATGAGTAGCAGGCCACTTGAGATAGTACACAGTGATGTATGGGGGGTCCTACACAAAACCCATCTATCAAAGGCAGTTTATACTATGTGACATTCATTGATGATTTCAGCAGAATGACATGGATTTACTTTCTCAGAGAGAAGAGTGAAGTGTTGGAAAAGTTTATGGATTTCAAAGCTTTTGCAGAAAAGCAATATGGTTATTGGATTAAGTGTTTGAGGACAGATGGAGGTGGTGAATACACCTCAAATGCTTTTGAGCATTTCTTGAGAAAGCATGGTATAAGAAGACAGTTGACTTGCAGGTATACACCTCAGCAAAATGGTGTGGCTGAGAGAAAGAATAGAGTCATATGTGAAGTGGCTAGGGCAATGCTCAATGAAAAGAGCATGCTAGATTATTATTGGGCAGAAGCTTGTGCTACTGCAATGTATATATTGAACAAAACACCTACAGCAGCCATACATGGAAGTACGCCAGAGATGCGGCTTACAGGTTATAGGCCAGACATTGGACACCTCAAAGTTTTTGGATGCATAGCTTATGTACATGTGCCTGATGAGAGAAGAAGGAAGTTGGATCCTAAGGCAAAAAAGTGTGTATTTGTTGGATATGCACAGGATCGAAAGGCATACAAATGTTACAATCCACAAACTAGACAAGTTATCTCACGAGATGTGGTGTTTGATGAGCTTGCTACTTGGTACAAAGCAAAGGATGAGGGTGTCATTGAGTCACTTGAGGCTGATGTGCCTGTGAACTTGCCACAAGCAAGTTCTAGTTCTACTTCTATGTCTGGGCCAGCAGAAGCTGAGAGTAGTACTGTACGTCCATGGTCAAGACGTTTGAGGCATGAGAGTGTGAGCACTGGGAGTAGTGCTGTGGACAAAGGAAAGAAGAAGGTTGAAGGAATTGGAATTACAGGTTATGAGTCATCAAGTTCAGAGAGTTTGGATGAGGAACTTGGTATACCTGTTTTACGCACACCTGGTGCTAGGCAGGATAGATATGTGCCACCACATGCTAGAGTGATAGGTGTTCAGAGTGATCCGCATGCATTGCGGAGATCCCAGAGCGTCAGATATCCCGTTGACAGGTTGACATATCGAGATTTTACTATGCATTATGCATATATGACATCTATGGTGAAGCATGTGGAACCTACTGCTATACAGAAGCTATTGGAAAGCATGCATGGGAGAAAGCAATGGATGTTGAGATGGAAGCATTGGTTCATAATGACACATGGAATTTGGTTGCATTACCAAACGACAAGAATGTTATTGGTTGTAAATGGGTTTACAAAGTGAAATGCAAGTCTAATGGTTCCATTGAAAGACATAAAGCAAGATTGGTAGCTAAGGGTTATGCACAAACCCAAGGTTTGGACTATGATGAAACGTTTAGTGCAGTGGCAAAGATGGGAACAGTGAGAGTAGTCATTGCTATGGCTGCAGCTAATGGTTGGGAAATGCATCGATGTCAAAAGTACACCCAAGATATCCAACTCATGTATGCAGATTGAAAAAGGCTTTATATGGTTTGAAGCAAGCACCTTGTGCTTGGAGTGATAAGATGAGCAGATATCTTATCTCCCTTGGATTTCAGGTTTCTACAGCAGATTCTTCACTCTATGTGAAGAAGACAGATCATGGGATTGTTTTACTTGTCATCTATGTGGATGACTTAATTTTATCACAGGTGATCATGGTACATATGTGATGCATGTCAAGAAAGCATTGAGTGGGCAATTTGACATGAAAGACCTTGGTGAGTTGAGATATTTTCTTGGAATTAAAGTGATCAAAGACCATGCAGGTACATGGTTAGTACAATGCCAATATGCATTGGATATGTTGGCAAAATATGGCATGACAGGGTGTAAGCCTATGAGTACACCTTTGGAGCAAAATGTGAAGTTGCGGGCTGATTTTGGTGAGGAGTTGGAAGATCCATCTATGTACAGAAAGATGGTTGGTAGTCTCATTTACATGACTATCACACGCCCGGATTTGAGTTATATTGTGGGGCTAGTAAGCCAGTTTATGCAGAGCCCCAGAAAACCTCATTTGGATGCAGTGAGACGCATTATGAGATATGTAAAAACCACTGCACATTATGGTCTACTTTATGAGAGTGGTAATGGCTTGGATATACATGGCTACAGAGATGCTGATTGGGCAGGTAGCTCATATGACAGGAGGTCTACTAGTGGTTATTCTTTTACACTTGGAAGTGCCGTGGTGAGTTGGAGTAGCAAGAAGCAACCTACAGTTGCTTTATCCATTTATCCAGTACAGAGGCTGAATACAGGGGTGCAGACATTGCTAATTGTGAAGCTATATGGTTAAAGAGTCTCTTGGCAGATTTGGGTGAGCCTATTGATGGCAAAGTTTTCATTCATTGTGACAATATGAGCAGTATACAGTTGGCCAAGAATCCAGTATTTCATGCGAGGACTAAACACATAGAGGTCCATTATCATTTTGTCAGAGAGAAGGTGTTGGATGGTACAGTTGATCTATAGTATGTGAAGACTGATGAGCAGGTGGCAAACATCTTTACAAAGCCACTTAGCAGGGAGAAGTTTGAGTACTTTCGTACTATGTTGGGAGTACATTGGGAGTACATGGGATGAGCTTGAGGGGGAGTGTTGAGAGCTTTGATATCCCAAGCTCATCTACATCTTCATCTATGGCAGTACATCATGAGCTTGAGAGGGGCTGTTGAGATTCAAGCTCGATGTCAGTGTGAGCCAGCTATGCTATGTGCTGGCATGTTAGGTAGGAACATGTGTGAGACATAAATGACCGCGTCTAGCTGGTCATAGTAGTATGTGGACATTAGCTAGGGTTAGATGTGTGTGGACACAACTCATAGTGTGTGTGTGTATTATGGATTATGGCTTTATGCATTGTGTGAGAAGGGAGATGGCTTCCCTCGATGGTTAGGGTTTGCAATATACATTAGGGTTTGCTCCTATGTGTGTGTCTCCTCTCCCTCTACCACTTTTTCAATAGGCTTCATGTTTTCTTTGGGGAGTGCTACTGTGACTTGGAGCAGCAAGAAGTAGCCTACGATTGCTCTATCCAGTATACAGAGGCCGAGTACAGAGGTGCTGCTATGGCAGCATGTGAGGTAGCTTGGTTGAGAAAGCTACTTGCAGATTTGGGTCTATCAATGGATAGACAAGTTATCATTTTCTGTGACAACATTAGCAGTATACAGTTGGCCAAGAACCCAGTTTTTCATGCTCGCACGAAGCATATAGAGGTCCACTACCATTTTGTCAGAGAGAAGGTTTTGGTAGGAGGCATTGACCTTGTTTATGTCAGCACACAAGATCAGGTCACTGACATCTTCACCAAATGTTGGGTACAGAGAAGCTCCGTAGATTCAGGGCTTCGCTTGGTGTACATGAGATGGAGTTGAGCTCGAGGGGGAGTGTTGAGATATCGAGCTCATCTAGTGAGGAGGTGGACACTGATGACCTGCCTGGGGGATAGGCCCCACACTTACACCACTGGCATGGTTGGTGAGATCATGGGTGATATGCAGCCAGTGGGATGACAGGCTATATGTGACAGCCATTCTAGAGGCTGGCATAGTTATAGCGCCAGCTCATTTAGTTGGGTTCACACTATAGAGAACCCTAGTATGTATTTGATTGAGTACCTTTTCATATGGTGTGTACTCTTATCTTTGTATATGGTGTGTACTCTTATCTTTTCATATGGTGTGTACTCTTATCTTTGTATATGGTGTGTTGAGTGTTGTATGAAGAAGAAGAAGATTTTCAGCCTCTCACCTTGTGTGGTCTCTTTTAGGGTTTTGTGAGTTTGTGTGTGCTTGCAAGAGCTCAAGCTCTCTTTCCCCCTGCATCTTTTTAAATGTGATGTGATAAGATGTGAATGTGATGTGATGAGATGTGAGTGGATGTGATGAGATGTGAGTGGATGTGATGTAAATGGATGTGAGTGGATGTGATGAGATGTGAGTGGATGTGATGTAAATGGATGTGAGTGGATGTGAGTGGATGTGATGAGATGTGATGTGATGTGATGTAAATGGATGTGGATGTGAATGTGAGGAGATGTGATGCGATGTAAATGGATGTGGATGTGAATGTGATGAGATGTGATGATATGTGAAAGGATATGATGTGATGTAAATGGATGAGAATGAGATGTGATGTGATAGATGTGCATGTGAATGAATGGATGGATGTGGATAGACGTGGATGCAATGTAATGTGGATGGAATGAATGAGATGTGATATGGATAGATGTGGATGTGATGTAATGTGGATGGAATGAATGTGATGTGATGTGGTTGGATGTGAACGAGATGTGATAAGTTGAGGATGGATGTGACGAGATGTGAATGAATGTGGGATGTGAATGGGTGTGATGGATGTGAATGGATGTGATGAGATGTGAGTGGATGTGGTGAGATGTGAATGTGATGTGAATGGATATGATGTGATGTGGATCTGGTTAGATATGAATGAATGAGATGATGTGGATAGATGAGATGTGATGTGATGTGGACTTAGGTAGATGTGATGTGATGTGGACTTGGGTAGATGTGAATGGATGTGAAGTGATATAAATAGATGTGAACGTGATGTGATGATATGTGGATGTGATGTGGATCTCAATGAATGTAGATGGATATGATGTGATATGAATGGATGAGATGTGATGTGGATATGCTGTGACGTGATGTGATGAGATATACTATGATGTGGATATGAATGGATGAGATGTGATGTGGATATGCTGTGACGTGATGTGATGAGTATAGATGTGGATAGATGTGATGAGATATACTATGATGTGATTGGATGAGATATACTATGATGTGATTAGATGAGAATGGATAAAGATGATGGGAATACATTTGACTGGATGATGTGGAATACATTTGACTGGATGATATGGAATACATTTGACTGGATGTGGAATAACCAATGTGAATTGATGTAGAAGAATGTGGAATAACGAGAAATGATGTGGAACAATGTGGAAAGACGAGAGTTCATTAGGAATTGTATTTATGAAACCTGTTTTTAAATGACTGTTTTATGTCAAGAATGTTGGGAAAGCATTTTGACCATCTTGTGAATGAGGTCGTGGAGACCTAAGTGATAAAGTTACAATAGTTGACAGCGGAGAGTCAATGGAGGATGTCTCGCATAGCAAGGTCTCGGCTGAGGTCTTGACCAGCCTCGGTTCGGTTTAAATGGTGAGCTTCCGGTATATGGTGGATGAGGGACCAAGGAAGCGACCTATAAGTGAAGTGCTAGGTGACCTATGAAGGAGACTAGAGGGTGCTGACCATACGGTGCTTGGGCTCTGGGTCGTCAAAGATACCCATGCATGCGGTGTGGAAGAAACTGGAACAAGGAGTTAGAGTTATTTTCTGAACTCGGACATGGATCTGGTTGATTGGCCTTGCTGGTCCTCAATGGATGAGTCCATGGCTCTTTTATAAGGATCTGTTGGTTGATCCTGCTGATCTTCAACAGAGAGTCCATCTAGATTTTCTTAAGTGAATATATTTCCAGGTACTATGATCTAAGAACTATTGAAAAGGCCCCTGAGTTAACAGGTGGTGAGAGCATTCTAGTTACCAATGATGCCATAGGTACACCGATGAAGGAATGATTGCAAATTGGAATTCAAGATAGATATTTTGGAGGATTATGATCAGTGATACTATGGTTTCATTAGAAGATTGTTTTAAAAACAGTTGAATCTGTAAAACAGGCAATTTCATATTGGGTGTGTAAGTGGTGTGACTATCTTGAAGTTTACTTGAAGCATCGGCTAGGGGCCCTGGGAACTCTTTTCCCTGGTACCCAAAGCAAAACATAACCAAATTCCTAAATGGATCCTATCACTACAGTGGTTGGGCGGTTGGCTAACCCATGAGATTGGATGGGATTAGGCTGGACTGATGGATCCCTAAAATGAGACTCAATTCTGTTAAGTTACGATAGTTGAAATAAATCTCGGATAGTCCTTGTTTTATGGAAACGAATCAACGGCTGTGCCTCTTGATGAGAAAAAAAGCATTGGTCTCTATGATCCAAGTACAAGTCTCTATGATCCAAGTACAAGTCTCTTCCTTGATCTGACCATGTGACTTACGGGTTCTGTCGGATCAATTTGGTTAGTTAAGGCTCTTGACCACGTTAGAATAAAAATATCCCAGAGGAATCGCCCGTGCTTTTTGGGTGAGGAAAGTTTTTTCGATTTCAGTTTTGAAAGAACCAAGGGATTAGTCTCTTGTCCGGATATCCGTGGGGCGAGGCCCCGAGTGAGAGGCTCTGCCCCCTGTGCAAGAAGTGCTACTTCCGCTGCTAGCACCACAGAATTCGTTGCACAAGGGGCAGGGATCTTTGACCCTGGGTTGCGGTTCTACGGATTGTGTGTTTCCCAGGATAAAATTGCGAAGCCTTAATGCAAGGCTTTTGCTGAGAATGAGTTGGAGAGATAGGAGTAGGTTTCTGGATAGATGGGATGTCCATACACTGTGGTTTGGGCTCTCTTGCCTCAGGGTCTTGAGTCCCTTGTCCACTACTGGGGAGGTCCTCGTCGCTCTCGCTCTAGTACTATCAAAGATGAGCACCTTTTGACTATTTAACGATGGGTCCGATCTGATTTGCGAAGGGGCATCTAGAGAGATCACTTTGTCGAAGAGAGGGTTATTTCTCACGAACCTACCGAGCGTAGGTGCATGGAAATATAGAAGTACTGTACAGAGCCCTCTTAGAAAAGTTTATTTTTTTTGTTTTTGTTTTTGTTTTTTGTTTTTTTAAAAAGGAATGGCCGTATGCTTTGCAAGCGAATGGGTGTACGCACATAGGAAGGGATGGAACAGGCATTCATTTTTGACTGGCACGGTGTGTGCTTCAAAGAAAATGAGATGGAATGGGCATTCGCTGCTTAGTGAGAGAAGGAACGAGCATTTGGAATGAGATTGCAAAATGGAACAGGCGTTTGCTTTGGGGTAGGAAGGAACGGACGTTCAATGATGAAGCCGATTAGAACGGGCGTAGCGAGGTGATGTCACCGGTGTGTGCTTCAGGATTGGCACGAGCGTTCACTATCCAAGAGGTGAAGGAATGAACGTGCGAGTTTATGGGCTGAGTGGAACAGACGTGGGAAGCCTTGGAACGGATGTGTGCTTTTTCGGAGCATACAGCCGCAGCATTGTCAGTTAGGGAATTTGCAAATTTAACTGGCCTAATGGTTGCAGGTCTGACATCCCCTCTGACAATACAAAATTTTCCTAATTTGAATTTGCTTCAATGCACATGAGGCACAATTAAATGCAATTAAAATAATTTTAATGCTCCTGTAAAATTTAGGCAAAAAATCTACTAGATTTGGGTTGCAGGTAGAAGGAACCGGCGTTCCAGAGTTGGAATGGGTATTCCCTGAACTTGCCATGAATGTTTGCTTCTCAGAGAAACCTGGGAGAATGCAATTTTGCATGGGAACCTCTCCAATCAGAGCTGATTCAGGCACCTTCCCAAGGTTTTTTGATGTTTTTGTTTTTACAAGGAGCTAGAGCTAGTCTCTAGCTACTTATTAATACCTACAATGCATGGTTTAAGCTAATGGATTGAGATTAATTGAATGATTAAATAAAAATGCAAACATGAAGAAAAAACACAAAAATTAAAAATTGCTTGTATGTTTAGGGTAAATAGGGGCAATTACTTGCTTCTCCCTGCTCTCGGTGAAGACTCAAATGCTTTGATGCTCTATGAACCATCCAAACTCGAGGAAATCTCTGACAAGACACAAAACAAAACAATGTTAATCAACCTATCGGTGGATTTTCCCTCTAATCGAGCTAAATCAAGCTCTTGCTAATGAATCAAATAGAGGACCCTAAGCCAAATGCCACTCCCTAGCACTGGCGCCAAAGATGTTAATGGATTAACATACTACCTCACAAGCACAAGAGAGAGAAGAAGAAGGAAGTGCATGCAAGGGTAAAATCTAGTGATTAACACTTGGCTAACCCTATCAAGGTTAACTCCCCGATCCGAGGGCACTAGGGACTCACTCCACACACTCTCTTTGTGTCACCCAAAGAGAGATCCAAGCAAGCTAGGTAGGAGCAAGAGGGAAGGAGCTATGGAGAGCTCAAACTCTACCTCATGCCAAACAATACAAGGTGGAGAGTAATGAGAAGGGAGTGAAGGAGAGAAGGGAGAGCAACACCATTTCTATTCACACACACCAACAATCACAAGCAAGCAAGCCGCCATAAGCAAGCAAGCCGCCATAAGCTCAAGAGAGAGAAAGAGAGGGAGAGAAATCAAGACTCAATTGAGAAAAATGGGATTGTCCCTTTTCATATTTCATAAAATGTCTTATATACATGAGCTCATATTTATAATTTTTGACCGCCCAATTACAAATGAGGCCCCAAAACTACTCTTCCTAGTTTAACTAGCTCTATGTACATCAATTCCTTATGACTGGCATTACACAAGTCATAAGCTTGGTCATCCCGTCTCTTTTACAATTAGCACTTAGCGTGGTTACAAAAAGATGAGTTACAAAGGATTATAGTAGTCACACAAAAGATGAGTTACAAAGGAGGTATAGTAGTCACACAAAAGATTATGTTAACCAAAGTGGTTAACAGGTGCTGACCAATAAACACATGTAAAAAAAAACAACAAAAAAGGAGTCTCTCGGTGATTAGGACCACGGGAACACCTTTTTCCCTTGCCCATGCATGCCTTCTCATTGAGCTCTGTCTTATGTGCACACACCACACAAAGATTCATCATCGATAGCCATCCAGGTATATCACTAGATGAGGGGACCACGGTGGGTGCAAGCCTGGTCAATGGTAGGACCCATCGATTGGATCTTCTTAATCACCCCTGCTACGCCTGAATAACTATGCTTCATGCCTAATCCATCTGACCCATAACTTCTTCTTTGGCTCAACACCTATGGATCCTTGCTATCAACTACCACTCCTATCAACATAGAGCTCCAATGTCAGAAGAAGACAAAGCACCAAAAGAAAAAGAGAGAACACCGCAACCCCATTACTCAATATCCATGGGAGCTAAGTACCCAATGGCGTCTCGACAACAATGCTAATGCTTCATGAACATTTCCATATACATATAGCATCTCGGAGTGCAAGGAATCTCCATGCGTGTTGCCTCCCTATCCCTCTGGAATTCCCTCCTTGCCACTTGCACCATTGTTTTACTAACTCCTCTTTAATCATACCACCTACCACTAGGATACTGGTCATTAAGTATTCCATGCTAGCCTACTCATTCAAGTACTCCGACTCCTCTAATGAGAATGTCCTGTCGAAAATGCAAAAAAAGAGGAAAACACCAAAAACAAAATAAAGAGTACTACTGGGCACATATGAAAAAGCGAACTCATAAGAGCCCATCAGACTAG
Organism: Cibotium barometz; assembly: GCF_041138505.1. Taxonomy (NCBI): domain Eukaryota; kingdom Viridiplantae; phylum Streptophyta; class Polypodiopsida; order Cyatheales; family Cibotiaceae; genus Cibotium; species Cibotium barometz. The sequence continues at coordinate 36,712,407 of NC_141096.1, read as the reverse complement.
CTATATAATTAATTGCCAGTACTCTACTAACTTTTTTCCATCTTACCAACTTCCCCACCCCCTCTCATTTTCGGAGAGATAGGAGAACCAACCAAGTGTGACACTTCCCTACATGCCCCGACAACCTCTTACCGATCAGAGGATGTGATTAACTTTAACAAGGGGAGTATGTTAACCACATATTGGTTAGGGTCCTTAGTCTAGGACAGATTTTGGTGTTTATCACCCTTTTTATGAAGACAGCCTAGGGCTGTAGAAGAGTACCTTTTTTTTACTATATGATATATACTAAATTTCCAGCATATCTCTCTCTCTCTACTCTCTCTTCATGTCTGCATTTTGCATCAGCATGTTTCCAGGAGTGTTTAGGGCTGAAAGAAGACTCCCAAAGCTTCCGCATGTAACATTGGTATCAGAGCATCAGGCTCAGCCAAGCTAAACATTGAATCAGTCCCATATGATGGTGTACAGGTCCAAGGTACAGGAAAGTACACAGATACGAAGCCCAAGGCAAGGAACACAAAATCGGGAAGAGCTCCCAGGAGGTCTGTTGGTGGTGTTCCACAAAGCCAGAGGGGATGGGAGTCCTGTGAGCCAGATAGGTTCTCGGGAAATGGTCCCAAGGGAGGATTACCCTCCAAGGGGTGATGTGAGAGTGCCAAACTCATTTCTCAGGAATGAAGACCAAGACAGTGTTCAGAGTCAAGGTAGGAATGGATTGTGGACTAGATGGAATAGATGCATAGATCTTATCAAGAGACAGAGTGGTTTTGGAGACCGCTGGGCCGCGCTTTCAGAGAAAAGGGTTGCCAGGGATGGATGGATAACAGAGGGATTTCAGAAATAAGATTGGGATGATGACAGTCATCCAAGAACAGGTTGGAATCCCGTCATCAAGTTTAGCAGAGGGGGATGTCATGTGCATGAAAGATGCCATGGACATTCTCAGGTGCTGGTCCAGAAGAGGCATGAAAGATTGGGATGATGACAGTCATCCAAGAACAGGTTGGAATCCCGTCATCAAGTTTAGCAGAGGGGGATGTCATGTGCATGAAAGATGCCATGGACATTCTCAGGTGCTGGTCCAGAAGAGGCAGCTAGAAAAAGAGTATGAACCAGATAGAGTTAGGATTTTGAGCACAAGATACAGAAGTGGACAGAGCAAGGCCTAGAGGGCATGAAGAGGGTGTCTTGATAGTGTGTTAGAAGAAAAGATAGGTTGTCGGGCTGCTCATAGTGTTGGTCAACTGAACCAAAGGATAGGGCGCGGCTGTAGGCACATCATGATTAAGGAAGAGATCCAGTCAGGCAGCGCTGAAGAGCATTTAAAGCTGTAGGCACATCATGATTAAGGAAGAGATCCAGTCAGGCAGCGCTGAAGAGCATTTAAAGCATAAATGATCGGCCAGTGTAGCAAGTGCCAAGAACCCTATAAAAGGCAAAGCATGCTCATAGATTGAACCATTCATTCCTTTAGGGAGTGGATCCTTAGGGTCCTTAGTCTAGGACATATTTTGGTGTTTATCACCCTTTTTTTGAAGACAGCCTAGGGCTGTAGAAGAGTACCTTTTTTGAAGACAGCCTAGGGCTGTAGAAGAGTACCTTTTTGTACTATATGATATATACTAAATTTCCAGCATATCTCTCTCTCTCTACTCTCTCTTCATGTCTACGTTTTGCATCAGCATGTTTCTAGGAGTGTTTAGGGTTGAAAGAAGACTCTCAGAGCTTTCGCATGTAACACCTTTCGTGACCAGATAAAAGATTTGGGAAGTAAGGGACCTTTTAACTAGATGAAGTTTTCTTCCTTCTTCTGCCACAAATAGGCATCCTTTATGTCACAAGGGTAAGGTCCTCTTCATTGAGCTTGTAAGTTTCCTTAAGTTCTATCCTAGATTTCCACCCTTTGGTATTGTAATTCCATACATCTCCCCAAGTTGCCAAAGCCTACTTGGAAAGATTATAGGCAAACCTATACAAAGGCTGTGGAATGTAGTTTTGGCAAACCATGGAGAACCAAATGGAGCCCTTGTGAGTGAAAGAATCTTGCTTTGGCTCTATGGCTATCCGTAAGGACAATTTTTTCTTCGATTTTGTTCCATGAGGTCCACATTCTTTTGATCATTGATACTCCCCTTAGGTTTAATCTAAATCTTGCCAAAAAAACAAAGTGAGAGGGGGAAGATTCTTCCATCTCTAAAAGCCTTAAATTGCAAAAAGGGAGGAATCCCTATGAATGAGTTGGGCTTAGTCCTCTTTAGGGTTGAGCCAGCTTCTGACCAACCATTTAGCTACCATATTATCTGCAAGCTCAGCTATGTCTAGAATTCCTAGTCCTCCTTCCTCCTTGGGTGAAGTACAATATTTCCATGCAACTTTGGGCATTTAGAAAGACCCCATAGGAAGTTTTTGCACATTGACTCCAAAAGCTTGAGTTCAGCTAGGGAAGGTCTCCAGCAAGAGAGGGGGAAAAAAATGTGGAGGGGATTAAGATATGGATATGTTTCAGAACCACAATCATGCAGGCTAAACTATAATGCAACCCTTTCCATTTAGCAAGGTGCATTTTGACCTTATCCCCATGACACAGCCATCTCTGATGCATGCTGATTCCAAAACCCATTGGAATCCCTAACTGTCTAAATATTCTGCCACCATCAGGGATAGTTTGGTAGCCTTGATCAAGAAGCCATCGAGGGGGATCTTGAAGAAGAGTTCTAATACCTATTTTAGTGTGATTGATGAGGAACCCTAAAGCCAGGCAGAATGTTTGGAGACAGTCCCAAAATGATCGAATGGACTGGGGGTCATTCTGGATTAGACTATTTGTGTCATTTGCAAACTGTTGAAGACATAGTTGCTTTTGATCACCTGGGAGACTAATCCCTCATAGTTGTTGAGCATGCATTGCATTCTCTACCCAGCAGCCATCCAAAGCATCACCTACAATAGAAAACAATAAAGGGGCAAGGGGGCAACCCTACCGTATAGATCTTCTTAATGTAAAGGGGGGAGATAACTGTCCATTTATTGCCACCCTAGCACTAGCATTTGCAAACAGGGTGTGGACTACCTTTATAAATCTTGGGTCTATACCCATTTCATGAAGAGATTATAGGATGAAGTCCCATTCTAGTCTATCATATGCTTTATCAAAGTCAATTTTGAAGAAAATAAAGTCTTGGTTATAACTTTGAGCATATTCTATTCCTTCCCAAAGAGAAATAATGGCATCCAGAGTGTACCTTTCTTTGAAAAAACCTTTTTTCTCACTTCTAATCCAAGCGTTGAGGTTATAAGTGAGACTTAAGGCTATGGTTTTTTCAAAGATTTTGTATGTAGTTGAAAGCATTGTAATTGGTGCTGATTTCCTCTTTAGGACCCCTTTTGTGGATTAGCTTAATAACACTCTCACTAATGTGATAGAGGAGAGAGATTACTTTCCAAACTTGTGTTAGATGGGAGATCAAGACTTTCTTGAAGCATTTGAAAAATTCATTAGGAAGGCCATGAAGTCCAGGAATTTTGCCACTCTTTATAGGGAATCAATTTCCACCCCTCATTCATCCTTTGTTAAATCCCTTTTAAGCATAGCAGCCAAAGATGAGGGAACTGTTTTGTTTCTACACTTGTGCTATTTTTGCACAAGCTTCTTGTTTTGCTGAGGACCTGAGAGGAGGGAACTAAATATGCTCTCATAGTGAGATTGAACTACAACCAAGTTTTCCTCAGTTGATGCGACCCTATTCCCTTGGATGTCCCTCAACATGGGTATTGTGTCTTTTTCCCTATATTTTTTAAAGGTAGTTGAAGGTCTCCTTATTTGGTGTCGAGTGCATCCCACACTTGGATGCCACGTAGACATATCTATACAGAAGGTGCAAGACCTGGGATGGTGAGCTGGTCCCATGTGAGCCCAGTCCAAGACAAGTCAGCCAAGGATCCATCTCAGTCGCCCGAGGTTAGGTGTGCATTGTCTTGCACAGGAGTCCCACATCAGGTGTGCAGTCTGTGCTGTGAGTCTCCCTTTGGAATGATGTCAGTGATTCTGTGTATCTGGTATGGTACCAGATGCCAGATCACTGTGTAATTAGTTAGGGTTTGCTTTTAGAACAAGGGACCAGCCCATAGGTCTACCCCAAGTCTTAGTGTGGGCATGGGGATGGTGTGAAACCACCCCCATGATGAGGGCCAAGAAGGCCCTGACTGAGAACCCACCAGCCATGGAGGGGCTGTAAAACAGCCCCAGGGGCATGCCAGGGGCAGCCGACAGTCCATGAAGCAATTATTGGGCTATAGGGCAGGTGAGCTGCCTAGCCTCAGGGTACTTGCAAAATCAGTGCCCAGCCCATATAGAATCAAGCGCAGAGGATGCCCAGCCATTTAGGGAATGATGCACATCTTTTTATGTGATTTTTTCTAGCATTTAATACTGATTTACAGTTGTGGTGGGGGCAGAAAAGGAAACTGGCTGGCTGACTGTAGTGTAGCTGGCCGACTGCTCATCCTGGAGTAGTATAAATAGAGGAGCCCACAATCCCATTGTTTCATCTTAGATTTCACCAAGAGCTCAAGCATACAAGGCTTAGACAAGCCAAGGAGTTGCTAAAGCAAAGGGGTGAAGGACTACACGTCAAGGGTAGAGTTTTCTCAGCCAAGAAAGGTTAAGATTCTTGTATTTTCTTTTCAGATTTACATCATTCTAATAAAGCAAATACACCATCCGTGGTGGGGGCCCTATAGAGGGTATTTGGGACCCAATACTGTGTCCTCTCCATCTCTCCCTCTCTCTCTCTCTCTCTCTCTCTCTCTCTCTCTCTCTCTCTCTCTCTCTCTCTCTCTCTCTCTATTTTCTGCACATCTTCATTCAGTTTGTGCGTTAATTCCGTCATGAAAAGTGTACTGATTTTTGAGCATTGAAGTTATCGATCTTCTCCAAAGATTTCGCATGTTACAGTGGTATATCAGAGCCTACTTCAAGTCCAAAGACTCAGCAAAGAAACTATAATTTTTTCTCACTTGTGTGGTTGGTTTTTTCAGACGCCGGTGGACTACCCTTTTTGGAGTGACTCCTGTCCCTCGAAGGACGGGTGGTTTTAGCCTCCGGACGTCTCCCACACAGATAGTGGATGATTAGATTGCATTCCAGAAAGGAAGTGCAGTTTCCTGCTATGGTGAGCGTTGACGACAAGAGAGACCAAGAACCATGGGACCAGAGTGCACTAGGCAGCCAGCTAGGGCACCAGGCTTGAGTGTTACAGATATGTTCCAGTAGATGATGCAAGCAATCGTAGACCAAACAACCAAGTTGGATGAGTAGAAGGCGCAGATCTTGGCTATAGAAGAGCGCACCCATTCTCCAGCGTCGCGTTTTCCATCTCCTCTTCCCTCTCCTTCCGTATCCCAGATTCCAGATCCTCGACACACACAGGGACCCTCTCGCGAGGTCAAAGCCATAGCCAAGCTCTTTGCTTGAGTTGCAGATGCATGCATTGGAGATCCGACAACGTGAAGACGAAGCCATGCGATGCGTGGAGAACAAGCGTTACCTAGCAGCTTTGGACGCCAGATTGACACCGCGGCGGTGCCCTCGAATCATTTTTCCGAGAAAATGAACTTCAATAAGTATAATGGTAAACTCAATCCCACAACTCTCTATTCACATCAGCTTGAAGCTTACTTTGCCACAGTTAGAAAGACAGATACCGACAAAGTAATCTTAGCCATGGTACTTGGAAGGTGAGGCCATTCCTTGGTGGACTTAGTCGGCTCATGCCCACACCAGATTAGGTATGGCAGCTTATGTGTGGGACGAGTTTGTCTGTGACCTTAAGCAGCGGTTTCTACCACCCCACTACCTTGAGTGACTCGAAGACGAGTTCAGGGGAGCACGTCAAAACCTATTAAAACCAGTCCTTCAGTTTGCCAATAGAATTTCGACTTTATGTGTGCAATTAGGCTTATCTGATACAGATAAGAAAGGATAGTTTTTGTATGGCCTTGACATGCAAATCCAATGGGTGGTGTGTATGTTTCGGCCAGCCACCTTTGAAGACGCACTCTTGCTTGCGCAGAGTGTAGAAATGAAACATAATGGTGGCAAGCCCAAGACTTCCCAGCCGGCTTCTCCCAGGGCTATCGCCTCGAGGGGCAAAGGCCAGAACCAGACGGGGCCTTCCCCAGGACGATAGAGCCTCTGGCTCCAAGAACTCGAATAATGCGTCTAAGCTTACTCCAGAGACAGAAAGTGGAGGCAGGCAAGATAGGTGGCAAGTTGAGTGCTGAGGAGCTTTCTCAGTACAAGAAGGAGATGTTTCTTTTGTCACACAAAAGGACATACTTCTTGGGATTGTCCTAAGAAGCCTCCAAAGCCTGCCGTCGCTACCTCCACAACTTCCGTGGTGAGCTCAGCTCCCACACAAACCCCAGTGGCTACCCCTAGTAGTTCTTCAAACCCCAGTGCTTCAGTTGGAGTAATTATTAGCCCCAGGAGCTCGAAGATAAGCAGAAGGGCGCCCATGACCAGGAGTATGAGTGTGCAACAAATTGCTCAAGTCCTTTGGCTACATAGGTGGCCAGAGACTCGTTGTCTTGTTTGACAACGCAGCACGGAGGATGTGGTCATAGAACAGGCCGTTAGGCGTGCCCGTTTCGACCTGACTTCGATGGACAAACAGGTTGAGGGTTTTAGCATAGGCATGACAACGAGTGTCAAGTATGAAGCTCTAGGTGCTAAGTTAGTTATTCAAGGCATTGAATTTGTGCGTGATTTTATGGTTTCCCCTCTTGTAGGAGGAAACATAATTTTGGATATTCAATGGTTTCACAAGTTTCTTCTAGAGGCTGAATGGAGTAAAGGTGTTCTCGAAACTTGATTTAATGAGTGGGTACCACAGGTGCGAATTGTGGAGGGGAACATCCCCAAGGTTGAATGGAGTAAAGGTGTTCTCGAAACTTGATTTAACGAGTGGGTACCACCAGGTGCGAATTGTGGAGGGGAACATCCCCAAGACAGCCTTCCATATACGGAATGGGCCCACTATGAATTTGTAGTCATGCCATTTGGCTTGACGAACGCCCCAGCTACTTTCAACTGCATGATGATGTGTGTTTTCTGGGATTTGATTGGAAAGTGTGTGTTCATATTTCTGGATGACATACTGGTATTTTCAGCTATGATTGAGTAGCATGACATTGATGTGGAAAGTCCTTAAGTTGCTGGAAAGCAACGAGCTCTACGTCAATGAAAAGAAGTCAGAATTTTATCTATTCTAGGTGCATTACTTGGGATACATAATTAGTGCCAAAGGCATTCAACTTGATCCGGCTAAAGTGGTCGAGATTGTCAACTGGGAAGTACCTCAGACAGCCTACGACATCAGATCCTTTGTGGGTATATATGCCAGGCATACTCCACCCACATCGACAAGTTTTCTGATCTCTTGGTGGATCTCACCGATCTGTTAAAGGGTGTGAAGACAAGAAGGCAAAAGATTCGAATGAATCCATGAGCATTGGAGGTATTCAAGAACCTCAAGGTGGCTTTATCAGAAGTGCCTTGTTTAGCACTTGCCTCATGGGACGAGCCGATGTGAGTAACATCGCAATTGGAGGTGTTTTCTAATAGAATGGTCATCCAGTAGCTTACATGTCTCGTAAGTTACTGCCCGCAGAGAAAAACTACTCAGTCTATGATCATGAACTTCTACCAGTTATACAGGCCTTGAAACATTGGAAATAATTTTTGTATGGCCGTGACTTTGAGGTTCACACTGACCATCAGGCATTACGCTCGATTTAGACAATGCCAAGTGCACAGTGGAGTGATCAACAACACCGCTGGAGTCAAATATTCCAGTAATTCGGTGGTGTACCTTCCAAGAAAGGCCAATCCAGTGGGGCCGATGCTTTGAGCAGGAAGGGACAAGTGACTATGATTCAAACCACTAGACTCGATCTCTTGTTGGTATACAGGACTAGATGACATGAAGCACACGTACGTGGATTCCAAGAAATTCAGTACACAGTGGGAACAGGCATTGGATGACACAGGACCATGCCACTTTCTGATACGCGATGGTTGGCTTTTCTACAAAGGCCGACTCTGTGTCATGAAGTCGTTCAGGGCAGCTCTTCTCCATGATGCCCATGACGCCATTACAGGTGGTCATAGGGACATGAATTCGACTCTGGAGAAATTGAAACGACAATATTATTGGCCAAAGATGAGGCGAGATGTGTTTACATATGTAAAACACTGTGATATTTGTCAAAAGGTGAAAGCTCCTCGTGGAAAGAAGATAGGGTTGTTATAGCCCTTGCCAATTCCTGAGGGTCCTTTCAATGGACTTTGTCACAAATTTGCCTCCCAGTCCAAATAAGCGTAATACGCAGTGCTTAACTATCATTCTTGAGGGTCCTTTCCAAGATATTTCAATGGATTTTGTCATGAATCTGCCTCCCAGTCCAAATAAGCGTAATATGCAGTGCTTAACTATCATTGATAGATTTAGAAAATTTGTTATGCTTATTCCTTGCAGGGCCAATAATGTGACCACCGAGGATGTTGCCCATTGTTCATTCGGCATTGGTACCCGAGGACGATTGGCAGGATTCCTAGGACCATAGTGTCAGAGTGCGATGCCAAGTTTACCAGTCATTTTTGGAGGGCATTGTTTGATAACTTTGGTACTAAGTTGAATTTTTCTAGTGCATTCCACCCACAGACGGATGGCCAGACAGAGATATACAACCAGTTGGCCTTTGATGTGCTGAAGTGTTATGTCCACGATCAGCAAGGTAAGTGGGAATCTTATTTGCCTTTAGTTCAAGCTGTTTTGAATGATTCTTTTTCTTTAGCTATTGGTAGGACTCCATATGAGAGAGCATTTGGAAGACCTTTCCAGTCATTGTTGACCAGGACCTCATCTTCAATACCTGAAGCAAAGAGAGTGATGGAGTCTTACCCCAAGAGATTTTAGAGTCTGCTAAAGACAGGTTGGCTAAAGCGCAAGAGGCCTACACTCGACAGGCCAATAAAGACTGAAGGGATATGAAGTTTTCAGAAGGAGATTGGGTTTATCTTTGGATTATGAAGCAAAGGTTGAAGCAGGTGGGCAAGCGATGCCCAAAGTTGTCTTTCAGGAGCTTTGGACCTTTTTCCATTATTAGGAAAAAGATTAATGAGGTGTCTATGCAGTTAAAGATACCTCTGAGTTGGACTATGCACAATGTGTTTCACATCAATTGGTTAAAGCCTATGTAGGTCCTATCCCTTCAGAAGTCAAAGACGAAGCGGAACTTGATATTGTTGATGAAGCAGAAGTTATGGTTCTAGAATAGATCCTTCTTCACCATTTCAAGCATGGCTCAGGTGGCCGAAGACTAAGACAGTTCCTCACTCATCACACGAAGTTTCAGGACCGAGGGACCCATGAAGAGGTATGGCTCGACACAAAGAGTTTTTTGAAGACTATTCGGCGTTATTGACAGATTATTTGAAGGCTATGCATCTTTCATCAAGTTAAGCGGAAGGGGATGTCACATGCATCCCGCACTTGGATGCCATGTAGACATATCTGTACTACAGAAGGTGCAGGACCTGGGACAGTGAACTGATCCCATGTGAGCCCAGTCCGGGATGAGTCAGCCCAGGGATCCATCTCAGGCGTCTGAGGTCAGGTGTGCATTGTCCTACACAGGAGTCCAAGGTCAGGTGTGCACTGTCGTGCACATGAAATAGTGCTAGTCCGCGCTGTGAGTCTCCCTCTAGAATGATGTCAGTGATTCTGTGTATCTAGTATGGTACCAGATGCCAAATGTAAGATTCCTCCCTCCAGCTTTTGAGGGGTGTAGGTGTAAGTACCTCCCCTTCTGATCTTATAACTATTCCCCTCTTTGAAATAAAAGAAAGATCCTATTTTACCATATTTTGGCGTGGACAGAGAAAATGTCTAGAGGGAGGTAATTCAAAATTGAGATATTTTTGGATATAAAAATCCTTCTAGTGTCTTAAATGGTTCCCTTGAAATAAAAATTCAAAAATAACTTTCCAATGTGCAATTGAAATTAATTGAAAAAAGGTAAAAAAGACCTTAGCCTAAGGGTCCAGATTTTCAAAAAAATTTAGATTATGGTCCAATTGAGGTTCCTATGGACCAATAAGATTAATCCAAATGTAGGGAGGAGATAAATTGAAGAATAAAAGAAAATCCCCCAAAAATGAGTAAATGCTCACATAAGATGAAGAGTTGACTAAGGACAAGGTTTATTAGTTAAAAAAGAAGAGATATTTAGAAGAAATGATACATTTTTGAAACCTCAGTGTGGGGATCTCCCCTCATGAAGGAGGTGCCTATTTCACATGTATGGAGGAGTTTTAAACTAAAAAATAATGAGATATTTTTATCTCTCCTCTCTCCTGTTTCAACTAGATCCAAAAAGTACGCTAAACTGACCCAAAAATGGTCAAAAATTGACCAAATTGATCTGGAAAATTCTAGAATCAGTTTGCTTGGTTAGAGGCTCACTTTTTCCTATAAATAGAAGCCTACCCCTTTGTAAAAGGTTAAAAGTGTTTATGCACTGTTACTGTACTCCTACCCAGAGCCAATTGCATTGAATTTTCTTGATAATTCAATTGTTTTTGACTCAATCCTCTCCAAAATAATTGGTGGTCACTCTTGATCTAAACAAGAGTAGAACCCTCAATCCCTCAAGCCAAAGGAAAGCTTACAAACTCTATGTAAGCTAAATTCTTCTAAATTCTTCTTACTTTTAATTTTAAATCTATGGTTTTCTTGATTTTCTTGTTTGTTTTAGTTGATTTAAGAAAATTCTGATGCTATGCCTTGATGAAAAGGCCATCCCCTTCTCTTCTTTACAATTCAGCCTTTCTTTATCCTAGAATATGTAACAAAAAGATTAATTAAACTTTTCTTATTGTTTACTCTCTTGGAAATTAAAAATTGTATAGATTAGAGTCCTTTGCATCATATTGGGGTTAATTTAAAATAGAATATTAAAAATGAGAAATTGTATAGATTAGAGTCCTTTGCATCATATTGGGATTAATTTAAATTGAAAATAGAATGTTAAAAATGAGAAATGGTCAGCCATATATAAAGAAAGTTACATCTTATTGGGGTTAATTTAAATTGAAAATAGAATGTTAAAAATGAGAAATGGTCAGCCATACAAAGGAAGTTATGGCAAAATTTTCTAGAATTTTGTGGAAAAGAAAGTTCACTTTTATATTACCCCAAAAGAGTAATTCCCACCTTTTGTGCATTCTAAAAGAAATATTCTAATTTACTCCATGTACATATTCACCTATGAATATGCATGGATATCACTCATATTAATTAATTAAAATTAATTTCTATGCATAGAAAGATGCATAATGGAAATTTTTATTTTATGAAAGTGTTGTTTTCATTGAGTTTAATTTTATGCATAAAGGATTTATTTTATTTCAAAAGTGTTATTCTCATTAAAATTGATTTTATGCATAGAAAGATGCATAAAGGATTTATTTTTATTTCAAAAGTGTTATTCTCATTAAAATTGATTTTATGCATGGAAAGATGCATAAAGGATTTATTTTTATTTCAAAAGTGTTATTCTCATTAAAATTGATTTTATGCATGGAAAGATGCATAAAGGATTTAATTTTATTTCAAAAGTGTTATTCTTATTAAAATTGATTTTTTGCATAAAGGATTTATTTTTATTTCAAAAGTGTTATTTGCTGAGTACTATGAGGTAGGAACCAGGCCTCTGAGTGGACAGGTGGTGAGCATTCTGGTTGCCAATGATGCCATAGGTACACCGATTAAGGAATGATGGTGGGAAATTAGGATTCAATTGGAGATTTGGAGGATTATGATCAGTAAAACTCTCGTTTCATTAAATGATTGTTTTAAAGACAGCTGATTCTGTGAAAAAGGCAATTTCATATTGGGTGTGTAAGTGGTGTGACTAGTTTTAAGTTGCATGAATATCCGACTAGGGGACTTGGGAACTCTTTTCCTTGGTACCTTGGACAAAACCTAACCAAATTCTTAAATGGATCCCATCACTACAGTGGTTGGATGGTTGGCTAACCCACAGGACTGGATGGGGTTATGCTGGACTGATGGATCCCTAAAATGAGACTCAATTCTGTCATGGTACGATAGATGTAAATCCCGGATAAAAATTGTTCTATGAAAAAGAATCAACGGTGTGCCTCTCAATGAGGAAAAAAGCATTGGTCTCTATGATCCAAGTGCAATCCTTTCCTTGATTTGACTATGGGACTTACGGGTTTGGTCAGATCAGCTCACTAAGTTAAGGCTTTTGACTATGTTAGAGTAAAAATATCATGGAGGAATCGCCCATGCAAGCTTTTCGGGTGAGGGAAGTTTTTCTGGGTTTGGTTTTGGAAGAACCGAGGGATTAGTCTCTTGTTCGGATATCCATGGGCGAGGCCTCGAGTGAGGGACCCTTCCCTGCGCAAGAAGTGCTACTTCCGCTGCTGGCACCCCTGAATTCGTTACGCGGTGGGGATAGGGATCTTTCAGTTGGTATGAGAGTAAATTGGCTAATGTGGATCAACTGAGAAGCAAAAAATGTCAAACATTTATGAAGTAACAGTAAAAGGTTGTAACTGTGTGATAAATTTTATACAAATTATTATTCAGACTGAAATTCATAATTTGGTAATTAGGTCTTTAGATGGAAGTACCGCAATTATGAAATCCTTGACTTGCTTGAGGCCTAGACATGATGGTATTTACCTTATAGTTCCAAGGACCGTGACTACCCGTATATACCGAGGGTATAACTGCAGCTCTTTACTGGCAGTATATACGAGTAAATCTAAGACCTTGAAATTATAAGCATAAATGCTATCCAGATGATGGATTCGAATGTGGTTGATATGATTTTTAAATTCTGGTTAAGAACCGATGAGTTGATTTTGATTTTGATTGAAAAATGATGATTCTTGAATTTTGGTTGAAATGTAATAAGCTAAGCAAAACCACCATGAGGATGAATGGGGCGAGTCCCTGTGATGATGTTCGTAACTGGAATGATGATAATGACTGCAAAAAATTACTATGAGATTAGTGGATTGTGCTGACAGATTACTACTGTTAACACTTGACCCAGTGGATCAAGTTAAGGGATGACAAACTAAAAACTTGTATAATTGAAATTCCCCTTGGAGGAATGTTCAGATGGAAACTTCGGTCTAATGGACCATATTTGTGTTAAGGATATGAATGATATGATCTGAAGGAATTGTTATCTGATGATGAGTTCTATGTAAGGGATCTTTATCTCAGGATTCTGTTGGGTTCACCAGACTATAAGGAACCTCATAATCAGTTGGATCTTAAAGGAAAGAGTTGTCCTCTAGTTGTGAGATGAGAACATCTCGCATTTTTTAAGTGGGGTAGGATGTAAGATTCCTCCCTCTAGTTTTTGAGATGTGTAGGTGTAAGTACCTCCCCTTCTGATCTTATAATTATTCCCCTCTCTGAAATAAAAGAAAGATCCAATTTTACCATATTTTTGCATGGAGAGAGAAAATGTCTAGAGAGAGGTAATTTAAAATTGTGATATTTTTGGATATAAAAATCCTCCTAGTGTCTAAAATGGTTTCCCCTGAAACAAAAATTCAAAAAGAACTTTCCAATGTGCAATTGGAATTAATTGAAAATAGGTAAAAATGACCTTAGCCTAAGAGTCTAGATTTTCAAAAAATTTTGGATTATGGTCCAATTAAGGTTCCTATGGACCAATAAGATTAATCCAAATGTAAGGAGGAGATAAATTAAAGAATAAAAAGAATGGATGTGGATGTATGTGAAAGAATGGATGTGGATGTGATGTGAATCAGATAGATGTGAATGAATGGATGGATGGATGTGGATGTGAATGTGAAAGAATGTGGATGTATGTAAAAGAATGGATGTGGATGTATGTGAAAGAATGGATGTGGATGTGTATGTGAGAATGGATGTCGATATGTATGTGAAAGATTGGATATGGATGTATGTGAAAGAATGGATGTAGATGTGTATGTGAAAGAATGTGATATGATGTAAAGAGATGTGATGTGACATGAGTATATGTGGATGTGAAGTGATAGATATGAATGTATGGATAGATATGAGAAGTTGTACTTGTGAACGATTAGATGGATGTGGATAAATGAGATGAGATGTGTATGAATGAGATATGATATAGATAGAAGTGATGTGAGATATTGTGGATAGAATGTATATGATGGGATGGTTATGAGGATGTATGTGGTGGATATGAACGAATAAATGTGATGGATATGATGTGATGTGATGTGTGATGTGAACGAATATGATGTGGATATGGGTAGATGCGAGTGGATGAGATCTGATGTGGATAAATGAGAAAAGATGTGATGAGATGGAAAATGATGTGATGAGAATGGGAATACATATGAAATAAATGAGGATTGATGTGGAACAATATGGAAAGACGAGAGTTCGTTATAGACACTGTATTTATGACATGTTTTTAAATGACTGTTTTATGTCAAGAATGCTGGGGAAGCATTTTGACTGTCTTGTGAATGAGGTCGTGGAGACCTAATCTGATAAAGTTGCAATAGCTGTCGGAGAGTCAATGGAGGACGTCTCGCGTAGCAAGGCTGGCCGAGGTCTAGACCAGTCTCGGTTTGATTAAAATGGTGAGCTTCCGGTATGGTGGATGAGGGACCAAGGAAGCGGCCTATGAGTGAAGCGCTATGTCACTCTGCGAAGGATCCTAGAGGGTACTGACCATAGGGTGCTCGGGCTCTGGGTCACCGATGATACCCACGTGTGTGTCAAGGAAAATATTGGAACAAGGAATAAGAGTTGTTTTCTGAATTCACGCATGGATCTGGTTGATTGACCTTGCTGGTCCTCAACGGATGAGTCCATGGTTGTTTTATATTGATCCATTGGTTGACCTTGCTGATCTTTGACGGAGATTCCATTTTGATATGTGAATATATTGCTGAGTTCTATGAGCTAGGAACCATCAAAAACGCCCCTGATGAGTGGACAGGTGGTGAGCGTTCTGGTTGCTAATGATGCCATAGGTACATTGATTAAGGAATGATTGGAAATTAGGATTCAACTAGAGATTTGGATTCAACTGGAGATTTGGAGGATTATGATCAAAGACACTCTGGTTTCATTAAATGATTGTTTTAAAGACAGCTGATTCTGTGAAAGAGGCAATTTTATACTGGGTGTGTAAGTGGTGTGACTAGTTTTAAGTTGCATGAATATCTAGCTAGGGGGCTTGGAAACTCTTTTCCCTGGTACCTTGGACAAAACCTAACCAAATTCTTAAATGGATCCCATCACTACAGTGGTTGGGTGGTTGGCTAACCCACGGAACTCGATGGGGTTAGGCTGGACTGATGGATTCCTAAAATGAGACTCAATTCTGTCACGGTACGATAGATGAAGTAAATACCGGATAAAAGTTGTTCTATGAAAAAGAATCAACGGCTATGCCACTCAATGAGGAAAAAAGCATTGGTCTCTATGATCCAAGTGCAATCCTTTCCTTGATCTCACTATGGGACTTACGGGTTTGGTCACATCAGCTCAATAAGTTAAGGCTTTTGACTAGGTTAGAGTAAAAATATCCTGGAGAAATCGCCCGTTCTTTCCGGGCGAGGGAAGGTTTTTCGGGTTTGGTTTTGGAAGAACGGAGGGATTAGTCTCTTGTCCGGATATCCGTGGTGGGCGAGGCCGCGAGTGAGGGACCCTACCCCATGCAAGAAGTGCTACTTTCACTGCTAGCACCCCTGAATTCATTGCGCGGTGGGGAGACAGGGATCTTTCAGCCTGGTATCAGAGAAAATTGGCTAATGTGGATCAACGGAGAAGCCAAAAATGTCAAAAATTTATGAAGTAATAGTAAAAGGTTGCAATTGTGTGATAAAATTCATAATATTTGTTATTTAGACTGAAATTCATAATTTGGTAATTGGGTCTTCAGATGGAAGTACTGCAATTATATGGAATCCCTGACTTGCTTGAGGCCTAGACATGATGGTATTTACCGTATAGTTCCAAGGACCGTGACTACCCGTATATACCGAGGGTATAACAGCAGCTCTTTACTGGCAGTATATATGAGTAAATCTAAGACCTTGAAATTATAAGCATAAATGCTATCCAGATAATGAATTCGAATGTGGTTGTTATGATATTTAAATTCTGGTTGAGAACTGATGCGTTGATTTAGATTTTTATTGAAAAATGATGATTCTTGAATTTTGGTTGAAATGTAATAAGTTGAGCAAAACCACAATGAGGATGAATGGGGTGAGTCCCTGTGATGATGTTCGTAACTAGAATGACGAAAATGACTTCAGCAATTCACTATGAGATTAGTGGATTGTGCTGACAGATTACTACTGTTAATACTTGATTTAGTGGATCAAATTAAGAGATGACAAATTAAAAACCTGTATAATTGAAATTCCCCTTGGAGGAATGTTCAGATGGAAACCTCGGTCTAATGGACCATATTTGTGTTAAGGATATGAATGATATGATCTGAAGGAATTGTTATCTAATGATGAGTTCTATGTAAGGGATCTTTATCCTAGGATTCTGTTGGGTTCAACAGACTATAAGAAACCCCAGAATCAGTTGGATCTTAAGGGAAAGAGTTGTCCTCTAGTTACAAGATGAGGACATCTCATATTTTTTAAGTGGGGTAGGATGTAAGAATCCTCCCTCCAGCTTTTGAGGTGTGCAGGTGTAAGTACCTCCCCTTCTGATTTTATAATTATTCCCCTCTTTAAAATAAAAGAAAGATCATGTTTTACTCTATTTTTTTTGGCCTGGAGAGAGAAAATGTCTAGAGGGAGGTAATTGAAAATTGAGATATTTTTGGATATAAAAAATCCTCCTAGTGTCTAAAATGGTTTCCCCTGAAACAAAAATTCAAAAAGAACTTTCCAATGTGCAATTGGAATTAATTGAAAATAGGTAAAAAGAACCTTAGCCTAAGGGTCTAGATTTTTAGAAATTTTTGGATTATGATCTAATTAAGGTTTCCATGGAGCAATAACATTAATCCAAATGTAGGGAGGAGATAAATTGAAGAATAAAAGAAAATCCCCCAAAAAATGAGTAAATGCTCACATAAGATAAAGAGTTGACTAAGGACAAGGTTTATTAGTTAAAAAAGAAGAGATATTTAGAAGAAATGATTCATTTTTGACACCTCAGTGTGGGATCTCCCCTCATGAAGGAGGCGCCTATTTCCAATGTGTGGAGGAGTTTTAAACTAAAAAATAATGAGATATTTTCATCTCCCCTCTCTCCTATTTCAACTAGATCCAAAAAGTAAACTAAACTGACCCAAAAATGGTAAAAAAATTGACCAAATTGATATAGAAAAATCTAGAATCAGTTGGCTTGGTTAGAGGCTCACTTTTTCCTATAATTAGAAGCCTCCCCCTTTGTAAAAGGTTAATAGTGTTTATGCACTGTTACTCTACTCCTACCCAGAGCCAATTACATTGAATTTTCTTGCTAATTTAATTGTTTTTGACTTAATTCTCTCCAAAATAATTGGTGGCCACTCTTGATCCAAACAAGAGTAGAACCCTCAATCCCTCAAGCCAAAAGAAAGCTTAAAAACTCTATGTAAGCTAAACTCTTCTTACTTTTAGTTTTAAATCTATGGTTTTCTTATTTTCTTGTTTGTTTTAGTTGATTAAAGTAAATTCTCATGCTATGCCTTGATGGAAAAGGCCATCCCCTTCTCTTCTTTACAATTCAGCCTTTTTTTAAAATCCTAGAATGTTTAATAAAAAGATTAAATAAACTTTTCTTATTGTTTACTCTCTTGGAAATTGAAAATTGTGTAGATTAGAGTCCTTTGCATCTAAGTGGAAAAGAAAGTTCACTTTTATATTATTCCAAAAAGAGTAATTCCCACCATTTGTGCATTCTAAAAGAAACATTCTAGTTTACTCCATGCATATATTCACCTATGAATATGCATGGATATCACTGATATTAAATATTAAAATTAATTTCTATGCATAATGGAAATTTTTATTATAAAAGTGTTATTTTCATTGAATTTAATTTTATGCATAGAAAGATGCATAAAGGGTTTATTTTATTTCAAAAGTGTTATTCTCATTAAAATTGATTTTATGCATAGAAAGATGCATAAAGGATTTATTTTTATTTCAAACGTGTTACTTTCATAAAAATTGATTTTATGCATAGAAAGATCCACAAAAGATTTTTTTAAAAATTTCAAACGTGTTATTCTCAATAAAAGTGATTTTATGAATAGAAAGATGCATAAAGGATTTATTTTTTTTTCAAAAGTGTTATTCTCATTAAAATTGATTTTATGCATAGAAAGATGCATAAAGGATTTATTCTTATTTCAAAAGTGTTATTCTCATGAAAATTGATTTTACAGATAGAAATATGCATAAAAGATTTATTTTTATTTCAAAAGTGTTACTTTTATTAAAATTGATTTTTTTTTTTGCATAGAAAGATGCATAAAAGATTTACTTTTATTTTAAAAGTGTTACTCTCATTAAAATTGATTTTTTTGCATAAAAAGATGCATAAAAGATTTATTTTTATTTCAAAAGTGTTATTTTCATTAAAATTGGTTTTATGCATAGAAATATGCATAAAGGATTTATTTTTATGTCAAAAGTGTTACTTTCATTCAAATTGATTTTATGCATCAAAAGATGCATAAAGGATTTATTTTTTATTTCAAAAGTGTTATTCTCATTAAAATTGATTTTATGCCTAGAAAGATGCATAAAGGATTTATTTTTATTTTAAAAGTGTTATTCTCATTAAAATTAATTTTATGAATAGAAAGATGCATAAAGGATTTTTTTTAATTTCAAAAATGTTACTTTTATAAAAAGTGATTTTATGCATAGAAAAATGCATAAAGGATTTATTTTTATTTCAAAAGTGATACTTTCCTTAAAATTTATTTTATGCATACAAAGATGCATAAAAGATTTATTTGTATTTCAAAAGTGTTATTTTCATTAAAATTCGTTTTATGCATAGAAGGATGCATAAAGGATTGATTTTTATCTCAAAAGTGTTATTTTCATGAAAATTGATTTTATGCATAGAAAGATGCATAAAGAATTTAATTTTATTTCAAAAGTTTATTTTCCTTAAATTTGAATTTATGCATAAATAGATGTATAAAAGGATTTTTATAAAAGTGTTATTCCCACTGAAGTTGATTTTTATGCATAAATAGATGCATAAAGAATCTTTATATCAAAAATTAGAATTCTCTTAAATTCTATGAATGGATGTGATGTGAATATTGGTGATGAGATGGAAGGTGAATAGATGTAATGAGATGTGATGAGAATCAGATAGGTGTGAATGAATGGATGGGTGGATGTGATGTGAATAGAGGTAATATGTGAGGAGATGTGATGAGAATCATATAGATGTGAATGAATGGATAGATGGATGTGATGTGAATAGAGGTGATAAAATGAGAAAGGAATAGATGTGATGAGAATCAGATAGATGTGAATGAATAGATGGGTGGATGTAATGTGAATAGAGGTGGTGAGATGTGAGGTGAATAGATGTGATGAGATGTGATGTGAATCAGATAGATGTGATGTGAATCAGATAGATGTGAATGAATGGATGGATGGATGTGGATGTGAATGTGAAAGAATGGATGTGGATGTATGGATGTGAATGTGAAAGAATGGATGTGGATGTATGTGAAAGAATGGATGTGGATGTGTATGTGAAAGAATGGATGGTGATGCGTATGTGAAAGAATGGATGTGGATGTGTATGTGAAAGAATGGATGTGGATGTGTATGTGAAAGAATGGATGTGGATATGTATGTGAAAGAATGGATGTAGATGTGTATGTGAAAGAATGTGATATGATGTAAAGAGATGTGATGTGACATGAATATATGTGGATGTGAAGTCATAGATATAAATGTATGGATGGATGTGAGAAGTCGTACCTGTGAACAATTAGATGGATGTGGATAAATGAGATGAGATGTGTATGAATGAGATATGATGTGAGATAATGTGGATAGAATGTATGTGATGGGATGGTTATGAGAATGTATGTGGTGGATATGAACGAATAAATGTGATGGATATGAATGAATGTGATGTGATGTGTGATGTGAATGAATATGATGTGATGAGATGTGGATATGGGTAGATGCGAGTGGATGAGATCTGATGTGGATAAATGAGAAAAGATGTGATGAGATGAAAAATGATGTGATGAGAATGGGAATACATATGAAATAAATGAGGATTGATGTGGACCAATATGGAAAGACAAGAGTTCGTTATAGAAACTGTATTTATGACATGTTTTTAAATGACTATTTTATGTCAAGAATGCTGGGGAAGCATTTTTACCATCTTGTGAATGAGGTCGTGGAGACCTAATCTGATAAAGTTGCAACAGCTGACGGAGAGTCAATGGAGGACGTCTCGCATAGCAAGGTCGGCTGAGGTCTTGACCAGCCTCAGTTCGATTAAAATGGTGAGCTTCTGGTATGGTGGATGAGGGACCAAGGAAACGGCCTATGAGTGAAGCGCTAGGTCACAAGCGAAGGATCCTAGAGCGTGCTGACCATACGGTGCTCGGGCTCTGGGTCGTCGATCGGTGATACCCACACGTGCGTCGAGGAAGATATTGGAACAAGGAGTAAGAGTTGTTTTCTGAATTCGGGCATGGATTTGGTTGATTGACCTTGCTGGTCCTCAACAACGGATGAGTCCATGGCTCTTTTATATGGATCCGTTGTGGTTGACCTTGCTGATCTTCAACGCAGATTCCATTTTGATATGTGAATATATTGCTGAGTACTATGAGCTAGGAACCATCGAAAAGGCCCCTGAGTAGACATGTGGTGAGCGTTATGCTTGCCAATGATGCCATAAGTACATCGATTAAGGAATGATTGGAAATTGGAATTCAACTGGAGATTGGGAGGATTATGATCAGTGACACTCTGGTTTCATTAAATGATTGTTTTAAAGACAGCTGATTCTGTGAAAACGGCAATTTCATATTGGGTGTGTAAGTGGTGTGACTAGTTTTAAGCTGCATGAATATCTGGCTAGGGGGCCTGGGAACTCTTTTCCCTGGTACGCGGGACAAAACCTAACCAAATTCTTAAAAGGATCCCATCACTATAGTGGTTTGGGCGGTTGGCTAACTCACGGGACTGGATAGGGTTAGGCTTGGCTGATAGATCCCTAAAATGAGACTCAATTTGGTTATGGTACGATAGATGAAGTTAATCCCGGATAAAAATTGTTCTATGTAAAAGAATCAATGGTTGTGCCTCTCAATGAGGAAAAAAGCGTTGGTCTCTATGATCGAAGTGCAATCTTTTTCTTGATCTGACTATGGGACTTACGGGTTTGGTCAGATCAGTTTAATAAGTTAAGGCTTTTGAATACATTAGAGTAAAAATATCTTGGAGGAATCGCTCGTGCTTTTTGGGCGAGGGAAGTTTTTTCGGGTTCGGTTCTGGAAGAACGGAGGGGTTAGTAGTCTCTTGTCCGGATATCCGTGGGCAAGGCCCCGAGTGAGGGACCCTTCCCCATGCAAGAAGTGCTACTTCCGCTGCTAGCACCCCTAAATTCGTTGCACGAGAGGGGACAGGGATCTTTTAGCTCGTATCAGAGCAAATTGGCTAATGTGGATCAACCGAGAAGCCAAAAAAGTCAAAAATTTATGAAGTAAGAGTAAAAGGTTGTAATTGTGTGATAAAATTCATACAAATTGTTATTCAAACTGAAATTCATAATTTGGTAATTGGGTCTTCAGATGGAAGTACCGCAATTATATGGAATCCCTGACTTGCTTGAGGCCTAGACATGATGGTATTTACCTTATAGTTCCACAAGGACCGTGACTTCCCGTATATACCGAGGCGTATATACCGAGGGTATAATTGCAGCTCTTTACTGGCAGTATATACGAGTAAATCTAAGACCTTGAAATTATAAGCATAAATGCTATCTAGATGATGAATTCAAATGTGGTTGATATGATTTTTAAATTCTGGTTGAGATCTGATGAGTTGATTTGGATTCTGATTGAAAAATGATGATTCTTGAATTTTGGTTGAAATGTAATAAGTTGAGCAAAACCATAATGAGGATGAATGGGGCGAGTCCCTGTGATGATGTTCATAACTGGAATGACCATAATGACTTCAGCAAATCACTATGAGATCAGTGGATTGTGTTGACAGATTACTACTGTTAACACTTGACCCAGTGGATCAAGTTAAGGGATGACAAATTAAAAACTTGTATAATTGAAATTCCCCTTGGTCAGATGGAAACTTCGGTCTAATGGACCATATTTGTGTTAAGGATATGAATGATATGATCTGAAGGAATTGTTATCTAATGATGAATTCTAAGTAAGGGATCTTTCTCCTAGGATTCTTTTGGGTTCACCAGACTATAAGGAACCCCAGAATCAGTTGGATCTTAAGGGTAAGAGTTGTCCTCTAGTTGTGAGGAGATAAGGACATCTCACGTTTTTTAAGTGGGGTAGAATGTAAGATTCCTCCCTCCAGCTTTTGAGGTGTGCAGGTGTAAGTACCTCCCCTTCTGATTTTATAATTATTCCCCTCTGAAATAAAAGAAAGATCCTATTTTACTCTATTTTGGCCTGGAGAGAGAAAATGTCTAGAGGAAGGTAATTCAAAATTGAGATATTTTTGGATATAAAAATCCTCCTAGTGTCTTAAATGGTTCATTCTAAAACAGAAATTCAAATAGAACTTTCCAATGTGCAATTAGAAGTTATTGAAAATAGGTAAAAAGGACCTCAGCCTAAGGATCCAAACTTTTAGAAATTTTTGGATTATGGTCCAATTAAGGTTTCTATGGACCAATAAGATTAATCCAAATGTAGGGAGGAGATAAATTGAAGAATAAAAGAAAATCTCCCCAAAAATGAGTAAATGCTCACATAAGATGAAGAGTTGACTAAGGACAAGGTTTATTAGTTAAAAAAGAAGAGATATTTAGAAGAAATGATGCATTTTTGACACCTCAGTGTGGGGATCTCCCCTCATGAAGGAGGCACCTATTTCACATGTGTGGAGGAGTTTAAAACTAAAATAATAATGAGATATTTTCATCTCTCCTCTCTCCTATTTCAACTAGATCCAAAAAGTAAGCTAAACTGACCCAAAAATGGTAAAAAATTGACCAAATTGATCTGGAAAATTCTAGAATCAGTTTTCTTGGTTAGAGGCTCACTTTTTCCTATAAATAGAAGCCTCTCCCTTTGTAAAAGGTTTATAGTGTTTATGCACTGTTACTCTACTCCTACACCGAGAGCCAATCACATTGAATTTTCTTGATAATTCAATTGTTTTTTACTTAATCCTCTCCAAAATAATTGGTGGCCACTTTTGATCCAAACAAGAGTAGAACCCTCAATCCCTCAAGCCAAAGGAAATCTTAAAAACTCTATGTAAGCTAAATTCTTCTTATTCTTAATTTTAAATCTATGGATTTCTTGATTTTCTTGTTTGTTTTAGTTGATTAAAGTAAATTCCGATGCTACGCCTTGTGAGAAAGGCAATTCCCTTCTCTTCTTTACAATTCAGCCTTTCTTTATCCTAGAATGTTCAACAAAAAGATTAATTAAACTTTTCTTATTGTTTACTCTCTTGAAAATTGAAAATTATGTAGATTAGAGTCCTTTGCATCTAATTGGCGTTAAATTAAAAAAAATATTAAAAATGAGAAATGGTCAGCCATACAAAGGAAGTTATGGTAAAATTTTTCTAGAATTTTGTAGAAAAGAAAGTTCATTTTTATATTATTCCAACAGAGTAATTCCCACCATTTGTGCAATCTACAAGAAATATTCTAATTGATGCATAATGGAAAATTTTATTATAAAAGTGTTGTTTTCATTCAATTTAATTTTATGCATAGAAAGATGCATAAAGGATTTATTTTATTTCAAAAGAGTTATTCTCATTAAAATTGATTTTATTCATAGAAAGATGCATAAAGGATTTATTTTTATTTCAAAAGTGTTACTTTCATTAAAATTAATTTTATGCATAGAAAGATGCATAGAAGATTTAATCTTATTTCAAAAGTGTTATTCTTATTAAAATTGATTTTATGCATAGAAAGATGCATAAAAGATTTATTTTTATTTCAAAAGTGTTACTCTCATTAAAATTGATTTTATGCGTAGAAAGATGCATAAGAGATTTATTTTTATTTCAAAAGTGTTATTCTCATTAAAATTGATTTTATGCATAGAAAGGTGCATAAAGGATTAATTTTTATTTCAAAAGTGTTATTCTCATTAAAATTGATTTTATGCATAGAAAGATGCATAAACGATTTATATTTATTTCAAAAGTGTTACTTTCATTAAAATTGGTTTTTTTGAATAGAAAGATGCATAAAGGATTTATTTTTATTTCAAAAGTGTTATTATCATTAAAATTAATTTTATGCATATAAAGATGCATAAAAGATTTATTTTTATTTCAAAAGTGTTATTCTCATTAAAATTGGTTTTATGCATAGAAAGATGAATAAAGGATTTATTTTTATTTCAAAAGTGTTATTCTCATTAAAATTAATTTTATGCATAGGAAGATGCATAAAGGATTTGTTTTTATTTCAAAAGTGTTACTCTCATTAAAATTGATTTTATGCATAGAAAGATGCATAAAAGGCTTATTTTTATTTCAAAAGTGTTATTCTCATAAAAATTGATTTTATGCATAGAAAGATACATAAAGGATTTATTTTTATTTCAAAAGTGTTACTTTCATTAAAATTGATTTTATGCATAGAAAGATGCATAAAAGATTTATTTCTATTTTAAAAAATTTATTTTCATTAAGATTGGTTTTGTGCATCGAAGGATGCATAAAGGATTTATTTTTATTTCAAAAATGTTATTTTCATTAAAATTGATTTTATGTATAGAAAGATGCATAAAGGATTTAATGTGTTATTTTCCTTAAATTCAAATTTATGCATAAATAGATGCATAAAAAGATTTTTATAAAAGTGTTATTCTCACTGAAGTTGATTTTTATGCATAAATAGATGCGTAAAAAATCTTTAAATCCAAAATTAGAATTCTCTTAAATTCTATGTTTGAATTCTATGAATGGATGTGATGTGAATAGAGGTGATGAGATGTGAGGTGAATAGAGGTGATGAGATGTGAGGTGAATAGATGTAATGAGATGTGATGAGAATCAGATAGGTGTGTGAATGAATGGATGGGTGGATGTGATGTGAATAGAGGTAATGAGATGTAAGGTGAAGAGATGTGATGAGAATAGAGGTAATGAGATGTAAGGTGAATAGATGTGATGTGAATAGAGGTAATGAGATGTAAGGTGAATAGATGTGAATGAATGGATAGATGGATGTGATGTGAATAGTTGAGAATCAGATAGGTGTGTGAATGAATGGATGGGTGGATGTGATGTGAATAGAGGTAATAAGATGTAAGGTGAAGAGATGTGATGAGAATAGAGGTAATGAGATGTAAGGTGAATAGATGTGATGTGAATAGAGGTAATGAGATGTAAGGTGAATAGATGTGAATGAATGGATAGATGGATGTGATGTGAATAGAGGTGATGAGATGTGATGAGAATTATATAGATGTGAATGAATGGATGGGTGGATGTGATGTGAATAGAGGTGACGAGATGTGAGGTGAATCAGATAGATGTGAATGAAAGGATGGATAGATGTGAATGTGCATGTGAAAGAATGGATGTGGATGTGAATGTGAAAGCCTAATGGATGTGGATGTTGGTGAAAGAATGGATGTGGATGTGTATGTGAAAGAATGAATGTGGATGCGTATGTGAAAGAATGGATGTGGATGTGTATGTGAAAGAATGGATGTGGATATGTATGTGAAAGAATGGATGTGATGTATATGAAAGAATGGATGTAGATGTGTATGTGAATTTTGAAAGAATGTGATATGATGTAAAGAGATGTGATGTGATATGAATATATATGGATGTGAAGTCATAGATATGAATGTATGGATAGATGTGAGAAGCCGTACCTATGAACAATTAAATGGATGTAGATAAATGAGATGAGATGTGTATGAATGAGATATGATGTGGATAGAAGTGATGTGAGATAACGTGGATAGAATGTATGTGATGGTATGGTTATGAGAATGTATGTGGTGGATATGAACGAATAAATGTGATGGATATGAATGAATGTGATGTGATGTGATGCTAACGAATATGATGTGATGAGATGTGGATATGGGTAGATGCGAGTGGATGAGATCTGATGCGGATAAATGAGGAAAAATGTGATGAGAATGGGAATACATATGAAATAAATGAGGATTTATGTGGAACAATATGGAAAGACGAGAGTTTGTTATAGAAACTGTATTTATGACATGTTTTTAATTAATATAAATTAGTCTAATTAATCAAAATTTATCAAAAATATGATGAAATGATTAAAAATTGATCTTTTCATACTTAAAGTGATCCATTTTTTTCCATAGATGCACCATTACAAGTACACTAGTCCCTATAGGTTTTAGATGATTTACATCAAAAATGTAGTTTTACTAATTAAATTATTAATATTTGCAGGCCTTCTGATAGCCTCAAAGAGTCTAGGAAAAGAGATCATTAAAAAATCCAACCATTGGATTTGCAATTTCAACTAACCACCACATTCTACTAATGTCTCACTATCTACCACTCTTTTAATCTAAAATATTGAGCATTTTAAGTGGTAGTTATTGTGGGTACAAAAAAACTGCATATATTATAATACTTTAAAGACCTTGAAATATTTAAAGAAAATAGACAAATAGCTTAAATCTTTCTCAAAAAATCAAGTTAAGTTCTATATTATGTGAAAATATAAGGTCCAAATTGGGAATCTCATATGAGTTTACATGTAAAAGATATTAGCATTTTACACAATCAGCCCTAAATTTGGGACAAGGTGTACACATTGACTTTGTACCTAAAGAAATGAGGACCTTCGACTATCTAATGCTTAATCAGATTATGCAGCTATATTCCAAAAATTTTATGTGATGTTCCAAAAAATGACGTTCAAAGAAAATTCCTTGGTTAGCTAAGAGAGATTAGCCACTAAAGGTAAACAAATGCCTGTATTTTTACTGTTTACAAGGTGCATGAGTGGAAAAAATTGGGCAGCCCGCCGATTCTCCAACCACCCCTAAGACCTTGAAATTATAAGCAAAAATGCTATCCAGATGATGAATTCGAATGTGGTTGATATGATTTTTAAATTCTGGTTGAGATCTGATGAGTTGATTTGGATTCTGATTGAAAAATGATGATTCCTGAATTTTGGTTGAAATCTAATAAGCTGAGCAAAACCACAATGAGGATGAATGGGGTGAGTTCCTATGATGATGTTCGTAACTCGAATGATGATAATGACTTTAGCAAATCACTATGAGATTAGTGGATTGTGCTGACAGATTACTACTGTTCACATTTGACCCAGTGGATCAAGTTAAGGGATGACAAATTAAAAACCTGTATAATTGAAATTCCCCTTGGAGGAATGTTCAGATGGAAACTTCGGTCTAATGGACCATATTTGTGTTAAAGATATGAATGATATGATGCGAAAGAATTTTTATCTGATGATGAGTTCTATGTAAGGATCTTTATCCCAGAATTCTATTGGGTTCACTAGACTATAAGGAACCCCAGAATCAGTTGGATCTTAAGGGAAAGAGTTGTCCTCGAGTTGCGAGATGAGGACATCTCGCATTTTTTAAGTGGGGTAGGATGTACGATTCCTCCCTCTAGCTTTTGAGGTGTGCAGGTGTAAGTACCTCCCCTTCTGATCCCCTTCTGATCTTATAATTATTCCCCTCTCTGAAATAAAAGAAAGATCATGTTTTACCATATTTTGGCCTAGAGAGAGAAAATGTCTAGAGGGAGATAATTCAAAATTGAGATATTTTTGGATATAAAAATCCTCCTAGTGTCTAAAATGGTTTTCCCTAAAACAAAAATTCAAAAAGAACTTTCCAATATGCAATTGGAATTAATTGAAAATAGGTAAAAAGGACCTTAGCCTAAGAGTCTAGATTTTTAAATTTTTTTGGATTATGGTCCAATTAAGGTTCCTATGGACCAATAAGATTAATCCAAATGTAGGGAGGAGATAAATTGAAGAATAAAAGGAAATCCCCCAAAAATGAGTAAATGTTCACATAAGATAAAGAGTTGACTAAGGACAAGGTTTATTAGTTAAAAAAGAAGAGATATTTAGAAGAAATGATGCATTTTTGACACCTCAGTGTGGGGATTTGCCCTCATCAAGGAGGCGCCTATTTCACATGTGTGGAGGAGTTTTAAACTAAAAAAAATGAGATATTTTTATCTCTCCTCTCTCCTGTTTCAACTAGATCTAAAAAGTAAGCTAAACTGACCCCAAAATGGTCAAAAATTGACCAAACTGATCTGAAAAATTTTAGAATCAGTTTGCTTGGTTAGAGCCTCACTTTTTCCTATAAATAGAAGCCTCTCCCTTTGTAAAAGGTTAATAGTGTTTATACACTGTTACTCTACTCTTCTACCTAGAGCCAATTACATTAAATTTTCTTGATAATTCAATTGTTTTTGACTTAATCCTCTCCAAAATAATTGGTGGCCACTCTTGATCCAAACAAGAGTAGAACCCTCAATTCCTCAAGCCAAAGGAAAGCTTACAAACTCTATGTAAGCTAAATTCTTCTTACTTTTAATTTTAAATCTATGGTTTTCTTGATTTTCTTGTTTGTTCTAGTTGATTAAAGAAAATTGTGATGCTATGCCTTGATGAAAAGGCCATCCCCTTCTCTTCTTTACAATTCAGCCTTTCTTTATCCTAGAATGGTTATAACAAAAAGATTAATGAAACTTTTCTTATTGTTTACTCTCTTGGAAATTGAAAATTGTGTAGATTAGAGTCCTTTGCATCTAATTGGGGTTAATTTAAATTGAAAAAAGATTGTTAAAAATGAGAAATGGTCAGCCATACAAAAGAAGTTATGGCAAAATTTTTTAGAATTTTGTAGAAAAGAAAGTTCATTTTTATATTATTCCAAAAGAGTAATTCCCACCGTTTGTGCATTCTAAAAGAACTATTCTAATTTACTCCATGTACATATTCACCTATGAATATGCATGGATATCATTGATATTAATTTTTAAAATTAATTTCTATGCATAGAAAGATGCAAAATGAAAGTATTTATTATAAAAGTGTTGTTTTCATTGAATTTAATTTTATGCATAGAAATATGCATAAAGGATTTATTTTATTTTAAAAGTGTTATTCTCATTAAAATTGATTTTATGCATAGAAAGATGCATAAAGTATTTATTTTTATTTCAAAAGTATAGAAAGATGCATAAAGGATTTATTTTCATTCTAAAAGTGTTATTCTCATTAAAATTGATTTTATATATAGAAAGATGAATAAAGGATTTATTTTTATTTCAAAAGTGTTATTCTCATGAAAATTGATTTTATGAATAGAAAGTTGCATAAAGGATTTATTTTTATTTCAAAAGTGTTATTCTCATAAAAATTGATTTTATGCATAGAAAGATGCATAAAGGATTTATTTTTATTTCAAAAGTATTATTCTCATTAAAATTGCTTTTATGCATAGAAAGATACATAAACAATTTATTTTTATTTCAAAAGTGTTACTGTCATTAAAATTGATTTTTTTTGCATAGAAAGATGCATAAAAGATTTATTTTTATTTCAAAAGTATTATTCTCATTAAGATAGTTTTTTTGCATAGAAAGATGCATAAAAGATTTATTTTTATTTCAAAAGTGTTATTCTCATTAAAATCGATTTTATGCATAGAAAGATGCATAAAGGATTTATTTTAATTTCAAAAGTGTTACTTTCATTAAAATTAAATTAATGCATAGAAAGATGCATAAAGTATTTGTTTTTATTTCAAAAATGTTATTCTCATTAAAGTATTTATTTTTATTTCAAAAATGTTATTCTCATTAAATTTGGTTTTATGCATAGAAAGATGCATAAAAGATTTATTTTCATTTCAAAAGTGTTATTCTCATTAAATTTGATTTTATGCATAGAAAGATGCATAAAGGATTTACTTTTATTTCAAAAGTGTTACTTTCATTAAAATGTATTTTATGCATAGAAAGATGCATAAAAGATTTATTTTTATTTCAAAAGTTTTATTTTCATTAAAATTGGTTTTATGCATAGAAGGATACATAAAGGATTTATTTTTATTTCAAAAGTGTTATTTTCATTAAAATTGATTTTATGTAAAGAAAGATGCATAAAGGATTTAATTTTATTTCAAAAGTGTTATTTTTCTTAAATTTGAATTTATGCATAAATAGATGCATAAAAAGATTTTTAGAAAAGTGTTATTCCCATTGAAGTTGATTTTTATGCATAAATAGATGCGTAAAGAATCTTTATATCTAAAATTAGAATTCTCTTAAATTCTGTGTTTAAATTCTATGAATGAATGTGATGTGAATAGAGGTGTTGAGATGTGAGGTGAATAGATGTAATGAGAATCAGATAGGTGTGAATGAATGGATGGGTGGATGTGATGTGAATAGAGGTGATGAGATGTGAGGTGAATAGATGTGATGAGAATCAGATAGATGTGAATGAATGGATAGATAGATGTAATGAGAATCAGATAGATGTGAATGAATGGATAGATGGATGTGATGAGATGTGAGGTGAATAGATGTGATGAGAATCAGATAGATGTGAATGAATGGATGGGTGGATGTGATGTGAATAGAGGTGATGAGATGTGAGGTGAATAGATGTGATGAGATGTGATGTGAATCAGATAGATGTGAATGAATGGATGGATAGATGTGAATGTGTATGTGAAAGAATGGATGTGGATGCGTATGTGAAAGAATGGATGTGGATATGTATGTGAAAGAATGGATGTGGATGTATGTGAAAGAATGGATGTGGATATGTATGTGAAAGAATGGATGTGGATGTGTATGTGAAAGAATGGATGTGGATATGTATGTGAAAGAATGGATGTGGATGTATATGAAAGAATGGATGTAGATGTGTATGTGAGAGAATGTGATATGATGTAAAGAGATGTGATGTGACATGAATATATGTGGATGTGAAGTCATAGATATGAATGAATGGATAGATGTGAGAAGTCGTACCTATGAACGATTAGATGGATGTGGATAAATGAGATGAGATGTGTATGAATGAGATATGATGTGAATAGAAGTGATGTGAGATAATGTGGATAGAATGTATGTGATGGGATGGTTATGAGAATGTATGTGGTGGATATGAACGAATAAATGTGATGGTGTGACACGAAGTTGGGGTTTGGACTTCGGTCACTTCTCAGAATCAAAACACACTTGTATGAAACCTCACAGCCTCCTCACCTCCCTTTCTCTCCCTAGATTAGGATAAAGATATACACATCAAAGGTGAGATCATAATTCATGGAAGGAAAGATGAAAGGCTCCGGAGAAGCAAGAATTTCTGCCAGTCTTGTAGCTCCAAACAAAAGGGCGATTCTTTGTTGGAAGAAAATCTTCCGACTCAGGATTATGTGAACGGAAACATACGGGGAATATTGGTAAGGTTCATCCGTTCGAATTGGGCGATTTGGACGGAACATATTAAAGAAAATGAATATGGCAATCACTTATAAGAGGATAAGACACATGGGGTTTGCCTTTTGATAAGAGATTAGGAGGAATTAATCATGATTAAGACGGAAGAATGGCCAAAAAGCTATAAAAACAGAGATACACAGAGAATTGCAGTTTTAAATCCATAAAGGCTGTGCAAGAGAGGATTATATAGATGCGTAGAGATTGAAGAGAGCTTCGCGCCTATATAAAAACTTTCAAAAACGGGCAACCGAGCGAAAAGTTATGAGCATTTTACTGCAAGACTATAAAACTGCCAAAATTCGCCTAAAAATTAGCAACTTTGGGAGAAATTCTAATCATCAATGAAGTAAGGGATTAAGAAATTAGTTACATGAGTGGAAAGAGCATAGAAAGAGCTTCCTAGCCATATGATCAATTTTAGAAAACAATACCCGAGTGATGAGTAATTACCGATTGAAATTTGGGTATTGGACCACAAAAACTGCACTTCTCTCTCTTTGCATGAAACCTCAATTTTCACATAGCCTCTTGCCTCTCATCTCCTTCATGATTCAAGCTAGAGGGTAAGGGTTAACATTGCTCAGCGGACAATCGTGAAGATTTACCTATGGTCCCCAAAGTCTTTCCACATGCTCATTACCGCTAAAACCATTGGTACCTCCAAAGGAGGGCGGCAATAAGGCAAGGGCTACCTTGAGAAGTCACAGGCCCGCCAAGATAATAACTCCTTATCCCCCTTACCATGAATCATCAAAGAGGTCCAAAATTGGGTTAAGCATGAGGAGCTAATGCTAAATGAGACATTCACATGTAAAGAGAGTGTTTGAATAAGGGTTTGAAGGATAAGAGAATGGCAATGACACAAAATGCTCAATTGAGGAGGCTCATTCCTTGATTTGAAAGGGAGAGGAGGGCTCCTTTTATAGGTGGAGAATCACCCTCTCTTCCATTGTTACAAATTACAACATAAAAATCTTCAACCCTTCAGTGACATAAGGGTAGATGTCACCATCAATTGTCCTCTTAGGCTAAGTCTTCTATTGATTATTAAATTGAAGACTTTTTGACTTTGAGAGTGTGATGAGATAATAGCCAAGCCTAAGTGGCATGTAGGTGGAGACCGCACTTACACATGGCGGAATTCTCCTCTTCCATGTAGGCATTCTAGAAGAATCTTTCCCAATTATGCACCTACACACACTCCTCCACATGCCTTCCACACTCCCCAACTTGTAGCCTTATAGTGAATACCATATTAATAATACAATTAAAATCCATGTGAGCATAAAGGCCCACTTTTATTTTCCACATCACTAGCCTATCTACCATACCAAAGTATTTATCAAGCATACTTGTGGCATTTACAATGTGTGCACCCTAAATCAAGTAAAACCATTATATTTGAAGGTAGAATGCTGTTATCGGGGTAGCCGCCAAGCCGCCGCATCACCACGCCGTTATTCCATTGTGGGCACCGCAATCTTCTTGGACAAGCTTCCACCTTATTACCATTGAGAAACCATCAAAATATGCACAAAATTGACAATGAAAGATATCAATTTTTCACGTCACATCTTTCCCCCCCCAGCAGATCCTCCATGCTTGTCTGGGGGGTCTGCTGGCCATGGTGCTCAAGGGTAGAATATCTTTAGCCGGTACTCATTGGCACGACCGGGAACCTCCTGGCCACTTGCATCCTCTAGAAGATAGGTGTTATTTTTGAACTTTTGCTTTATCCTAAAGGGGCCTTCCCATCGTCGAAGAGGCTTCTTATCTAGCCGTTTCTCCACGCGGCCATCATACCTCATGACTAAGCTTCCTTGCTTGAGTTCTGGCTTCTTCTTCTTCTTCGTGAGAGTGTCATGCCTTGCCTTGCGCCGTTGTTGTGCAGCCTCCAAATTTTGAAGTACCTGAAGTCGCCTCTCATCCAAGATCTCCAGTTGTGCTAGGCGTTGGGCATGTGTTTCTTCTTCATTATTCAAGCGTGCAAAAGATGTGCGAAGGCTTGTGATTTCCAATTCTATTGGCAAAATAGCCTCCATTCCATAAACTAACTGAAAAGGTGTGAAACCAAGAGAGAGTTTGTGAGTTGTCCTATAAGCCCATAGAACCTCTGGCAAATGCACATCCCACTTTCTCTTCATAGTATCCACCAGCTTAGACAAAGATCCACAAAGTAGCCCATTAGTTTTTTCTACTAAACCATTACATTGGGGATAATAGGGAGTTGACATAGCATGCTTTATTTTTAATTTCTGCACCAAAGCTTCAATCAAGTCATTCCTGAAAGACCTCCCCCCATCCGTAAGGATTTCTAATGGACACCCAAAACGGGCACATATGTATTCCCTGAGAAAGGATGCCACAGCCACTGCTTTATTATTGACCATTGCCTTTGCTTCTGCCCACCTTGTTGCATAATCTGTGGCCACCAATATGTAATACTTCCCATGTGAGGAACGAGAAAGTGGGCCCACAAAATCTAATCCCCACCTTTCAAATGGACCATATGCTGGGATAGGGTTTAAGGGTCCGGGAACCAATTGCTTGTGCCCATATGCCTGGCATACTTCACAGCTTCTGCACCACTCATGGACATCTTTGCTGAGTCGAGGCCAATAATACCCTGTGTTAAGGATCCTCCGAGTTGTGCTGGCTGAGGCAAAGTGACCTTGCTTGTAAAGAACATCCCCTAGAATTGTGTAAGGATGAGCTTTTCTGGTAAGCCTTTGCTTCTGTTGAGGGTTCAATCCAGGAGGGAAGTATCCTGTATCTAAATAGTGTTGAACATCTTGGAGCTCAGGCCAACCTGTATCCATTAATGCAAGAGTAGCTTCTTTGAAAGAAGCCAAGGTTTTAGTAGCCCATTCATCAGCCTTTTGATTATCCTTCCTGTTAACATGCACAAATTTACAAAACTCAAAAGCTTCTTTCAACTCCATTGCCCTTTTATACAATTCTTGAAGATTAGGACTCCTTGCCTTATACTCTCCTTTCATTTGTCGGATGACCAATTGTGAATCCCCTTTAACCTCTACCTCTTCAATTCCATCTTTTATGCAATCTTCTAATCCCAAATTAATGCATTATACTCGGCCACATTATTTGATATAGCCTTTGGAAATTCCCTACCCTTGGCCCATACCTCTTTTCCTTCTGGATCGAATAAAACTATCCCCCCAGCCCCACATTGCCTGGAAGGGCTAAAGGCTCCATCAAAATGCACAGTGAAAGCAGTTGGTGGCGTTTCCAAATCTTCATATACCTCTTCCTTTGCTCCTATTTCTTCTTCCTCTTCCTTCCTGGTAAGCAAATCTGCAAGAGAGGCCCTAGTGGTGTTTTCTGTAATAAAAGTGAAAGAGAATTCTTGAAGCTCGCAAATCCACTTTGCAAACTTCCCTCCTGCAGGATTGGGTTTGCGGACCAAGAATTGTAAAGAAGGTTGAGATGTGAGGAAGAAAAAAGGGCGAGGTAACAAGTATGACCGGAACTTCTTTACTGCAAAAACAAGAGACAAACCACCTTTCTCCATTTCACCATACCTCTCCTCGGCATCAGTGAGTTGTCGGCTTGCATAATACACTGGTTGCATACGCCCTTGCTCTCCCTTTTGCAAGAGTATAGCACCCACTGAATGTGATGAGACACTTGGGTTCACATAAAAGTCCTCCTCCCACCTAGGAGGCTGCACAATTGGACTTTGACTCATGCATTCCTTGAGCAAACAAAAAGATTGAATTTGATCGGGCCCCCATTGGAAAGAAACATTCTTCTTTGTCAACAGATTTATAGGATACATCTTTTCAGAGAACATGTCAACAAAGCGTTGGTAATACTTTGTTTTACCCAAAATCCTCCTTACCTCCCGTACATTGGTAGGTGGTGGGAGGGCCACAATTGCCTGCACCTTCTCAGGATCCATCTCTATGCCTTCTTCTGAGATAACATGTCCCAAGAGAACCACCTTCCTTCGTGCCAAGCGGCATTTTCCAGGATTAAGACACCCTTTTGCATCATCAATACTTTGCAAGGCCAACCTCAACTTTTCCAAGTGATCCATGCGGCTTGAATAAATGCAAAAATCATCTAGAAAGACCCTTATAAACTTCCCCAAGTAAGGTGCAAATACCTGACTCATGAAGCGTTGA
This sequence comes from Cibotium barometz, assembly GCF_041138505.1. Lineage (NCBI taxonomy): Eukaryota > Viridiplantae > Streptophyta > Polypodiopsida > Cyatheales > Cibotiaceae > Cibotium > Cibotium barometz. Next base: position 36,676,458 of record NC_141096.1, on the reverse strand, counting down.
AAAGTTGCTGGTGCATTGGTCAAGCCAAATGGCATCACCCTATAGGCATACACTCCCCAAGGGGTGATAAATGAGGTTTTCCTTTGATCTTCTTCACAAATCCGGATTTGAAAGTATCCAGAGTATCCATCACACACTGAATACAATTCATGACCTGCAACTTGATCCAAAATCTCATCCTGAAAGGGTAGAGGATAATAATCCCTCTTTGTGCATGCATTCAAAGGGCGAAAGTCCACACACACACGCCATTTTCCACCCTTTTTGGGAGTGACTACAACTGGGGAAATCCATTCTGAATTCTCTACTGGAAAAATAAATCCAGCTTCAAGCAAATTTGTTACCTCCTTCTTAAGCACCTCTGCTTGCACTACTTCCAAACGCCTTAGCCGCTGCACCACTGGCTTACTTTGGGGCTTGAGATCAATCTTGTGCTCTACTAGGGTAACTTGGCGTACTTGTGAGTAGCTGTTTGCAAAAAGGTTAGGAAATCCATCCAACATTTTTAAGTAATCCTCCCTTTCAGTACCTGCTATGGACTCGTCAAGAAGAAGTTCATTTTGTTGGTGAAGACTAGTGAGGTCCACATCTCCTTTCTTGCACATGGTTGAAGAAGCTTCCCCTTCCACCAAGGCTCCATTGTCTTCAGCATCCCCTCGATCCCTTCCTAGGGAAAGACCAAATGCAACTCCCTCCACCTCGCCTTCTGAGATGGAATCCTCGGAGCTACCACTTGTCTCTTCTTCATCGGATGACTCTGACTCTGAACTTTCGGAAGTTGAAGGTTCACCTCTTACCACTTTCTTGCGACGACTCTTGATGTTGTAGTGGACCTTCTTATTCTCACCTTGTAGAATAAGATCACCTGTCTCCCACTTTTGAATTGCCTTCACTTGGCGAAGCCATGGCCTACCCAATATCAATGGGTAAGCCCTAGCATCAGGCTTTGTAGGAATGACCTGAAAAGTTGTAGGCACAGAAATACCACATACATCCACTCCCAAATTCCTGACAATTCCTAAGGTTTTCACCCTAGTATTATCAGCAAGTTTGATGCGATAGGGAGAGTTAGTAGAAGACAACTTTAAATCAGCATCTTTCATTGTTTTTTCACTCATGACATTGATTGACGCACCTCCATCAATGTATGCATTAGAAATTGTTTGCCCCTCAATGATGACATCAATCACAGGCACATCATCTCCTACATCAATATCCACCTTCTGAACCATAGGAATCCCATTATCCCTCTTCTTCTTTTTCTTAGATTCCCTTGTGCTAGCCAGCTTACCCCATTCCTTTCTAAGCTTTGGAGAGAGTGCCAAAAGCTGCCCAAATGTGATTTGTGCCGTTTTCTCCCTAAGATCTATTAAGAGGTCATAACTAAGAGATCCTTGTCCAAGAGGAAAATCAGATTGTCCAATTTTTCTCCTAGATGACTTCTTCTTCTTCTTATTTTTCTCCTCTTCTTCAGATTTATCTTCTTCTTCTTCTTCTTCCTGACTCCTAGTTTTACGACCCCTTTTTGCCATTAATGGCATCAATGTTTCCTCTTCTTCTTCTGAGCATGTTTCCTCTAAAAGTGCTAAACTTTTATCCTCACTTTTCCTCAACTTTGGACACTCAGTACGATAGTGCCCCTTCTCTTGACATTCATAGCATGTGACACTACTTCTATCCCTAGGTTTATCCTCAGCTCGTGGAACCCTAGGTGGCCTTGCATTGACTAAGTGTAACTTCAAATCAGCAAATTCTGCCATAAGTTGTGCAATGTTATGATCCAAGGATGGAGCTTGTACCTGAGATGTTGAGGCCATCTCTACTCGTGGTGGGGTTGGCACACTTGGAGAAGATTGGAATGTGGACTCAATATGAAGAGTGGCCTCCTTCTTCAATGCAATACGAAGGGCCTCTTTAAAACTAGTGGGATCTTTGCTAAGAACTTTTCCATGCAAGCGGGGATCCAAAGCCCTGATGAACTTGCTCATCTTAAGGTGCTCCATTGCTAAAGAACTCTTTGAATCTTCCATAGAAGGTGAAGAAGAAGAAGCAACAACATGTAAAGCAGCTTGTTGATATTTGATGAATAAGGCTTCATACCTAACTGAAAAGGCAGAAACTGACTCTCCATCCTTTTGGAAAATTTGATCCAATTGCAATAGTAAAGCATTTGGCGACTCCACTGTCCCAAATCTCTCCTTCATTGCTTTGGTCAACCTTTCCCAATCATTCTTGGACTCCTCTGGCAAAGCCTCATGCCAAGTTAAGGCCATACCCTCCAAGAAATCTGGAAGTATTTCTGCCCTCTCCTTCATAGACCAACCCGTCAAGTGGCATGCTCGGTTAAACTCTCGGAGATAACTCCCCGAGTCTTCTCCTTCCGATCCACGGAACACCGGAATGTTGAACATCTTGCACCAAAAGATGAGTAGTGACAAGGGAAATTTACTTGTTTCAAAACAACTTTCCTTTAATCATGCGGGACCTTGAGGTTAAAATAGAATAATTCTAAGTAAAACCTGCCCGCCGTCTCCACCAAAAGATGTGACACGAAGTTGGGGTTTGGACTTCGGTCACTTCTCAGAATCAAAACACACTTGTATGAAACCTCACAGCCTCCTCACCTCCCTTTCTCTCCCTAGATTAGGATAAAGATATACACATCAAAGGTGAGATCATAATTCATGGAAGGAAAGATGAAAGGCTCCGGAGAAGCAAGAATTTCTGCCAGTCTTGTAGCTCCAAACAAAAGGGCGATTCTTTGTTGGAAGAAAATCTTCCGACTCAGGATTATGTGAACGGAAACATACGGGGAATATTGGTAAGGTTCATCCGTTCGAATTGGGCGATTTGGACGGAACATATTAAAGAAAATGAATATGGCAATCACTTACAAGAGGATAAGACACATGGGGTTTGCCTTTTGATAAGAGATTAGGAGGAATTAATCATGATTAAGACGGAAGAATGGCCAAAAAGCTATAAAAACAGAGATACACAGAGAATTGCAGTTTTAAATCCATAAAGGCTGTGCAAGAGAGGATTATATAGATGCGTAGAGCTTGAAGAGAGCTTCGCGCCTATATAAAAACTTTCAAAAACGGGCAACCGAGCGAAAAGCTATGAGCATTTTACTGCAAGACTATAAAACTGCCAAAATTCGCCTAAAAATTAGCAACTTTGGGAGAAATTCTAATCATCAATGAAGTAAGGGATTAAGAAATTAGTTACATGAGTGGAAAGAGCATAGAAAGAGCTTCCTAGCCATATGATCAATTTTAGAAAACAATACCCGAGTGATGAGTAATTACCGATTGAAATTTGGGTATTGGACCACAAAAACTGCACTTCTCTCTCTTTGCATGAAACCTCAATTTTCACATAGCCTCTTGCCTCTCATCTCCTTCATGATTCAAGCTAGAGGGTAAGGGTTAACATTGCTCAGCGGACAATCGTGAAGATTTACCTATGGTCCCCAAAGTCTTTCCACATGCTCATTACCGCTAAAACCATTGGTACCTCCAAAGGAGGGCGGCAATAAGGCAAGGGCTACCTTGAGAAGTCACATGCCCGCCAAGATAATAACTCCTTATCCCCCTTACCATGAATCATCAAAGAGGTCCAAAATTGGGTTAAGCATGAGGAGCTTATGCTAAATGAGACATTCACATGTAAAGAGAGTGTTTGAATAAGGGTTTGAAAGATAAGAGAATGGCAATGACACAAAATGCTCAATTGAGGAGGCTCATTCCTTGATTTGAAAGGGAGAGGAGGGCTCCTTTTATAGGTGGAGAATCACCCTCTCTTCCATTGTTACAAATTACAACATAAAAATCTTCAACCCTTCAGTGACATAAGGGTAGATGTCACCATCAATTGTCCTCTTAGGCTAAGTCTTCTATTGATTATTAAATTGAAGACTTTTTGACTTTGAGAGTGTGATGAGATAATAGCCAAGCCTAAGTGGCATGTAGGTGGAGACCGCACTTACACATGGCGGAATTCTCCTCTTCCATGTAGGCATTCTAGAAGAATCTTTCCCAATTATGCACCTACACACACTCCTCCACATGCCTTCCACACTCCCCAACTTGTAGCCTTATGGTGAATACCATATTAATAATACAATTAAAATCCATGTGAGCATAAAGGCCCACTTTTATTTTCCACATCACTAGCCTATCTACCATACCAAAGTATTTATCAAGCATACTTGTGGCATTTACAATGTGTGCACCCTAAATCAAGTAAAACCATTATATTTGAAGGTAGAATGCTGTTATCGGGGTAGCCGCCAAGCCGCCGCATCACCACGCCGTTATTCCATTGTGGGCACCGCAATCTTCTTGGACAAGCTTCCACCTTATTACCATTGAGAAACCATCAAAATATGCACAAAATTGACAATGAAAGATATCAATTTTTCACGTCACAATGGGATATGAATGAATGTGATGTGATGTGTGATGTGAATGAATATGATGTGATGAGATGTAGATATGGGTTGATGTGAGTGGATGAGATCTGATGCGAATAAACGAAAAAAGATGTGATGAGATGGAAAATGATGTGATGAGAATGGGAATACACATGAAATAAATGAGGATTGATGTGGAACAATATGGAAAGACGAGAGTTTGTTATAGAAACTATATTTATGACATGTTTTTAAATGACTGTTTTATGTCAAGAATGCTGGGGAAGCATTTTGACCATCTTCTGAATGAGGTCATGGAGACCAAATATGATAAAGTTGCAACAGCTGACGGAGAGTCAATGGAGGACGTCTCGCGTAGCAAGGTCGGCCGAGGTCTTGACTAGCCTCCGCTCAATTAAAATGGTGAGCTTCTGGTATGGTGGATGAGGGACCAAGGAAGCAGCCTATGAGTGAAGCGCTAGGTCACCTTCGAAGGATCCTAGAGGGTGCAAACCATATGATGCTCGGGATGTGGGTCGCCGACGATACCCACGCGTGCGTCAAGGAAGATATTAGAACAAGGAGTAAGAGTTGTTTTTTGAATTCGAGCATGGATCTGGTTGATTGACCTTGCTAGTCCTCAACGGATGAGTCCATGGCTCTTTTATATGGATCCATTGGTTGACTTTGCTGATCTTCAATGGATATTCCATTTTGATATGTGAATATATTGCCGAGTACTATGAGCTAGGAACCATCGAAAAGGCCCTTGAGTGGACAGGTGGTGAGCGTTCTGGTTACCAATGATGCCATAGGTACACCGATTAAGGAATGATTAGAAATTAGAATTCAACTGGAGAATTGGAGGATTATGATCAGTGACACTCTGGTTTGATTAAATGATTGTTTTAAAGATAGCTGGTTTTGTGAAAAAGGCAATTTCATATTGGGTGTTTAAGTGGTGTGACTAGTTTTAAAGTTGCATGAATATCTAGCTACAAGGCATGGGAACTCTTTTCCCTTGTAACCGAGACAAAACCTAACCAAATTCTTAAATGGATCCCATCACTACAGTGGTTGGGCAGTTGGCTAACCCACGGGATTGGATGGGGTAGGCTGGACTTACAGGTTTGGTCAGATCAGTTAAGTAAGTTAAGGCTTTTGACTACATTAGAGTAAAAATATCCTGGAGGAATCGCCCGTGCTTTTCGAGGGAGGAAAGTTTTTTTGTGTTCGGTTTTGGAAGAAGTTTTGAGGGATTAGTCTCTTGTCTGGATATGCATGGACGAGGCCCCGAGTGAGGGACCCTTCTCCGTGCAAGAAGTGCTACTTCCGCTGCTAGCACCCCTGAATTCATTGCGCGGTGGGGAGAGGGATCTTTCAGCTGGTATCAGAGCAAATTGGCCAATTTGGATCAACCAAGAAGCCAAAAATGTCAAAAATTTATGAAATAACAGTAAAAGGTTGTAATTGTGTAATAAAATTCATACAAATTGTTATTCAGACTGAAATTCATAATTTGGTAATTGGGTCTTCAGATGGAAGTACCTCAATTATATGGAATCCCTAACTTGCTTGAGGCCTAGACATGATGGTATTTACCTTATAGTTCCAAGGACCGTGACTACCCGTATATACCGAGGGTATAACTGCAGCTCTTTTTACTGGCAATATATACGAGTAAATCTAAGACCTTGAAATTATAAGCATAAATGCTATCCAAATGATGAATTTGAATGTGGTTGATATGATTTTTAAATTCTGGTTGAGAACTGATGAGTTGATTTGGATTCTGATTGAAAAATGATGATTCTTGAATTTTGGTTGAAATGTAATAATCTGAGCAAAACCACAATGAGTGGAATGAAGGGATGTAATGCATGAAAAATATGAGTAATCACCATGTAAACATGATGCCTAAGTTTGTTTAGTCTCTCACCAAGAGAATGGAAATAGCCTTCCACAAGCCAAGAGAGAAGCCATGAGCTCCAAGAAACATAAGTTTCCATTTCTAAAAATGATCATCAAAAGTTACAACCATGGTCCAAGTCCCTTCTTTTATACATGGACTTGTCCCATTATTAACCCTATTGAATAAAGTTCCTACTTTATTACAAACCATCCCTTCCCAAAGATTTTGTCCTCAAAATCAATAACATGTACAATCTCAAAGTATGAGACTCTAATGTAATCAATGGGAAGTGGTTAAGAGTTCTCAAGTACATCCAAAGCACATATACAATGAAAATCCGGATGTATACAAGTCCACAAAGCTTCAAGCCCAAAGTGTATGAGTGGGACTGTTATGACAGCCCTTCTAGTCGATGAAGACCCTTGAAAATCCTTCATTTAGACTCCATATATTGGGCTGAAAATGATATGTACACTCAGCCATATGTAGCCCACATCATAATCTTTCATTAGGATACGCCATGAAGCTTGTTGGAGTAGAAAAATAGGCCCAATAGTAGGCCTTCCCAAAGCTGTCTAGAAATTACAGCATGTATACTTCTCCTCATATTACCCAATTTGCTCAAGTAAACCATACCACTTGGTCACGGAAAGTCATCCACAAGTAAGCCATGTTGTTGGACATACTCCAATGATTGCCAAGTAGCCTCATCCATGGGTAATTGCTTCCATTTCACAAGGAATTCATCAATGTTCCGGTTCCTCAAAACCCTTGTCCTCTTGTCCACAATCCTCTCCGGCTCATAGATAATCTCCCCTTCTTCATCCATCGGTGGTAACTCTTCAATCTCTTGAGGAAGAGAGCCCACAAACCTCTTAAGGTTGGATACATGAAACACATTATGAATCCTTGTAGAAGGAGGTAGGTCAAGCTTATAAGCCAAATCTCCCACTTTCTTGACTACCAAATATGGTCCATAGTATCTATGTGCCATCTTGGAATATGTAGGATGAGGTTGGAACCAAATACACCTTATCCTTGTGCCATAGTAGACCATTCCGAAGCTTATAATGTAAGATTCCTCCCCCAACCCCTTTTTGATGTCTAGTATCTTCTCCTGTAATCAATCCCTCTTCAGAAATATAAAGGCCTTGTTTCTAACTGTTTTAGCCTAGAGAGAGAAAAATATGCTAGAGAGAGAATATTCAGATTATGAATATTTTTGGATGGAAAAATAACTCATCTTATTAAAATAAGTTCCCCTGAAACAGAAATTCAAAAAGAATTTTCCAATGTGCAATTGGAATTAATTGGAAATAAGTATAAAGAACCTTAGTCTAAGGGTCTAGATTTTCAGAAATTTTTAGATTATGGTCCAATTAAGGTTCCTATGGGCCAATAGCATCAATCCATGTGTAGGGAGGAGATAAATCCAATTTGTAAAAGAAGATACCCAAAAATGAGTAAATGCTCACATAAGATGAAGAGTTGAAAATGTACAAGGTTTATTAGTAAATAAACACATATGTAAGGAAGGGGAGTTCTTTAAAGGAGGTGCATATTTCACATAAGATGAAGAGTTGAAAATGTACAAGGTTTATAAGTAAATAAACACATATGTAAGGAAGGGGAGTTCTTTAAAGGAGGTGCATATTTCACATAAGATGAAGAGTTGAAAATGTACAAGGTTTATTAGTAAAAAAACTATGACACATATGTAAGGAAGAGGAGTTCTTTAAAGGAGGTGCATATTTCACATAAGATGAAGAGTTGAAAATGTACAAGGTTTATTAGTAAAAAACTATGAGCAATAAAATTTTGACACATATGTAAGGAAGGGAAATTCTTTAAAGGAGGTGCATATTTCACATGCTTGAATGAGTTTTAAACTCAAAAATAATGTGATATTTTTATCTCTCATCTCTCTTGAACCAAACCAAATCAAAATGGAACCAAACTGAATCAAAAAGTAACCAAACTAGGTCCAAATCTAGTCCCAATTCAACCAAACTGACTTGGAAAATTCTAGAATCAGTTTGTTTGGTTAGGAGCTCAATTTTTCCTATAAATAGAAGCCTCCCCTTGTTGAAAAAAATATAGAGTCTTATGCCTTGTTACTCTACTCCACCTAAGCCAAAATATAGAGTCTTATGCCTTGTTACTCTACTCCACCTAAGCCAAAATATACAATGTCTTATGCCTTGTTACTCTACTCCACCTAAGCTAAAATATATAGTGTCTTATGCTTTGTTACTCTACTCCATCTAAGCCAAAATATATAGTGTCTTATGCTTTGTTACTCCACCTAAGCCAAGAACTGTGAATTCTTTAATAATTCACTAGTTTTTGACACTTCTCTCTTTCTTCAATCCCCGTTGGTGGCTCCATCAACATACTAAACCAATTGATTGGTTGGGGGCCTCTACCGTGAATAAAGAATCAAGCAAATCATAAGGTAAGTATATTGAATATTGATCTTTTCTATGATTTCTCAATGATTCTCTCTTCTCAACCCCTCTCAAGCTTGAGAAGTTTAATTGGTATGGTTTTTTTAAATGTTATTGAAGTTAATTGGTGAATAGTAGTGAAGAGTTACATAATCTAATAAATGCTATAGAAGTTAATTTCCATTTATGTTTAAATTCTAATGGCTTTTATGTAATTTCTCTCTCTCACTCAAGAAATGGTCATACTCATGAACCATTCTCAATCCAAATGAAGCTTTTCATAAAGCCTTTCCTTAATCCAAGATTAAGCTATGCTTGAGCCAAATTAATGGCTTTTTGCTATGCTTTTAGTTTATGCACATTGATGATTCAATCCATTATGGATTGATGACCCAATTAGAGACCATTCTAATTGTTTTCTTAATGATCCAATTAGAGACCATTATGGATTGATGATCCAATTAGAGACCATTCTAATTATTTCTTTAATAATGAGCTTTATCCCTTAGAAAAAAAATTGAGATTTATCAGTCATAGTAGCGGAGCTATGGCAAAATTTTTATAGAAATTACGCATAAAATAAATTCATTCAAAGTATAAAAAGAGGAATTCCTACCATATTCTAGGAACTATCATCCTAGATTAATTAAAAGAATATTATTATGCATGGAGATATAGATGTTTGCATGTAGATGTAGAGGTATGGATGTGAGTGTGAATGTGGTGGTGGATGTATGCATGGAGATGTGGATGTATGCATGTAGAAATAGATGTGTAGATGAGGATGTAAATGGAGATGTGGATGGATGCATGTAGATGTAGATGTATAGATGTAGATGGGAATGGAGATATGGATGCATGCATGTAGATGTAGATGTATAGATGTAGATGTGAATGGAGATGTGGATGTATACATGTAGATGTAGATGTATAGATGTAGATGTGAATGGAGATGTGGATGTATACATGTAGATGTAGATGTATAGATGTAGATGTGGATGTGGAGGTGGATGGAATCATGGATGCATGTAGATGTAGATGTATAGATGTAGATGGGAATGGAGATGTGGATGTATACATGTAGATGTAGATGTATAGATGTAGATGTGGATGTGGAGGTGGATGGATGCATGTAGATGTAGATGTATAGATGTAGATGGGAATGGAGATATGGATGTATGCATGTAGATGTAGATGTGGATGTGGAGGTGGATGGATGCATGTAGATGTAGATGTATAGATGTAGATGTGAATGGAGATGTGGATGTATGCATGTAGATGTAGGTGTATAGATGTAGATGTGGATGTAGAGGTGGATGTATGCATGTAGATGTAGATGTATAGATGTGGATGTGAATGTGGAGGTGGATGTATGCATGTAGATGTAGATGTATGGAGGTGAATGTGAATGTGGATGTGGATGTATGCATAGAGATGTAGATGTATGCATGTAGATGTGAATGTATGTATATAGATATGGATGTATGGATGTGAATATACGATATGTGATGTGAGGGAATCTGAGTGATGAGATGGAAATGATGTGATGGGATGAGTATACATATAAATGGAATATGGAATAAGTAATGTAGACTGATAAGGGATAATGTGGAAAAATGAAAGTTAAAATAGAAATTGTATTGTAAACTGTTTGTAAATGCTGTTTGTAAATGCTGTTTGTAAAAGATTGTTTTATGTCAAGAATGCTGGGGGGAGCATTTTGACCGTCTTGTGATTAAGGTCATGATGGTAAAGTTGCAACTGCTGACGGGGAGTCAATGAAGGACGTCTCGCGTAGCAAGGTCGGCCGAGGTCTTGACCAGCCTCGGTGCGATTAAAATGGTGAGCTTCCGGTACGGTGGATGAGGGGCCAAGGAAGCGGCCTATGCGTGAAGCGCTAGGTTACCTGCGAAGGATCCTAGAGGGTGCTGACCATACGGTGCTCGGGCTCTGGGTTGCCTAGGATACCCACGCGTGCGTCGAGGAAGATATTGGAACAGAGTTGGAGTTGTTTTCTGAAATCGAGCATGGATCTGGTTGATTGACCTTGCTGGTCTTCAATGGATGAGTCCATGGCTCCTTATATGGATCTGTTGGTTGATCTTGCTGATCTTCAACGAGAGTCCATCTTGTTAAGTGATTATATTGCCAAGTATTATGGGCTAGGAACTATCGAAACGGCTCCTGAGCGTTCTAGTTGCCAATGATGCCATAGATACTCTGAGGAAGGAATGATGGGAAATTAAGAATCAATTGGATAAATTGGAAGATGGTGATCAATGATACTATGGTTTTATTAAAGGATTGTTTTAAACTGGTTGAATCTGGTTGAAAAAGGCAATTTCATATTGGGTGTGTGAGTGGTGTGACTAGTTTTATTTTGCATGAACATCCGGCTAGGGGGCCTTGGAACTCTTTTCCTTGGTACCCGGGACAAAACCTAACCAAATTTTTAATTGGATCCCATCACTACAGTGGTTGGGCGGTTGGCTAACCCATGGGATTGGATGGGGTTAGGCTGGACTGATGGATCCGTAAATCGAGACTCAAACTTTTGTTTTTACGATAGAAAAAAATAAATCCCGGACAGTAACTGTTCTATGGATAGGAATCAACGGCTGTGCCTCTTGAATGGGGAAAAAAGCGTTGATCCCAATGATCCAAGTGCAAGTTTCTTCCTTGAACTGACTAAGTACCTTATAGATGTAATTGGATCATCTCGATCAGAAATGATCTTGACTACGTTAGAGTAAAAAGTTATCCTGGTGGAATCGCCCGTGCTTTCCGGTAAAGGAAGTTTTCCGGGTACGGTTTTGGAACAACCGACGGACTAGTCTCTTATCCGGATATCCGTGGGTGAGGCCCCGAGTGTGGGACCCCTGTCCCGCGCGAGAAGTGCTACTTCCGCTGCCAATACCCCGAATCCGTTGCTCGGTGGGAACAGGGATCTTACAGTTGGTATCAGAGCGGGTTTGGTTAATAAAGATTGACGGAGAAGATAAATATATCAAAAATTTATCAAGAAACACAAAAAGGTTATAATTGTGTGAGAAAATTCATACAATTTGATATTCAAACTGAAATTCGTAATTTTGGTAGTTGGGTCTTCAGATGGAAGTACCGCAATTATATAGAATCCTTGACTTGCTTGAGGCCTAGACATGATAGTAGTTACCTTATAATCCCAAGGGCCGTGACTACCCGTATATACCGAGAGTATACTGCAGCTCTTTACTGACAGTATATACGAGTAAATCTAAGACTTGAAATTATAAGCGTTAATGCTATCTAGATGATGATTTCGAATGTGATTGATATGATTTTTAATTCTGTTTGAGAATGAATGAATTGATTTGGATTCTGATTGAAAATGCTGATTGAAAAATGTTGATTTTTAAAAATTAGTTGAAATATAATGAAACCACAATGAGGGGGAATGGGACGAGTCGCTGTGATGATATTCATAACTAGAATGATGATAACGAATTCAGTAAATCACTATGAGATTAGTGGATTGTACTGTCAGATTGCTACTGTTAATACTTGACCGGTAGATCAAGTTAAGGGATGTCAAATTGAGAACTTGCTTGACTGAAATTTCCGTGGGGAGGAATGTTCCGAAGGAAACTTTTCGGTCTAATGGACCTTTATCATGTTAAAGATATGAATGATATAAATGAATTGTTTTTTTAATGATGAGTTCTATATAAGGGATATTTATCCCAGTGTTCTGTTGGGTTGACCAGAATATAAGGAACCCAGAATAAAATTGGATCTTAAGAAAAAGAGCTGTCCTCTACCTTGCGAGATGAGGACATCTCGCACTTTTTAAGTGGGGTAGAATGTAAGATTCCTCCCCAACCTTCGAGGTATACTGGAGTACGAATCTTCCTTTATGATCTTATAATTATTCCCTCTCTAAAATAAAAGAAAATTTCTGTTTAAAAAAGGAAGACCCTTTTCCTAGAATACTTCTCAGGAGTCACGCCTGTTTTAAGGATTTAGAACAATGAGTTTAGAAGTGAGAATCGGTGTTTTGGATACCAAGGTTTTGGTTTTCATTCGAGTACGGCCCAAAAGAAGTTCTTTATCTCTTGAGGAGTATAAGAAGTTATGCCCCAGATATTGTGATCCTTATATCTGAATTCAATGAAAGTAGGTGACTTAGCCTACAAGTTTCTTTTATCTCCTCATCTCAAAATTCTTAATGCCTTCTATAGAAAAATGTGTCAAAACACAAATCATGGAAAGACGAAAAAACTTCAGTGGTAAGTTACCGTTGGCTTCTAGGTTACGCTAGCTCCTTCCTTTATATAAGTCGTAACTTTTACTTGTCACTCACAGTAATCTTACTCCCATCAATCTCCTTTCTTTCTTAATCTCCTTCATGGCTTGGCAACAGGAATTAGTTTTATCTCTGATGATTTCTCACCTTCAAGACGCAAGAGAGTTTGTGAAGAAAGACTTTATAGAACAGTATGAGCGCTCACTTTTTCCTCACCTAGGAACTTCTGTAGCGCAGACCAAATGGCGGACCTATCAAAACATAACTAGGGTAACACCCTGGGGTCAGCAACACTTTCGTAACAATGTCCGCTTGGCCATGGTTATTGAAGCTTTGGGTTTGGGTCCCCGATACTACTGTGTCATGAGATCAAGGCATCTTGGGTTTTCTGAGCGGGTCTTCTTACTGGCATGTTTTCTTCCTCATGAGAAGATATGCCTTTACCCCGTTTTTGGCTTGCCTCTCAGAGGTCCTTTTGTTAGATCACCTCATACCACTGAGATAGGTGCGGCAATAACCAGCAGAATCATTCCCATAGATGAGTTACCCTATACTTGTGCAGCTTGTGAGGACTGCTTTTGTGACCATATGATGGACGGGCTTATGGAAGTGTAAAGAGTTCTTCTATCTTTACTGTATAAGTCCCGTGAATGAATAAAGTTTAAATCTTGTTCTTATTTTGAATCCTGCTCTCTTTAAGACTTTTCTTGGTGGTTAATCTTGATTAAAATTTTTCTCTAAGTCTTATATTCGTGCATCTTGCGAAATTATCCCAAGTTGCGAGATGAGGACATCTCGCGTTTTTTAAGTGGGGTAGAATGTAAGATTCCTCCCCCAACCCCTTTTTGATGTCTAGTATCTTCTCCTGTAATCAATCCCTCTTCAGAAATATAAAGGCCTTGTTTCTAACTGTTTTAGCCTAGAGAGAGAAAAATATGCTAGAGAGAGAATATTCAGATTATGAATATTTTTGGATGGAAAAATAACTCATCTTATTAAAATAAGTTCCCCTGAAACAGAAATTCAAAAAGAATTTTCCAATGTGCAATTGGAATTAATTGGAAATAAGTATAAAGAACCTTAGTCTAAGGGTCTAGATTTTCAGAAATTTTTAGATTATGGTCCAATTAAGGTTCCTATGGGCCAATAGCATCAATCCATGTGTAGGGAGGAGATAAATCCAATTTGTAAAAGAAGATACCCAAAAATGAGTAAATGCTCACATAAGATGAAGAGTTGAAAATGTACAAGGTTTATTAGTAAATAAACACATATGTAAGGAAGGGGAGTTCTTTAAAGGAGGTGCATATTTCACATAAGATGAAGAGTTGAAAATGTACAAGGTTTATTAGTAAATAAACACATATGTAAGGAAGGGGAGTTCTTTAAAGGAGGTGCATATTTCACATAAGATGAAGAGTTGAAAATGTACAAGGTTTATTAGTAAAAAAACTATGACACATATGTAAGGAAGAGGAGTTCTTTAAAGGAGGTGCATATTTCACATAAGATGAAGAGTTGAAAATGTACAAGGTTTATTAGTAAAAAACTATGAGCAATAAAATTTTGACACATATGTAAGGAAGGGAAATTCTTTAAAGGAGGTGCATATTTCACATGCTTGAATGAGTTTTAAACTCAAAAATAATGTGATATTTTTATCTCTCATCTCTCTTGAACCAAACCAAATCAAAATGGAACCAAACTGAATCAAAAAGTAACCAAACTAGGTCCAAATCTAGTCCCAATTCAACCAAACTGACTTGGAAAATTCTAGAATCAGTTTGTTTGGTTAGGAGCTCAATTTTTCCTATAAATAGAAGCCTCCCCTTGTTGAAAAAAATATAGAGTCTTATGCCTTGTTACTCTACTCCACCTAAGCCAAAATATAGAGTCTTATGCCTTGTTACTCTACTCCACCTAAGCCAAAATATACAATGTCTTATGCCTTGTTACTCTACTCCACCTAAGCTAAAATATATAGTGTCTTATGCTTTGTTACTCTACTCCATCTAAGCCAAAATATATAGTGTCTTATGCTTTGTTACTCCACCTAAGCCAAGAACTGTGAATTCTTTAATAATTCACTAGTTTTTGACACTTCTCTCTTTCTTCAATCCCCGTTGGTGGCTCCATCAACATACTAAACCAATTGATTGGTTGGGGGCCTCTACCGTGAATAAAGAATCAAGCAAATCATAAGGTAAGTATATTGAATATTGATCTTTTCTATGATTTCTCAATGATTCTCTCTTCTCAACCCCTCTCAAGCTTGAGAAGTTTAATTGGTATGGTTTTTTTAAATGTTATTGAAGTTAATTGGTGAATAGTAGTGAAGAGTTACATAATCTAATAAATGCTATAGAAGTTAATTTCCATTTATGTTTAAATTCTAATGGCTTTTATGTAATTTCTCTCTCTCACTCAAGAAATGGTCATACTCATGAACCATTCTCAATCCAAATGAAGCTTTTCATAAAGCCTTTCCTTAATCCAAGATTAAGCTATGCTTGAGCCAAATTAATGGCTTTTTGCTATGCTTTTAGTTTATGCACATTGATGATTCAATCCATTATGGATTGATGACCCAATTAGAGACCATTCTAATTGTTTTCTTAATGATCCAATTAGAGACCATTATGGATTGATGATCCAATTAGAGACCATTCTAATTATTTCTTTAATAATGAGCTTTATCCCTTAGAAAAAAAATTGAGATTTATCAGTCATAGTAGCGGAGCTATGGCAAAATTTTTATAGAAATTACGCATAAAATAAATTCATTCAAAGTATAAAAAGAGGAATTCCTACCATATTCTAGGAACTATCATCCTAGATTAATTAAAAGAATATTATTATGCATGGAGATATAGATGTTTGCATGTAGATGTAGAGGTATGGATGTGAGTGTGAATGTGGTGGTGGATGTATGCATGGAGATGTGGATGTATGCATGTAGAAATAGATGTGTAGATGAGGATGTAAATGGAGATGTGGATGGATGCATGTAGATGTAGATGTATAGATGTAGATGGGAATGGAGATATGGATGCATGCATGTAGATGTAGATGTATAGATGTAGATGTGAATGGAGATGTGGATGTATACATGTAGATGTAGATGTATAGATGTAGATGTGAATGGAGATGTGGATGTATACATGTAGATGTAGATGTATAGATGTAGATGTGGATGTGGAGGTGGATGGAATCATGGATGCATGTAGATGTAGATGTATAGATGTAGATGGGAATGGAGATGTGGATGTATACATGTAGATGTAGATGTATAGATGTAGATGTGGATGTGGAGGTGGATGGATGCATGTAGATGTAGATGTATAGATGTAGATGGGAATGGAGATATGGATGTATGCATGTAGATGTAGATGTGGATGTGGAGGTGGATGGATGCATGTAGATGTAGATGTATAGATGTAGATGTGAATGGAGATGTGGATGTATGCATGTAGATGTAGGTGTATAGATGTAGATGTGGATGTAGAGGTGGATGTATGCATGTAGATGTAGATGTATAGATGTGGATGTGAATGTGGAGGTGGATGTATGCATGTAGATGTAGATGTATGGAGGTGAATGTGAATGTGGATGTGGATGTATGCATAGAGATGTAGATGTATGCATGTAGATGTGAATGTATGTATATAGATATGGATGTATGGATGTGAATATACGATATGTGATGTGAGGGAATCTGAGTGATGAGATGGAAATGATGTGATGGGATGAGTATACATATAAATGGAATATGGAATAAGTAATGTAGACTGATAAGGGATAATGTGGAAAAATGAAAGTTAAAATAGAAATTGTATTGTAAACTGTTTGTAAATGCTGTTTGTAAATGCTGTTTGTAAAAGATTGTTTTATGTCAAGAATGCTGGGGGGAGCATTTTGACCGTCTTGTGATTAAGGTCATGATGGTAAAGTTGCAACTGCTGATGGGGAGTCAATGAAGGACGTCTCGCGTAGCAAGGTCGGCCGAGGTCTTGACCAGCCTCGGTGCGATTAAAATGGTGAGCTTCCGGTACGGTGGATGAGGGGCCAAGGAAGCGGCCTATGCGTGAAGCGCTAGGTTACCTGCGAAGGATCCTAGAGGGTGCTGACCATACGGTGCTCGGGCTCTGGGTTGCCTAGGATACCCACGCGTGCGTCGAGGAAGATATTGGAACAGAGTTGGAGTTGTTTTCTGAAATCGAGCATGGATCTGGTTGATTGACCTTGCTGGTCTTCAATGGATGAGTCCATGGCTCCTTATATGGATCTGTTGGTTGATCTTGCTGATCTTCAACGAGAGTCCATCTTGTTAAGTGATTATATTGCCAAGTATTATGGGCTAGGAACTATCGAAACGGCTCCTGAGCGTTCTAGTTGCCAATGATGCCATAGATACTCTGAGGAAGGAATGATGGGAAATTAAGAATCAATTGGATAAATTGGAAGATGGTGATCAATGATACTATGGTTTTATTAAAGGATTGTTTTAAACTGGTTGAATCTGGTTGAAAAAGGCAATTTCATATTGGGTGTGTGAGTGGTGTGACTAGTTTTATTTTGCATGAACATCCGGCTAGGGGGCCTTGGAACTCTTTTCCTTGGTACCCGGGACAAAACCTAACCAAATTTTTAATTGGATCCCATCACTACAGTGGTTGGGCGGTTGGCTAACCCATGGGATTGGATGGGGTTAGGCTGGACTGATGGATCCGTAAATCGAGACTCAAACTTTTGTTTTTACGATAGAAAAAAATAAATCCCGGACAGTAACTGTTCTATGGATAGGAATCAACGGCTGTGCCTCTTGAATGGGGAAAAAAGCGTTGATCCCAATGATCCAAGTGCAAGTTTCTTCCTTGAACTGACTAAGTACCTTATAGATGTAATTGGATCATCTCGATCAGAAATGATCTTGACTACGTTAGAGTAAAAAGTTATCCTGGTGGAATCGCCCGTGCTTTCCGGTAAAGGAAGTTTTCCGGGTACGGTTTTGGAACAACCGACGGACTAGTCTCTTATCCGGATATCCGTGGGTGAGGCCCCGAGTGTGGGACCCCTGTCCCGCGCGAGAAGCGCTACTTCCGCTGCCAATACCCCGAATCCGTTGCTCGGTGGGAACAGGGATCTTACATATAATGAGGAAATTCTTCACCATCTCCTTGCTGTAATTTTCTGTAAATATGGTTAGCACTCTATTTTGGCATATTGTCCCTCAAAATGCATGCATGATCCCTTCCACCGGGGTCGAAAGGAAACTCATCCTCTTCTTTGACAAAAGAATGACCCTCCAAAATGCATGCATGATCCCTTCCACCGGGGTCGAAAGGAAACTCATCCTCTTCTTTGTTGACAAAAGAATGACCCTCCAAGTCTACTTCATGTGTCTCCTCGCTGCAATCATCAAACTCTTTCACATCATGAGATGACTTGGAATCGTAATCCGCATCCATAATGATCATAGTAGCCACCACTTTCTTTGATTTGCAAATGTGCCCGGGTGACCATTTCTCTTTGCATTTAAAACATAGGCCTTTGCTCCTCAATTCCTCAATCTTAGGATCATCCATCCGTTGAGTCTTCATGAATGGTTGAGGAGACTCCTTGACAAACCCATTGCTCTTCTTAGCATCATTATGAACTCCACTTGTGGACTGTCCACTTCCAAAAGATGTATGAAAATTGGAAGTGTAAGTGGATGTAGAAGAAGGTAGACTTTTCCCCACATTTGAAGAAGTGTGAAATGGCTTATGAAAAGGTACATTGGGCTGAACCCACTTATACTTTGGCTCATATAGCTCCGCCAATCTCATAGCCTCTTTGATAGTGCTTGGTCTTTGTGCCGAGACATCCGCTTTGATGTATGAATCTAGACCATGCACAAACTTCTTCAATCGCATGCCTTCATTGAGTCCATCCACAAACATAGAGAGCTTCATGAACCTCTTGATGTACTCCCTAACCGACATGCCCTTTTGTGTGAGTTCATACCATTCTTCATGGTATCGGTCAAGAACCAAAGGCGACACAAATGTCAAATTAATTTCATGCTTGAGTTCTTCCCAAGTATGTGGCATAACTCCTTCCTTGAGCATATGTCTCCACCATTGATGTGCATAGTCTTCCAAATGCAAGGATGCAAAATGCACTTTGTCCCTTTCACTCTTCGGATAGAGCTGAAAGTATGTATCCAACTTATTCATCCATTCTTCCAACTCATGTGGGGCTGAACCATCACCCTTGAACTTAGAGAGTGAAATCTTGTCCTTTACATCCTTTGACACGGTTGATGATGCATTCTCATGATGGTGCGAGGGCTTGTGCTTTTGCATTTGCACAAAAGATCCAAGGAATTGTGCAAAATCTTTGTACTCCCTCTTGAGGAAATTTGGCATTTCCATCCACCTATCATGAGCTTCTCTTTGTCTCTCAATGAATGACATATGTTCCCAATCAAGCTCAACCACATCATCCATATCATACACCTCCTCTTCAAGCATGGAGAACTGATTTGCTTTGGGTTTCAAAGGTACTCTCCTTGGATCCCCAAAATTTGACTCCTCATGTCTGAATGTAGGTGCATGTTGCTTTCCGTCCAATTGAGAAGAACCCGCTTGGAATGTAGTAGGCTCCATCTCCCGCATAGAAGGCTTTCTAGCATCCGCCATGAATCCAAGAGTGACATTCTTGGTAGAATGCTCATGTGTTACCTTGGGAGCAACCTCTTGTACCATGGGTAGCTTGCCTTCCCTACGGCCTTCAAAAGCTGTCCCAAATTGCTTGCCTTCATGTAAAGCACCATGACCACTATCATAGGAAGGTTGGCTCATTGGCCGAGCGACCCTTTCTTCCAAAACTTCCATCCTTGTAGCCATAGTGTCAAGCCTACCATTGACTTCCACCCTTGTAGCCATCGTGTCCATCTTAGCATTCATTTCCATCAGCATTTGCATGATCGAATCGATGGGGATGGTATGTGAAGATTGTGGGGTGTGCTTATGGGCACTTTCGACATTCAACTGCTCATTCCCTTCTCTTGAAGTATGCCCAAAAGT
Organism: Cibotium barometz; assembly: GCF_041138505.1. NCBI lineage: Eukaryota > Viridiplantae > Streptophyta > Polypodiopsida > Cyatheales > Cibotiaceae > Cibotium > Cibotium barometz. The sequence continues at coordinate 36,656,327 of NC_141096.1, read as the reverse complement.
ATCCCCTTCTCTTAAAGTGTGCCCAAGAGTATCCTCCAGAGCATCCAAAATTCCTTGTTCCATCATTGTCTCTTCATCCTCTACCTCATCGGAAGCCAAAGTGTTGCGCCTCGATCGCTCTTTTGGCTTCGGCCCCATGGAAACCTTCGGTTTTAGAAATTTGGCTCTAAATTGAGGTAGAAATGTCCGATTGAAGCGATCTAAAGCCTGTTGGAGAGCTAATGAAGTGTACTAGACCACTATGCAAAGACTTGTAAGAGATGAAGTGTGCTACTATTCTCTGTTTTAGGGTTTACAGGGTTATAGGCTGAAATGGTATTTTGGGTATAACTTGAGCTAGGAATATCCAAATGCAAAACTTTTTAGCTCAAATCGAAGCCCTCGATGAGTACTACAAGCCTATGTAATTAGATTTAGAAGACCTTCAAACCCTTGTGACTGAATTAGGGTTTACTGTTTCTGCAAAAACCCTAAATTCTACCCTAAAGAGATATCGAAACGCGGAGGTTAAGGGCTCGTTGGGTAGCTCTAAGGAAGCACTAAGAGCTCATATGGTCCCTTTTAAGTCAGTCCAAAAGGGTTGGGACTGAATTAGGGTTTTTGGAAACCTGCAGATTCTTGCCAAAGTGACCCTTTTTGTGCCCCCCAATGATCCTTGTTTGTTCCCGCACCTTTGTCAACACCTTTTGACACTTTTACTAATTTTGGTCATCTTGTACCTTGGGCTCCATCTATGGAGATATGGCCTTCCATGGTCATCCTCTTGGTGAGAGGTTAAACACACTTAGGCTATTTGTGCATCTTCTCTTGCTACATGCACTTATAGATTTTCTCTCTCTTTTGTATATTCATGTGATGAGCCATTGGATCACTAATCTCATGATTAATGGATGCTAGATTCTTGCTTTGATGTGTTTGATTCCATATTTTGCCCCCCAATGATCCTTGTTTGTTCCCGCACCTTTGTCAACACCTTTTGCACTTCCTTTGCATCCCAAGGTCTGCAATTTATGTTTCACCAACCTCAATTGCCCATGCATAACCAGAATTTTGAGAAAATTTCGACATAGTCTCCTTTGTCTTTGGAGCTAAATCTCAATATTTCTCAAATAGCAATGCAATAAAAATTCCACAATCTTCTTATCAAATTCAATTTACTGCATAGCATGTGCCTCATTGCATCATCAAAAAGGCATCCCAATCCTTGCAATTCCAAGCATATGCATCACCAAAAAGGCATAGCAATCCTTGCAATCCCAAGCATATGTATGAACCAAGAGAGTGATCGTTTGAAGAGGATTGTCGGTGTAGCGCGTCGAAGCTTGCCGATCTCTCGGCCAAGCTCTTCCCACCCTCGTACCTAGTTCGAATCAAGGCACGAGTTGAGGCCAAGTCTTCACCACCAAACCTAATCCTCCACCGTACCGCTTTCCCAAGGCAATCACGGCACGGTAGATTCAAGTCATGCTCTACCCACGGGCCTCTCCACCAACACCCGGGGTACCCTCACCACATACCTAGTTTCTAGAAATTTGACGTGAGTGTAAACAATCGTGAGGTGTATGTAACTTGAATCTCAAAATGAGGTGAATGTAATGGGGGGAAATCACTTACAAGGATGTGGCATGACTCATGCCATTTACAATATACTCATGAACCATGATGCATGAACTCATGCTTATCCTCATAGCTCCAAGTGTCCACCATTCATCCACAAATCCAACATCAATCATCAACAAGCACAAATCAAGTAATACCATAAACCAATGGTATCAAAATCCACTTGGTATCAATCCCATGAGCATTGCTTATGAGTAATTGGCATCAAATGGCATCCAAGGGCATCCATTGCATTTGAATGTAGTATTGCCAATTGATTCCAATCATCAATCAAGCTTTTCCAATGCTCACTAGCATCATTCCCATGCATAGAAGCATCATGCTCATGGCAAAAGCCTTCATATTATGAACCAACATCCATTCCATGTATGTGGTTCAATCAATGCATCAAGGCAAATGCATTCCCTCTTCCATTTATGCATAGATTCATCAATTAATGTTCCATGTGTCTCTCCAATGGCCCATTGCATCCAAATGAGTGTGATTAACAAGAAATGTGAGCAATGAGAGTATGTAACCACTTTCCAAATGATTATGAGTTATGTATGAGTGTTGAATTTCAATGGCATGCCGGAAGCTTCAATGGTTGGAAATTTGCTTGATGGAGCATTCAATTAGTCCAATGCTTGAAGATTTTCGCAATTTTTGTGGGCTGCTCATACCTCCTCTTCTCCCTCTCCAATAGCCATGAAAAACTCTCCAAAATCCACCAAAAAGAGGCCAAACACCTTAGCTAACAACCAAATAGTATGGAATGGCATGGAATGGAGCCATCTCTTGTGAATATTGGCCGTGAGAAAGCGTGGGAAAAAAAACGCAGCTATGCCCATTCTCATGAGTAGAAAAGCACAAAAATCAACTCCAATGTTAGCTCTCAATAGCCATAGCATACACTTGCAGCCATTTAGAGTGAGTGGGGATGGATAATGGTGAGCTATGTGAGAGAGATTAGGGTTTGGAGCAAAGGAAAGGAAGAGGGAAAAAAATTTCAGAAAATTTCAGAAATTTGCATGTAAATTGGTACTCTATGTGTTCCTCTCCTCAAGCTCAACAAAAGCCCTAGCAAATGGAAGCAAAACGGGATGAATCTAAGGAGTAATGGCTATGGAAAGCTTGAAAAAGAAGCACAAAAGATAAATGTGATTAACAGAGAGATTAAAAGATGATTAATTCAAATTTTTCTCAATTTTTGTACCTCGCCCCAAAAATTTGGTCCAGAGTGTCCAAATTAGGTCCAAATGAGCTAAATCTCCATGAAATAACATGAAATCACATGAAATGATGCCTCTCCTCCACTAATCTCCAAAGATTAAGTAGAAATTAAGTAAGATTAAGCCAAAACTCCAAGAAATCAAGAGAAAATTCAGAAAATTATCAAGAAAATGACTAATCTCATGCCCAAAACCTTGAAAATGGATCAAAATCAAGGCTCTGATACCAAATGAAATGAAGGGATGTAATGCATGAAAAATATGAGTAATCACCATGTAAACATGATGCCTAAGTGTGTTTAGTCTCTCACCAAGAGAATGGAAATAGCCTTCCACAAGCCAAGAGAGAAGCCATGAGCTCCAAGAAACATAAGTTTCCATTTCTAAAAATGATCAAAAGTTACAACCATGGTCCAAGTCCCTTCTTTTATACATGGACTTGTCCCATTATTAACCCTATTGAATAAAGTTCCTACTTTATTACAATGAGTATGAATGGGGCGAGTCCCTGTGATGATGTTCGTAACTGGAATAACAATAATGACTTCAGCAAATCACTATGAGATTAGTGGATTATGCTGACAGATTACTACTGTTAACACTTGACCCAATGGATCAAGTTAAGGTATGACAAATTAAAAACCTGTATAATTGAAATTCCCCTTAAAGAAATGTTCAAATGGAAACTTGGGTCTAATCTTTATCCCAGGATTTTGTTGGGTTCACCAGACTATAAGGAACCCCAGAATCAGTTGGATCTTAAGGGAAAGAGTTGTCCTCTAGTTGCGAGATGAGGACATCTCGCGTTTTTTAAGTGGGGTAGGATGTAAGATTCCTCCCTCCAGCTTTTGAGGTGTGCAGGCGTAAGTACCTCCCCTTCTGATCTTATAATAATTTCCCTCTCTGAAATAAAAGAAAGATCCTGTTTTACCATATTCTGGCCTGGAGAGAGAAAATGTCTAGAGGGAGGTAATTCAAAATTGAGATATTTTTGGATATAAAAATCCTCCTAGTGTCTAAAATGGTTTTCCTTGAAACAAAAATTCAAAAAGAACTTTCCAATGTGCAATTGGAATTAATTGAAAATAGGTAAAAAGGACCTTAGCCTAAGAGTCTAGATTTTCAAGAAAATTTGGATTATGGTCCAATTAAGGTTCCTATGGACCAATAAGATTAATCCAAATGTAGGGAGGAGATAAATTGAAGAATAAAAGAAAATCCCCCAAAAAATGAGTAAATGCTCACATAAGATGAAGAGTTGACTAGGGACAAGGTTTATTAGTTAAAAAAGGAGATATTTAGAAGAAATGATGCATTTTGACACCTCAAAGTGGGGATCTCCCCTCATGAAGGAGGCGCCTATTTCACATGTGTGGAGGAGTTTGAAACTAAAAAATAATGAGATATTTTCGTCTCTCCTCTCTCCTATTTCAACTAGATCCAAAAAGTAAGCTAAACTGACCCTAAAATGGTCAAAAATTAACTAAATTGATTTGAAAAATTCTAGAATCAGTTTACTTGGTCACAGGCTCACTTTTTCCTATAAATAGAAGCCTCTTCCTTTGTAAAAGGTTAATAGTGTTTATACACTGTTACTCTACTCCTATCCAGAATTCAATTGTTTTTAACTTAATCCTCTCCAAAATAATTGGTGTCCACTCTTGATCCAAACAAGAGTAGAACCCTCAATTCCTCAAGCCAAAGGAAAGCTTACAAACTCTATGTAAGCTAAATTCTTCTTACTTTTAATTTTAAATCTATGGTTTTCTTGATTTTCTTGTTTGTTTTAGTTGATTAAAGTAAATTCTCATGCTATGTCTTGATTTCTTCGATAGCTCACTCATGCACATGCCAAAGAAATGCTGCTAATATTTTTATTTCAAATTGCTCTGACACATTTTTCAAGTTCCAAAATCCACTCAAAATTTTACACTTTCATGACATAAAATAAATTTCACCTTAAAAAATCTTAAAAATTTGTTATAAAACCATCATTTGTTACTACCAAATCAATGGAGACTTCAATTTACATCAAAATTTCATTAAAAAAATGATTATTTTTTTAAATTAAAAAACAAAGATTTTCACATCTTTAAATCAAATTCTTAAGATAACTTCTCTAAATTTGAATTGAATACTAAAAAAACATTATAACAAAAAAATCTCTTAAAATAATGCGGGGGGACTAAATGTCATTAATTATACTTTTCACCATGTCCTTTTTATGATTCTTGATTGCTTTTGATGAGATTTATGAAGATGAATTTATAGTAATGAAGACATTTCCATCACACAAATAACCATGCTTTCCAAAAACTAAATGTGGTTTTTGTAATTTTCTCAAAGAGGACAAGATCATGATCACAATTCTATTTTCAAATAAGAAATTTGACTTTAAGTGCTTGCTTTTCACAATTTGAAGATTTGCATGTTTTTTGGTTATTTAAAGCATGAAGGAAAGCAACAATGCCTAATTTGACCAAATTAAGCATGGTTGCTTTCTTACATGCTTTAAATAACAAAAAAAATGCAAATCTTTAATTGTGAAAAACAAGCACTTAAGCAGTGAGATTTCTTTTATGATCTCATCCTCTTTGAGAAAAGCACAAAAAACACATTTGCTTTTTGAAAAGCACGATTCCTTTTGTGATGAAGATGTCTTTCATAATATAAGTTCATCACGTGTCTCATCAAAAGCAATCATTAAATGATCATAGTCCCCCACCCCTGCACCCCTTTTTCCCCTCCCAAATATGTTACTAACCATCTCTTTCCTCCCAAAAGTGCCACATGTGTCACCAACCACCCATCTCCTCCTCTAAATTGAGAAGGTCTAGGGAAGAGTTGTATTCCAGAATACAGCCCCTCCCCCCTCGCCCAACCCTCGGCCTTGCATCCCCCCCTTTTTCCCTCCAAAATGTGCCATTAACCACCCATTTCCTCCCAAATGTGCCACCAACCACCCATCTCCTCCCAAACGTGCCACCAACCACCCATCTCCTCCTTGCTCCTCCTCTAAATTTTAGGAGGTGCAGGGCAGAGTTGTATTCCAGAATACAGCCCTCCCCTAGAGCTCGAAAAAATGCAAGATTTGGAGTCACTATCTCATTTTGAGTTTCGAAAGCCGCCTCCTTTCTGTATTCCAGAATACAGCCCTCTAGAGCTCGTATTTCAGAATATAGGAAGGAGGCGGCTTCCGGAACTCAAAATGAGATAGTGACTCCAAATCTTGCATTTTTTCGAGCTCTAGGGGAGGGCTGTATTCTGGAATACAACTCTGCCCTGCACCTCCTATAATTTAGAGGAGGAGCAAGGAGGAGATGGGTGGTTGGTGGCACATTTGGGAGGAAATGGGTGGTTAATGGCACATTTGAGAGGGAAAAGGGGAGGGGGAGGGGGAGGGGGGAGGAGGTGTGGGGATGCTTTTTTTTTGTTAGGGGGCAGGGGGGATGGAGGTACAGGCCATAAATGGGAGGGGTGGGGGTGTGGGCGAAAGAGGCGGGGAATGGAGGGGGTGGAGCAAGTTGGGGGGGGGATGGCAGGGCACGGTGGGGTTGCAGAGCTTTTTTGGGGGGGGGGGGAGGCAGGTGGGTTAAGTTGGGGGGAGGGGTGGGGAATGGAGAGGGTGGGACAAGTGGGGGGCGGGGGGGGGGAAGGGTCGGGTCGGGGCGGGGCAGGGTGGGAATGCGGGGGTGCCAAGTTTGTGGGGGGTGGGGTGAGGAGGTGCGAGGGGGGGAGGGGAGGCAGTGTGGTGCTGGGAGGGAGCCTTGTGAGAGGGGAGCAGGCCGGGGATAGAGGGGGGTACAAGGAGCAGTTGGGGGGGCAGGGGGAGAGGAGGTGCAGTGTGGATTGTGGGAGGAGGGGGTGATGTGGGGTGGGCGGAGGGAGCGCAGGGGGGGTTGGTGTGGTGGGGAGCAGGCAAGACTTTGATTTTTAATGAGTTCATAAATTTATATTACAAAAGATATATTCATCACAAAAGCAACTGATCTTTCCAAAAAGTAAATGTGCTTTTCATGATTTTCTTGAAGAGGATGAGATCAAATAAGAAATCTCACTGTGTTCAGTGCTTGCTTTCCATAATTCGTGATTTGCATGCTTTTTAGTTATTTTTAGCATGCAGAAATGCAACCATGCTTAATTTGGCATGGTATGCTATAAATAACCAAAAAATATGCAAATCTTTAATTGTGGAAGCAATCACTTAACAAAGTCAAATTTCTTATCTGAAAATAGATTCTTCATTAGGATCTCGTCCTCTTAGAGAAAAGCAAAGAAAGCACATTTGCTTTTTGAAAAGCACTTTTTGCTTTTTGGAAAGCACGATTGTTTTTGTGATGAAAATCTCTTCTCTAATATAAATTTATCATAGATCTTGTCAAAAGCGGTCATAAATAAAAAAAACACGTGGTGAAAAGTATAATTGATGACGTTCACCCCCTATCCCACATTATCTAAAGATATTTTTTTGTTATAACAATGTTTTTGTAGTATTTACTTTAATTATAGAGAAGATATCTTAAGAAGATGTGAACATCTTTGTTTTTTAATTTTTTAAAAATAACAATCATTTTAATTCCTAAAATTTTGATTTAAATTGAACTCTCCATTGATTTGGTAATAACAAATGATTGTTTTAGACCAAATTTGTAAGCTTTTTTAAGATGAAAATTAATATTTGTCATGAAAGTGACCAATTTTGAGTGGAGTTTGGAACTTAAAAAAGTGTCTGAGCAATTTGAAACAAAAATGTCACTAAAACTGTCTAAAATAAGGTTACTAAATTTTTTCCACATAAATTATTAGTTTTTTTCACATTCAAAAGTGTTATTCTTATTAAAATTGATTTTATGCATAGAAAGATGCATAAAGGATTTATTTTTATTTCAAAAGTGTTATTCTCATTAAAATTGATTTTATGCATAGAAAGATGCATAAAGGATTTTTTTTAAATTTCAAAAGTGTTATTCTCATTAAAATTGATTTTATGCATAGAAAGATGCATAAAAGATTTATTTTTATTTCAAAAGTTTTATCCTCATTAAAATTGATTTTATGCATAGAAATATGCATGAAGGAGTTATTTTTATCTCAAAAGTGTTATTCTCATTTAAATTGATTTTATGCATAGAAAGATGCATAAACGATTTATTTTTATTTCAAAAGTGTTACTTTCATCAAAATTGGTTTTTTTTCATAGAAAGATGCATAAAAGATTTATTTTTATTTCAAAAGTGTTATTCTCATTAAGATAGATTTTTTGCACAGAAAGATACATAAAGGATTTGTTTTTATTACAAAAGTGTTATTTTCATTGAAATTGGTTTTATGCACAAAAAGATGCATAAAGGATTTATTTTTATTTCAAAAGTGTTACTTTCATTAAAATTGATTTTATGCATAAAAAGAAACATAAAGAATTTATTCTTATTTCAAAAGTGTTATTCTCATTAAAATTGATTTTATGCATAGAAAGATGCATAAAAGATTTATTTTTATTTCAAAAGTGTTATTCTCATAAAAATTGATTTTATGCATAGAAAGATGCATAAAGGATTTTTTTTTTCAAAAGTGCTACTTTCATTAAAATTGATTTTATGCATAGAAAGATGCATAAAAGATTTATTTTTATTTAAAAAGTTTTATTTTCATTAAAATTGATTTTATGCATAGAAGGATGCATAAAGAATTTATTTTTATTTCAAAAGTGTTATTTTCATTAAAATTGGTTTTATGCATAAAAGGAAGCATAAAGAATTTATTTTTATTCCAAAAGTGTTATTTTCATTAAAATTGATTTTATGCATAGAAAGATGCATAAAGGATTTAATTTTATTTCAAAAGTGTTATCTTCCTTAAATTTGAATTTATGCATCAATAGATGCATAAAAGGATTTTTATAAAAGTGTTATTCCCACTGAAGTTGATTTGCATAAATAGATGCGTAAAGAATCTTTATATCCAAAATTAGAATTTTCTTAAATTCTATGTTTAAATTCTATGAATGGATGTGATGTGAATAGAGGTGATGAGATGTGACGTGAATAGATGTAATGAGATGTGATGAGAATCAGATAGGTGTGAATGAATGGATGGGTGGATGTGATGTGAATAGAGGTAATGAGATGTGAGGTGAATAGATGTGATGAGATGTGATGAGAATCAGATAGATGTGAATGAATGGATAGATGGATGTGATGTGAATAGAGGTGATGAGATGTGAAGTGAATAGATGTGATGAGATGTGAAGTGAATAGATGTGTTGAGAATCAGATAGATAAGAATGAATGGATGGGTGGATGTGATGTGAATAGAGGTGATGAGATGTGAGGTGAATAGATGTGATGAGATGTGATGTGAATCAGATAGATGTGAATGAATAGATGGATAGATGTGAATGTGTATGTGAAAGAACGGATGTGGATGTGAATGTGAAAGAATGGATGTGGATGTTGGTGAAAGAATGGATGTTGATATGTATGTGAAAGAATGGATGTGGATGCGTATGTGAAAGAATGAATTTGGATATGTATGTGAAAGAATGGATATGGATGCGTATGTGAAAGAATGAATGTGGATATGTATGTGAAAGAATGGATATGGATGTATGTGAAAGAATGGATGTGGATGTGTATATGAAAGAATGGATGTAGATGTGTATGTGAAAGAATGTGATATGATGTAAAGAGATGTGATGTGACATGAATATATGTGGATGTGAAGTCATAGATATGAATGTATGGATAGATGTGAGAAGTCGTACCTATGAACGATTAGATGGATGTGGATAAATGAGATGAGATGTGGATAAATGAGATGAGATGTGTATGAATGAGATATGATGTGGATAGAAGTGATGTGAGATAATGTGGATTGAATGTATGTGATGGGATGGTTATGAGAATGTATGTGGTGGATATGAACGAATAAATGTGTTGGATATGAATGAATGTGATGTGAACGAATATGATGTGATGAGATGTGGATATGGGTAGATGCGAGTGGATGAGATCTGATGCGGATAAATGAGAAAAGGTGTGATGAGATGGAAAATGATGTGATGAGAATGGAAATACATATGAAATAAATGAGGATTGATGTGGAACAATATGGAAAGACGAGAGTTCGTTATAGAAACTGTATTTATGACATGTTTTTAAATGACTGTTTTATGTTAAGAATATTGGGGAAGTATTTTGACCGTCTTCTGAATGAGGTCGTGGAGACCAAATATGATAAAGTTGCAACAGCTGACAGCAAGGTCGGCCGAGATCTTGCGGTTCGATTAAAATGGTGAGCTTCGGGTACGGTGGATTAGGGACCAAGGAAGCGGCCTATGAGTGAAGCGTTAGGTCACCTGCGAAGGATCCTAGAGGGTGCTGACCATACGGAGCTCGGGCTCTGGGTCGCCGACAATACCCACGCATGCATTGAGGAAGATATTGGAACAAGGAGTAAGAGTTGTTTTCTGAATTCGAGCATGGATCTGGTTGGTTGACCTTGCTGGTCCTCAACCGATGAGTCCATGGCTCTTTTATATGGATCCGTTGGTTGACCTTGCTAATCTTCAACGGAGATTCCATTTTGATATGTGAATATATTGCCGACGAGTATTATGAGCTAGGAACCATCGAAAAGCCCCCTGATGAGTGGATAGGTGATGAGTGTTCTTGCCAATGATGCCATGGGTACACCGATTAAGGAATGATTGGAAATTAGGATTCAACCGGAGATTTGGAGGATAATGATCAGTGACACTCTGGTTTCATTAAATGATTGTTTTAAAGACAGTTGATTATGTGAAAAAGGAAATTCCATATTGGGTGTGTAAGTGGTGTGACTAGTTTTAAGTTGCATGAATATCTGTCTACGGGGCCTATGAACTCTTTTCCCTGGTACCCAAGACAAAACCTAACCAAATTCTTAAATGGATCCCATCACTACAGTGGTTGGGGGCAGTTGTCTAACCCACCGGACTAGATGGGGTTAGGCTGGACTGATGGATCCCTAAAATGAGACTCAGTTCTGTTATGGTACGATAGATGAAGTAAATCCCGGATAAAAATTGTTCTATGGAAAAGAATCAATGGCTGTGCCTCTCAATGAGGAAAAAGCGTTGGTCTCTATGATCCAAGTGCAATATTTTCCTTGATCTGACTATGGGACTTACGGGTTTGGTCAGATCAGTTCAGTAAGTTAAGGCTTTTGACTACATTAGAGTAAAAATATCCTGGAGGAATTGCCCGTGCTTTCCGGGCGAGGGAAGTTTTTTCAGGTTGGGTTTTGGAAGAACCGAGGAATTAGTCTTTTGTTCGGATATCTGTGGGCAAGGCCCTGAGTGAGGGACCCTTCCCCGTGCAAGAAGTGTTACTTCCACCGCTAGCACCCCTGAATTCGTTGCACGGTGGAGACAGGGATCTTTCACCAGATCACCGTGTAGTTAGTTAGGGTTTGCTTTTAGAACAAGGGGCTAGCCCATAGGGCCACCCCAAGTCTTAGTGTGGGCATGGGGATGGTGTGAAACCACCCCCATGAGGGCCAAGAAGGCCCTCGCTGAACCCACCAGCCATGGAGGGGTTGTAGGACAGCCCCAAGGGCATGCCAGGGATAGCCGACAATCCATGAAGCAATTATTGGGTTATAGGGCAGGTGTGGGGAGCCATGGAGGGGTTGTAGGATAGCCCCAAGGGATAGCCAACAATCCATGAAGCAATTATTGGGCTATAGGGCAGGTGTGGGGAAGCCCATACAGGTTGCCCATGTTGAGATATCGAGCTCATCTAGTGATGCGGTGGACATTGATGACCCGCCTGGGGGGGGATAGGCCCCACACTTATACCATTGGCATGGTTGGGGAGATCATGCGTGATATGCAGCCAGTGGGATGACAGGCTATGTGACAGCCATTCTAGAGACTGGCATAGTTATAGTGCTAGGTCATTTAGTTGGGTTCACACTATAGAGAACCCTAGTATGTATTTGGTTGAGTACCTTTTCATAGTGTGTGTACTCTTATCTTTGTATATGGTGTGTTGAGTGTTGTGTGAAGAAGAAGAAGATTTTCAGCCTCTCACCTTGTGTGTTCTCTTTTAGGGTTTTGTGAGTGTGTGTGTGCTTGCAAGAGCTTAGCTCTCTTCTCTCCTGCATCTTTTCATGGTATCAGAGCCTGGTTCATGCTAAGGGCTGAGCTGCAAAAGCAAGAGAAGCACAGGAAGCGGTACGAGGGTAAGAGATTCATCTACTCTTCCCTATTTGTGTTGGCGACTACACCCTTATCGGGAGCTCTACGGGAGGCACCAAGAAACGATCTCTGATTGAGGAGCTTTCTTCGCGGGAGTAAAGCTATAGGGAAACTATACTGTCCTATCGGACACTCCTATTGGACAACATTTTTTGGGCTGAAAATGCGTTTCGGGCGTATTAGGACCTCCGTTTTTCGAAAAGCAAGCGATTTCGAGCACTGCGGGTAAGCCATCGATTCTATGTAGAACTCTGTTTAAGAACTGCAAGAAGACAGATTGGTTGTGTAGACATTGTGTGTGCTGCAAGGAGGTCAAATAGTTGCCATTAGGTATATGTATGCACATTGAGGTCACTGGCTGTGACATTTGAGTGTAGTACAGTAGTGCTGCAGAAAATACAGCAGTTTGTGCACGATAAAAAACCAGAGTGCTGTTTTTGGTAAATTTGTGTGTCTGGCAAGATATCAAATAATGGCATAAATCAGATTGTTGCTGAGAATCTTGACAAGAACAAATTCCATTCTTAGAGGTTCACGTTGACAAATTTCTTGATGGGAAAGGGTTACTGGGACTACATAGAAGGTGAGCATGAAGAGGCACCGGAGATATCGGAGATCAATCCGACTGCTACAGATGTGCAAGGATTGGAACCAAGGAGCCAGAAAAGTTATGTATTGGCTCTCTATCAGTATACAGGACACTATGATTGGACACATATAGGATGCCAATTTTCCCAAGGAGGTGTGGGACACCTTGGTAAAACTCTATGAAACCAATACCAAGGCACAAAAGATACAGTTGAAGAATGAAATTCATACTGTGGAGAAAAAGAGTATGTCTGTGAATGACTATGCATTGAAGATCAAGGGTATTGCGGAATCCCTTGCATCTATCGGCATTTCAGTAGATGATGATGATAAGGTGGAAGTCTGTCCACGTGGTCTCGGGCCACAATACAAGGCGTTCAAGACGTCTATTCAGACTCGGGAAAACATTCCCAATTTCACAGATTTGGTGTCTATGTTGATTATAAAAGAGAAGAGCTTGGGTAAAGACCAACAGTCTTCACAAAACAAAAATAGTTCAGAGCAACATGCCTTCTACACAAGTTCAGGAAGAGGACGAGGTAGAGGAGGCTGTGGACGCGGCCAGGGAGGTGGCCGAACAGGTAATCAGAATTATGGCCAGTAGTAGCAGCAACAACAACAGTCCCAGAATTCACAACAACAATAACACGCAGGTGGAAGAGGCCAATTCAGAGGCAGGGGCAGTCAAAGAGGTCGTGGAAATTGGCAAAGGCAATATAATGGTACACGTGGATGCTTTTATTTTGGTAAGCGTGGACATGTGCAGGCAGATTGCTATAAGAAGCAGGCTGACATGCAAAAAATGGGAAATTGCAGCAAAACAACTATGCATCCTTGAGCAAAAACAATGAGGATAATGAAAGGTTTTTTGTTATGCAGCATGTTGTTAATGCCATGTCTGAAAATGTTGAAGTAGCACATAAAGATGATGTATGGTATGTTGATTCAGGTGCTTCGAACCACATGACAAGTAATGGGGAGTGGTTCAAGGAGATGAAAAACCTTGAAAGACCAGGTTTTGTGGAAACAGGGGATGACACTGCTCATCCAATTGCCCATGTTGGAGATGTGCCATTGTCTATGCAGGATGGCAAAGTGAAGTACCTTGCAGATGTACTTCATGTTTCGAACATAACAAAGAATCTGGTTTCAGTTGGCCAGATGATTGACCAGGGTTTGCAGGTTCGGTTTAGCCTTGATGGTTGTTATGTTGAAGACTTTAAAGACAAGTGTAGGTTGGTTGCAAAAGGCAACAGAGTGGGCAAAATGTTTACATTGAATGTAAACATGCCTGAAGTGAGTGCTATGATGTTTGCAAATGGTTCAGGAATTGTTGCAAACACAGACATTTGGCATAAAAGAATTGGACATGTGAATGTACAGAGAATGAAGTCTATGCAGACTAAAGGAATTGTGACAGGGCTGCCAAAGTTTAAAGTTGAAGGTATGCAGAAAATATGTGAAGCATGCCAATTTGGAAAGCAAACAAAGCATGTATTTCCACGTGACAGAAATGTGAGCAGAAATGCACTCAAATGTTGTGCATTCACATGTATGGGGTCCTACGAAGACCATGTCTATGGGAGGCTGTAGGTATTATGGGACATTTATTGATGACCACACAAGGAAAGTGTGGGTATACTTCATGAAGGAGAAGGGTGAGGTGTTCACTCATTTTCGAAATTTCAGAGTTATGGTTGAAAAGCAAACAGGGAAATATGTAAAGTGTCGAAGGTCAGATGGAGGGGGAGAGTACTTCTCCAATGAGTTCTCTGAATTTTTGAAGAAGAATGGTATTCGGAGACAGTTTACATATGCAGATACACTCTGCAGCAAAATGGAGTTGTTGAACGAAAAAACAGGCACATAGGACTCCAACTACTACCATACATGATGTAACTCCAGAGGAGAGGTTTACTGGTAGAAAACCTGATTGTCTCATCTGAAAGTTTTTGGATGCATTGCATATGTGCATGTGCCAGATGAGCTGAGAACTAAGTTGGATCCAAAAGCTGAAAAATGTGTGTTTATTGGGTATTCCCTTGAGCAAAAGGGATACAGGTGTTATAACCCTACTACATGTGAGTTGAGAGTAAGCAAGGATGTTGTTTTTGATGAGATGAGCAACTGCCTGGTATGCTGCTGAAAAAGAAGCTGTTGGGGCTGATGTGAGTGAAAATGTGGTTGCACAGAACAAGAAGCTGTTGGGGCTTATGTGAGTGGAAATGTGGTTGCACACAGAATGCAAGTCAGCAATCTTCACAGTCTTTGAGTGGACCAGGAGTGTCCTCATCTAGTGGTTCAGTTGATAGACCATGGAGTGGCAGGCTACGTCATAATACTAGTCGTGCAAATGTGATTAGTACATCACATAGCAAAGAGAAAGTGGTTGAGCCCCTTAGTATGCTTGACATTTCTGCAGGGCATTCTCATGTTGATGGAGAGTCTAGTGGCTCAGAGATGAGCCTTGATGAGGATCTTGGGATACCAGCTATGAGAACACCTGGTGTAAAGAAGGCTATGGAAGCCATGAATGCAAAGCTACGAAGATCTGGGAGAGTGAAGAATCCTGTGCAGAGGTTTACCTATGATGGTTATGTGGCACATCACTATGCATACATGGCAAAAGTTATACAGGTTGTAGAGCCCACATGCATTGATGAGAATGTTGGAAATGTGTGTTGGGAGAAAACTATGGATGAGAAGATGGATGCACTATATGGAAATGAGACTTGGGATTTAGTGCAATCGCCTGAAGGCAAGAAAGCCATTGGATGCAAGTGGGTGTACAAAGTAAAACATAACAGTGATGGAAGCATAAGCAGGTACATGGCTAGATTGGTAGCTAAAGGATATGTGTAGACATATGGCATTGATTATGAGGAAACTTTCAGCCCAGTTGCCAAGATGGCAACATTGAGAGTTGTGATAGCAATGGCTGCGTCAAAGCAATGGTCTTTACGTCAAATGGATGTAAAGAATGCATTCTTGCATGGGGATTTTCAGGAAGAGGTGTGTATGTTACAGCCACCTAGTTATGAGAATGTGAGTCACCCTGAGCATGTTTGCAGGTTAAAGAAAGCCCTGTATGGCTTAAAACAAGAACCAAGAGCATGGTTTGACAAGATTTTTGAATATCTTGTCACTATTGGCTTTCATGTAGCCAATGCAGATTTCTCGCTATATGTGAGACACAGTGATGGAGGGGTTGTGCTTGTTGTCATCTATGTAGATGACCTTATCATTACGAGGGACCATGATGTAGAGATCTTTGATGTAAAGATCTTGCTTAGACAGAAGTTTGAGATGAAGGATCTGGGGGAGCTCATATATTTCTTGGGCATTGAGGTGATTAGGTCACCACATGGTATTGGATTACTGCAGAGACAGTATGGCTTGGACATGTTGTCCAAGTATGGTATGACATGCTGTAAGCCTATCTCAGTGGTGCCATTGGATCCGAATGGCAAGTTGAGTGCAGATTCAGGAGAGATTTCGGAGGATCCTACTATGTATAGGCGCATAGTAGGAAGCTTGATCTACATGACAATCACCAGGCCAGATTTGAGCTATGCTGTTGGGTTGGTGAGTCAGTTTATGCAAGTTCATCGGAAGCCACATTTGGATGCATTGAGACGCATACTAAGGTATATGAGGTCTACTTTGCATTGTGGACTATTTTATGAAACTCGGACAGAGATATGTGTACATGGGTATACAGATGCTGATTGGGCTGGTAGTATCTCAGATAGAAGATCTACTAGTGGCTTCATGTTTTCTTTGGGGAGTGCTACTGTGACTTGGAGCAGTAAGAAGCAGCCTACGGTTGCTCTATCCAGTACTATAGAGGCCGAGTACAGAGGTACTGCTATGGCAACATGTGAGGTAGCTTGGTTGAGAAAGCTACTTGCAGATTTGGGTCTATCAGTGGATAGACAAGTTGCCATTTTCTGTGACAACATTAGCAGTTTACAGTTGGCCAGGAACCCAGTTTTTCATGCTCATATGAAGCATATAGAGGTCCACTACCATTTTGTCAGAGAGAAGGTTTTGGCAGGAGACGTTGACCTTGTTTATGTCAGCACATAGGATCAGGTCGCTGACATCTTCACCAAAGCATTGGGTACATAGAAGCTCCGTAGATTCAGGGCTTTGCTTGGTATACATGAGATGGAGTTGAGCTCGAGGGGGAGTGTTGAGATATCGAGCTCATCTAGTGAGGCGGTGGACACTGATGACCCGCCTGGGGGATAGGCCCCACACTTACACCACTGGCATGGTTGGTGAGATCATGGGTGATATGCGGCGAGTGGGATGATAGGCTATGTGACAGCCATTCTAGAGACTGGCATAGTTATAGCGCCAGGTCATTTAGTTGGGTTCACACTATAGAGAACTCTAGTATATATTTGGTGAGTACCTTTTCATAGTGTGTGTACTCTTATCTTTATATATGGTGTGTTGAGTGTTGTGTGAAGAAGAAGAAGATTTTCAGCCTCTCACCTTGTGTGTTCTCTTTTAGGGTTTTGTTAGTGTGTGTGTGCCTGCAAGAGCTCAAGCTCTCTTCTCCCCTGCATCTTTTCAGCAGAACCTCAGGGTACTTGTGCAAAATCAGTGCCCAGTCCATCTAGAATCAGGTGCAGGATGCCCAACCATCTAGGGAATCATGCGCAGCTTTTTATGTGATTTTTCCAACATTTAATGCTGATTTACAGTCGTGGGCAGAAAAGGGAACTGGCCGACTGCTCATCCTGGAGTAGTATAAATAGAGGAGCCCACAATCCCATTGTTTCATCTCAGATTTCACCAAGAGCTCAAGCATACAAGGGCTAGACAAGCCAAGTAGTTGCTAAAGCAAAGGGGTGAAGGACTTTGGGTCAAGGGCATAGTTTTCTCAGCCAAGAAAGATCAAGATTCCTGTCTTTTCTTTTTAGATTTACATCATTCTAATAAAGCAAATACACCATCCGTGGTGGGGGCCCTATAGAGGGTATTTGGGACCCAATACTGTGTCCTCTCCATCTCTCCCTCTCTCTCTATGTTCTGCACATCTTCATTCAGTTCGTGCGTTAATTCCGTCGTGAATGAAAAGTGTGCTGATTTCTGAGCATTGAAGTTATAGATCTTCTCCGAAGCTTCTACATGTTACATTTGGTCTGTCACCCTTACCTAACCACCATTCTCTCAAGAAGATTTGGGCTTGAGATTTTTCAATTTCCTCCTCTCTTTAAAGGTCAGAATTTGCAGCTAGGTATAGGGGTTGGAAATGCAATTTCCCTTCATTGACCTCTTTCTCAAGCATCTCCAGTTTAGTGATCTTTGCTTTCTTCCTGGAGGTTCTAGATATCCCTTCGAACTTTCACCTGTGTCTAAGAAACTATTGGGTTTCTATGATTGCTTGGGACTAGGCTCGAGGAGGTGAGACAGAGGGATGTAATGCACTTTGGAAAATATTTTGGGTTTCCTCTTGCAATATAGGGAGGCTAAACAAGGTCGGCGGGTCAGCATGGAACCATTTGGTTTTGACCTGGCTTCGTAGCTTTTTGAATGAATATGAGGTCTATCCAACCTTGCTTTGCAGAGGTAAGAATCTGATCTACCATTGGACCATGTAAATTTAGGATTGGCTACTGCCATGTCTGTCAGGTCATGGACGTCTTTACATGTCATCCAGTCTCGTGGCTGTTGGCCTTCTAATGTAAGACCCAAACCAAGCATTCTATCTTGTTGGTATTCAACCATGTTGAAGTCACCCATTAAGATGATTGGGCCAGAGAAGAGATTGCCAAAGAGGAAGCCTAGAACTAGATGGCCCAGATGTATATAGAGTGGCTCTAGATACCATGAGAATTTTGTTTCCATTGTGAGAGCTATCCATTTATTGGAAGGATCAACAATAGTACTTTTAATAGATTTCTCCCAATTCTTGTAGATCCCAATGGAAGTGCCTCCACTACCTTGGCTGTGATCAGAACCAAATATGCTCCTTTGAAACTTTCTCAAGGTTGGTCTTGACTTGGTGACCTGTAACTTTAACCTCTTGAAGACATAAACAATCAATGGAAAATTCTCCTAAAAAGCTAGTTTTTGATCTTATGGGCTTTGTTGGGGTCTGTGAGACCCTTGAGTAAGGCAAGACCGGCCAAGGCAGGGCCAAGTAGCCTGCAGGGTGCATGTGTGATTTATTAGTCAGGGGGTTTCCAGAGGAGACCACCTGTGCCTTTTCAGTATTTGAAGAGCCTGGAAGCCCTCTCTTCCTCCGGGGTTAAGGATATTATGGGGGGGATCACCATTAAAATCCATTTTATCTACCTCCCATTCAAGTCTATCAATGAACCTGTTTTGTTGTGAGTCTTAGACAAACTCATCCTAATTTACCTTCATCTTTTGGAGGCTAAGAGGGGTCTGCCATGTCAACAAGCAGAGGAGTGAATCGATCCTGGTTCCTACCTCTGGTCTAAGGTTTGTTCGGGGCTTGTCTAAAACCCCTACCTCTTTTGTTAGCAAGTTGGAAACCCTCATTCTCCCCTGGGTTTCCCTCTCAATATTGAGAGCCAGTGTTCTCAAGACCAGGAGGGGGGTTCTTGAGGGGATAAATTTTTTTTTTGATGAAATGGCCTTGCTTATTTCAGTGAAAGCAAGCAT
Source organism: Cibotium barometz (assembly GCF_041138505.1). NCBI lineage: Eukaryota > Viridiplantae > Streptophyta > Polypodiopsida > Cyatheales > Cibotiaceae > Cibotium > Cibotium barometz. The sequence continues at coordinate 36,637,022 of NC_141096.1, read as the reverse complement.
TTGGTAGATTCTTATAAGTGATAGGCTATTTAATCCAAAGGTCTTCCCTTCCTAAGTTGATCAGTATTTCCTCAGGGAGTTCTTTGTTAAGGTCCAAGGGGATCTATTATCAGCTTGAGCAAGGGGTAAAGGTGAAGAGGCAGATCAGGGAGTTCTACCCAAATAGGATACTTAGACGGTTTAGGACCATTAGGGGAGAAATTAGGAGTCCAATGGAGAAGGGACAAAGTGGACTTCCTAATCATCCATTGCCCTGCAGCTAAAATATTTAGAACCATGTCTTCATCCTTAAAGAGAAAACAGAAATAGTTGTTAGGGAGGTATTGTATTTGTTCTAAGATTACTTCCCTTGGCCACCAATTCTCTCTCACCCATCTTTTGAGGATGAAAGCCATGACACAATCCAATCAGGGCCCGGGTTGAGTAAACTTGCAACTAGTCCTTCACCAAATCAAGGGGATGAGAGACTTGTACTTTGATGATCTTCTAGCTTAGGATTGTGAATGTTGTCTCCTTCTTCAGCTTCAAACCCATCTAACATGTCTTCCCTAGCTGCTTCTCCTTGTGAAAGGTCGACACTGAAACCCAATCTGCACTTCCTCCATGTAGATGCTCTCTGTAGGGGAGCTGCGTTTTCTGTTGTTGGATTTGGGTTCCGCCACCATTGGGGGTGTTTGATGGTCGTCAAGCACAGCAAAGAGTAGGTCAGAGGTCGCTCCCAATGAGGAGCACTTGGAGCAAGGGACCACTAGTAGAGGAGGTGCGAGGGAGAAAGCCATCTCTGGAAGCGAGGGATGCTGTGATGCAATGCATGAGCAAGGAGGGAGTGCCTTGCTAACTCCCCCAGGAAATGCCTTTTGATGGAATGTCTGAGAATTGAGCGCCAAAACACTGAGAGAAGGAGGGGGAGGACATGATGAAACCCTAGAACCTGTAATTCCATATAGGCCACATCCTCATCCTGGAAATCTCTTTTTATCGGCTCTTGTAGGTTTTTTTAAAATGGCTCTTTGATGCACTAAAAAAAGGGGGGCTCCACTACTACCTTTATTGATGGGTGCACTCGAGTGCTTGAAAAAAAAATAGCAACTTAGTGTATTTGTAGATCGAGGAGTTGTCCTTATTTTGATTGGTTGAAAAAAAAGTTTTATCAAGCACTAGTGCACTTAAATCCGCATGGTTAACCCTACACATTTGAAGAATGGGCTCTACTTCTACTACCACCTTTATTGGGGGGTGCAATCATATTGGCATGGTTACCCTACATATTTGAAGGTAAACTAAAGGTTTCTGTAAAATGAAGCTTTTCTTTGGTGGAAAGAAAATTGCTTTGTGCTAGAAAAAACTTGGGGTTAATGTATTTCTAGCTCTAAAGAAACAAAGTCTAAGCTTTTTTTTTTAAGGTTTTGGAAATTTGAGAAGTTGGAGCCCATAGATAGGTAAAATCTTAAAAGTCAATTGGCTAAAAGTGGAGGTGGGCTAAATAGAGAAAAAAATGACCGCCTCTCCCCAATGGGCCTTAAAATAACACCAATAGTTTCATTAAAGATAAGATGGTTGCCTATTTCAAGGTTGACTTTAGAGCATTGAGGGCATGGACTATAGGCTCCAATCTCTTGCTTGAACGTGATCCATTCTGATCTCTTCTTGAATGTCTCTCCTTGAATGTTGATCTCAATGTGTCATTTCACTTATATATTTTTACAAAATAAGGCTTTGTAAAATTCTTCAACAAAGGTTGCAACTTGAGGTTTATGGGAACAAATTAAGGGGTCTTAATTAATGTTCGTTATCGCTCTAAGGTCCTCAGGGACCTTGTGTCCTAAGGTACCTAAGGTACATTGTGTACCTTACAACCCCCCCGTAGGAATAAAGGAGAGTGAATGTCCTTGTATGAAGAATGGCAACCTCATGGTGGTAGCCTGAGGGGGAGGCAAGAGAGTGGTGCTATAGCTGTCACTAGCAAAACTTAGAGTCTATCGAGATACGAGCTTGGACACCGGTAAGTTTCCCACGACGACAAGTTAAGGTGAGGATTATCCATTGCATTAGGAGAGGGATGGTGTAGCCAGTAACATTTTTGACGCTGATGCCGTAAAACCATCAGTATTTTCTACTCTGTGTTTTGCACTCCTTGGCATCTTCTATCTCTTTTCCTTTAATATGGTTGTTCGAAGCTGTGTAATTGGTAGAGAAGAGAATATGATGTGGAAATGAAAGAGATGGAAAAGGACTGTTTTGCATTGTTTTAGCACTTAAAGTTGTTAGTTACACTATTTGAACGTTTGAAAATCAACAAAGTAAGCATTTGAATACTTATATTGTGAGAACTTCATAATCACGATCATGATTGTGTAGGACACCCATTTGATGCATTTTTTAAAATCTTAAAAAATCAAAAAAATTGAGATCCATTGATTCTATTACTTGTTTTCATTAGAATATTCATGTTGCAAGGGATCAAACTAGAAAATTCGAGCAAGAAAAATTAAGATTTGCACCCCTGAATCATTGATTTTTGGTCAAAACCTGCAAAACCATGCTTATATGATTCTGCAGATTGCACAATGATGGTTGTGAATTTTCATTCATGACGTGATTTTCTGACAGATTTATCTATTCCACAATTCCTATGATCATGCATTAAATGCACCCTATTTCTGAAAGATTCCATCTTATCCAATTGTGATCACGGCGGATAACAAATCATGATGTGATTATCAATCGTGATCATGGTTGGATAACAAATCACAACGTGCTTATCAACCATGTCCGTGTGACTGTGACATCATAAATCACATTTGGAAAATCACAGTCCTCAAATCTTGATCACGTTCATGATTAACACGTCATCAATCATGGCGCATCAATGTTACATCAAGAATCACGGTTAAGAATCATGCCCAAGTGATCGACGACGATCATGCCATTCCACGACGGCACCAAAAATCATGGTGATAGAACTTGGCTATTTGATAAGATAGATAACTAAAACAATGACTAGGGGTATTAGGGAAGTCATTTGAACAATCCTTGGACTTATTTGGGTAAAGACCATCACCGTGATTCTACAGAGGATCATGGCCATGATTCTCAAGCTTGGAAAATTACGTCAAACTAATATCTTCAAAATTGATAGGAGAATTGTTTAGGAATATTCCCAAGGGCTTTCTAGGAATAGAGGAACTTGTGAGCAATTAAGAATATCCTGTAAAATTTCCATGATTTCTATCGAGATCATGGATATGATTTCTAAGCATGCCGTGAATTTATAGACGTTTGACATGATTCTGTAGATACCTGTCAGTTGCAGATTTGAAAATTCTAAGTGTGTGATTCTAAAATTTTGGCGAGTTAAAACCATTTCATGCACTTAAGGTTAGGCAAGCTTGTTGGTGATGACATCTCACTCGACAACGATAGTGCATCTAACCAACTAGGATCCTCCTACCAGAGTAGCTTAGGGTGAGCTCACATGGTCAACACACAAAAAGGTGTGTTTGTTTTGCATCAGTTGAATTTTTGAGTCATAAAGTAGTGAGAAACCCATAGAAAATCTTGTTAATGAGGAAGTGGTGGGGGAGGGTTCATGGGCTTAGCCCGAGGAATCCTAGGATATGGGTAGGAGCTATTGAAATGAAACCATAGTATTTCGATCATAATCCTCCAAAATATCCACTCCATTGTTTTACAATCAAAATATCATCCGGACTCTCCATTGAAGAGACCAGCTAGTCAACCAACGAGATCCAAATTCAAGTTCCAATTCATATAGATAATTCCTTTTATGAGTCCATCCATATCTTCCTTTACATATGCATGGGTGTCCTAGCAATCGCTCGCGATCCTGTGCATCGCTTGGGTAGAACTGTTGAGATTCAAGCTCGATGTCAGTGTGAGCTAGCTATGTTATGTGCTGGCATGTTAGGTAGGAACATGTGTGAGACATAAATGACCGCGTGTCCAGCTGGTCATAGTGTGTGGACATTAGCTAGGGTTAGTAGAGTGTGGACACAACTATGCTTAATGAGAAGTCTATGCCAGCTTATTTTCAGGCAGAAGCATGTGCTACTTGTTGAGCAGGACTCCTACCGCAGCTATACATGAGAATACACCTATTATGAGGATGATAGGATTTAGGCCGGATATTGGTCACTTGAAAGTCTTTGGATGTGTTGCATATGTTCATGTACCAGATGAGAGAAGAAGGAAATTGGATCCAAAGGTTGAAAAATGCGTTTTCATTGGGTATGTGCAAGAGAGAAAAGAATACAAATGCTATAATCCAGTGACAAAACAGGTTGTCATTAGCAGAGATGTGATCTTTGATGAGATGGGAAGTTGGTACAAAGAAAGCCTAGCATGTCATTGTTGATGACATAGATGCAAATGAGGATGTGAATCTTCCTATATGCAGGAATCTACGAGTACGAGTGGACCACTTGAGTCATCTGGTGATAATGTGAGTCCATGATCAGGAAGGTTGAGACATGATGTGAGCACTGAGAGTAGTGTTGTGGACAAAGGAAAGAAGAAAGTGGAAGGTGTTGGCATTGGTACTACAAGTTATGATTCATCAAGCTCAAAAAGCCTTGATGAAGAATTGGGGATTCCAAAAATAAGAACTCCAGGTGTTAGGAATGATAGGTATGTGGCACCACATGCTTGAGGACATGGAGCTCGTATAGTGAGCCACAACCAGTGAATAGATCACAAAGAGTTTGATACCTTACAGAGGTTGACATACAGCAGTTATGCTATGCATTATGCATATATGACATTAGTGGTAAAGAATGTAAAGCCTTCATGTTCTGAAGAGGCTATCGGCAAGGAGACATAGGATAGAGCCATGGATGAGGTTGACATACAGCAGTTATGCCATGCATTATGCATATATGACATTAGTGGTAAAGAATATAAAGCCTTCATGTTTTGAAGAGGCTATTGGCAAGGAGACATAGGATAGAGCCATCGATGAGGAGATGGATGCCTTGGTGCATAATGACACGTGGGATTTGGTAGATTTGCCAGATGGCAAGAATGTGATTGGCTGTAAATGGGTTTACAAAGTGAAGTATAAATTAGATGGTTCAATAGAGAGGCATAAAGCAAGGTTTGTTGCAAAAAGATATGCACAGACACATGGTTTGGATTATGATGAGACATTTAGCCCAGTGGCTAAGATGGCTACTATTAGGTCTGTGATATCTATGGCTGCTTCTCATGGATGGAATCTATTTCAAATGGATGTGAAGAATGCCTTCCTCAATGGTGAGCTACAAGAGAAAGTATTTATGGAGGAGCAGCCAAAGGGGTATGTATACCCCAAGTATCCCACACATGTATGCAGATTGAAGAAAGCATTGCATGGTTTACAGCAGGAACCAAGAGCTTGGAGTGACAAAATAAGCAAGTATCTTATGAGCATTGGTTTTCATGTGGGAAACTCAGATTTTTCACTTTATGTGAAGAAGACCCAGAATGGATTGGTTGTGATAGTCATTTATGTGGATGATTTGATTGTGACAGGTAATCATGGGAAAGACATTGAGGATGTGAAGACATCTTTAAGCACACAGTTTGATATGAAGGATTTGGGTGAACTTAGATTCTTTCTTGGTATTGAGGTGATCAGGACATCTCATGGTATATGGCTGGTGCAAAGGCAATATGCCTTTGCACATGTCTAAGGTAATATGCCTTAGATATGTTAGCAAAGTATGGAATGATAGGTTGTAAGCCTATGATGACACCTTTGGAGCAGAATATGAATCTTATGGCTGATTTGGGTGATGAACTAGAAGATGTCACCATGTACATGAAAATGGTTAGTAGTCTATCTACTTGACTATTACGAGGTCGGACTTATGTTATGCTGTGGGACTAGTAAGTCAGTTTATGTAGAGCCCCAGGAAGCCTCATTTGGATACTGTCAAGAGGATTATGAGATATGTGAAGACCACTTCCCATTATGGTCTATTTTATGAATCAGGGAAAGAGTTGAATGTGTATGGTTACACAAATGTATACTGGGCAGGAAGTTCATATGATAGGACATCTACTAGTGGGTATGCGTTTAGCATTGGGAGTGCTGCAGTGAGTTGGAGTAGCAAAAAGCAACCCACAATTGCCTTGTCTACTAGTACAGAGGTAGAGTATAGAGGTGCGACTATAGCTGTATGTGAGGTGATATGGCTGAAAAAGCTACTTGGTGTTTTGGGTCAGCATTGTGATGATGGAGTTGTCATACACTGTGACAACATGAGCAGTATACAGCTGGTTAGTAACCCTGTCTATCATGCGAGGACCAAACACATAGAGGTCCATTATCATTTCATCAGGGAGAAAGTGTTGGATGGACAAATTGATTTGTCTTATGTGAAGACAGATGAGCAAGTGGCTAACATATTCACTAAGTCACTTGGGAAGGACAAGTTTTGGTACTTCCAAGATAGGCTTGGAGTACGAGAGATGGATATGATGAGCTTGAGGGAGAGTCTTGATAGCCCAAGCTCGTCTTCTTCATCTATGGCTATACATCATGAGCTTGAGAGGGGATGTTGAGATTACAAGCTCGATGACAGTTAGAGCTAGGCATGATATGTGCTCGCATGATAGATAGCAGCATGTGTGTGACAATAAATGGCCGCGTCTAGCTGGCCACAGTGTGTGGACATTAGATAGGGTTATTTGGTGTGTGAACACTGCACATTTAGTGTGTGGTGTTCAATTATACATTTTGTGAGAGTAGATATGGTTTCCCAATGGATTAGGGTTTGCTCTCTTGTGTGTGTGTGCTCTCTCTTTATTAGTCTTTTATCACATGTAGAGTGGCTTGTATAGCTCCTCGCGCTACTTTAGAAGGCTTCTCTTTTTTGTTGCTTGGCTGCAGTATCCACATCCTCTCTAGAGCTTATGGGAATGGCCTCAGGTGCATGTTTTTGGATGAGGAGGGTTGGAGGGAGGCTCAAGCTTAGACGTGTGCAATGAGGTCCTCTAGCTTGAATGGGTATACCGAGCCGAGGTGGTTGGCTTTGAGCGTCATATACTATTGTGAGATCTAGGGGTGGCATGCTCGGCCCGACAAAATCATGGATTCCAAGGATAGTTGGTTCTTGGAGGGGGCTGAAGAAGATGGTGGTGGTGGACTTGGGACATTTGTTATGATGGAGTGCTTTCTTGGCATTCAACATAAGTCAATGTAGATGGGGAAATAGAATGGGGTCAACGAGGTGTGCTCTTAACCCATTTCTTTGGGGGTTTCTCTAGAGAGCTCGCACCTATTTGCGCCACCACACACCTTGTATCTTCCAATATTGTGGAACCATCCTAGCTCTCTTTGTAATACTTCATGTGCCATGTGGTGGCCACTTCAGGCTCTTTAGGTGGAGAATATGGTAAAGGGACTCCAGTGGCATGGCTTAGGATCTACGTGGGAAGGTATGGGTTTACAACCTTATTGCCATGTTTGGTGAGGTGCTTGAGTTCTGGCTTCTTCTTCTTCTTCTTCATGAGAGTGTCATGCCTTGCCTTTCACCGTTGTTGTGCAACTTGTTGTGCAACCTCCAAATTTTGAAGTGCCTGAAGTTGCCTCTCATCCAAGGTCTCCAGTTGTACTAGGCGTTGGGCATATGTTTCTTCTTCATTATTCAAGCGTGCAAAAGATGCACGAAGGCTTGTGATTTCCAATTCTATTGGCAAAATAGCCTCCATTCCATAAACTAACTGAAAAGGTGTGAAACCAAGAGAGAGTTTGTGAGTTGTCCTATAGGCCCATAGGACCTCTGGCAAATGCACATCCCACTTTCTCTTCATAGTATCCACTAGCTTAGACAAAGATCCACAAAGTAGTCCATTAGTTTTTTCTACTAAACCATTACATTGGGGATAATAGGGAGTTGACATAGCATGCTTTATTTTTAATTTCTGCACCAAAGCTTCAATCAAGTCATTCCTGAAAGACCTCCTCCCAACCGTAAGGATTTCTAATGGACACCCAAATCGGGCACATATGTATTCCCTAAGAAAGGATGCCACAGCCACTACTTTATTATTGACCATGGACTTTGCTTCTCCCCACCTTGTTGCATAATCTATGGCCACTAATATGTAATACGTCCCATGTGAGGAATGAGGAAGTGGGCCCACAAAATATAGTCCCCACCTTTCAAATGGACCATATGCTAGGATAGGGTTTAAGGGTTCGGGAACCAATTGCTTATGCCCATATGCCTGGCATACTTCATAGCTTCTGCACCACTCATAGACATCTTTGCTGAGTCGAGGCCAATAATAACCTGTGTTAAGGATCCTCCAAGTTGTGCTGGTTGAGGCAAAGTGACCTAAACATTCATGACATAATTCCATAATCCTTTTAGATTCTTCCAGGCTCACTACCCTCCTAAAAATCATATCCTTACCTTGCTTGTAAAGAACATCCCCTAGAATTGTGTAAGGATGAGCTTTCCTTGTAAGCCTTTGCTTCTGTTTGAGGATTCAATCCAGGAGGGAAGTATCCTGTATCTAAATAGTGTTGAACATCTTGGAGCTCAGGCCAACCTGTATCCATCAATGCAAGAATAGCTACTTTGAAAGAAGCCAAAGTTTTAGTAGCCAATTCATCAGCCTTTTGATTATTCTTCCTGTTAACATGCACAAATTTACAAAACTCAACAGCTTCTTTTACTCCATTTCCCTTTTATACAATTCTTGGAGATTAGGTCTCCTTGCCTTATATTCTCCTTTTGTTTTTCGATGACCAATTACGAATCCCCTTTAACCTCTACCTCTTTAATTCCATCTTTTATACAATCTTCTAATCCCCAAATTAATACATTGTATTCAGCCACATTATTTGATATAGCCTTTGGAAATTTCCTACCCTTTTGGCCCATACCTCTTTTCCTTTTGGATCGAATAAAACTATCCCCCCAGCCCCACATTGCCTAGAAGGGCTAAAGGCTCCATCAAAATGCATAGTGAAAGCAGTTGGTGGTGTCTCCAAATATTCATATACTTCTTCCTTTGTTTATGTTCCTTCTTTCACTTTCTTCCTTTTGTAAGCAAATCTACAAGAGAGGCCCTAGTGGTGTTTTCTATAATAAAAGTGAAAGAGAATTCTTGAAGCTCACAAATCCACTTTGCAAACTTCCCTCTTGCAAGATTGGGTTTGCGGACCAAGAATTGTAAAGAAGGTTGAGATGTGAGGAAGAAAAAAGGGCTAGGTAACAAGTATGACGACCTAAACTTCTTTACTGCAAAAACAAGAGAGTTGACACAGAGGTCATCCATAAATACCTCAAGGAATTTCTAAAGATATCCCTTATAGGCCGTGCATATTAGCTGGAAGGTGCTGGGGGCATTGGTTAGCCCGATGGGCATGACATGGTATGCGCAAGTTCCCCTATAAAATTCCTCCCTCCAGCTTTTAAGATGTAAAGGTGTAAAAACCTCCCTTCTTTCTCTTGTAACCATTCCCCCCTTAGAAATGGAAAAAGATCTTGTTTTACTCTATTTTGGCCTAGAGAGAGGTAATTCAAAATTGAGATATTTTTGAAAACAAAAATTCTCCTAATGTCTAAGATGAACTTCCTTGAAATAGAAGTTCAAAATGAGGTTTCCAATGTGCATTAGGAATTAATTGAATATGTGTATAAGGGACCTTAGCCTAAGGGTCCACATTTTCAGAAATTTTTGGATTAAGGTCCAAATAAGGTTCCAGAGGGCCATTAGGATTAATCCGAGTGTTGGGATGAGATAAATACAATGAATAAAATAAAATAGCCCAAAAATGAGTAAATGCTCACATAAGATGAAGAGTTGACTGAGTACAAGGTTTATTAGTTAAAAACTAATAGGTATATTAGTAAAAAAATGAGATATTTAGGTAAAATGATGCATTTTTGACACCTCAATAAGGTGGGAAACCCACTTGAGCTAGGCGCCTTCTTCATCATCATTGTTTGGATTTTTTAATTTAAAAAAATTAAGATATTTCATCTCTCCTCTCTCCTAGTGTAAACTGGATAAAAAAGGGAGCCAAACTGATCCAAATCTTATTCGAATTGGGTCAAACTAAACCTAGAAGGCTCTAGAACCCAGTTGGACTTGGTTAGTGGCCTCCCTCACCTATAAATAGACCCTCATTCCTTTGTATTTTCATATGGGAGCAATACCATGCCAATATTATCTCTAAATTAGCATATTTCTATTATCCCTCTAATTTACCTCTTCTCTTGAGAGCTTTGGAGATTCTCTCTCCTCCATCCTCTCTTGGGGATTAATCTCCCTCTCTTGATGGCCAAGGACTTGCTTGGGGGCTTCACTTCCAGCCAAAGAAACAAGCCCAAATCAAAGGTAAACCTATTTTAATAGTTTTCTTTCAATTTTCTCAATGATTTTCTTCTTCTCAACCCCTCTAAAGCTTGAGAAGCTTTCCAATTAATGGCTTTTTCTTCAAATCAAGCATTCCATAGATTCATAATGTCTATTTAGACTAATGGTAAGGTTTATGCTTAATTATAATTATTTCTTTAAGAAAGTCTCTCTTTTGGAAAGATTAGTCATTCTTATGGCTAGATCCTTGGTAGGAGAATGATTCTTAAAATAAATCTCTTTATCTTAACCCAAACTCTAAGCTTGACAAGCTAAAGAAAGAGATTAGTTATTTTCATGATTTTTAATCTAGGAAAAATGATGATTAATTCTTTTAAACTTTTTATGATATAGAAAAATCATATTTATTCATCCTAAATTGAAAGAGGGTTATGCTAACATTTTCATAAATGAGGAATGGTTATTCTAGTTTAATCAAGAGAATTAATCATAATTATGGTTATAATTATGCTATGAATGCATAAATTAATTTTAGTCTAAAAGAGGAGTTTCTATAATATTTTCACTACAAGTTTTCATTTTAAATTAGAACGTTGAACATTTCCAAAAATTGCAGCAAAGCTCTGGCAAAATTTTTCTAAAAAGAGATAAATCTTATTTTTATGCATAATTTTAATAATGCAAAAAGAGGAATTCCTATGATATTCTAGATTCAAACATTTAAATGTTAAAAGGGGAATTTTTGGCATATTTTAAAATATGGGTATTTTTATTTATTTATCAAAAGTGGAATTCTGAGTATTATCATTTTATGGGAATAAAATTATGTGAAATAATTTTTATGCAAAAAGAGGAGTTTTGAGCATTATTCAATGTCAGAAAAATAAAGAAGGTTATGCACATTTTTTCTAGAATCATTCAATTTACGAGAATTATGGAAATGATTCATTTAAATTAGTGTTTATACTGAAAGAAGAAATATGGGTATAATTGATTTTGTAAACCCTATGAATCTTTTATTCAAAAAGAAGAATATTGAGTATATCTTATTTTGAGAAATTTGAGAAAGAATGTGAAAATATTCATCGAGAAAACTGGGATAAATCTTAAATCAAAAAAGGAATTTTGACTACATTTAACCTTTGGAAAATCAAAGTATACATCTAGATTCTTGTAAGGTAGAATATTAGAGTACTTTCTGAACGGGAAAAGGACTTCCCAGAAAAAGACCAGAAACTTGCTTAGTTGAGAATGAACGTATGACCGATTTATTCCTAGTTTCCCTAAAAAAGGAATCTTGAATCCCTGAGAGGATCAAGGATCCAAAAAGTGAATGAAAATTTAGATTTAATGAAAATTTAGATTTAAACAGGGGATGCTGATTAAAAGTTTTCATTAATGAAGCTTAAGGAATGAAAACACAATACGTAAATGCTATTCCTGAGTTTTTACTATAAATCTCTAATTAAAAATTATTTTTTCTTTTTAAACCTTCAACAACACTCTGATACTTAGATTTATCGGAATAGAGAAAAAGTTACCTTTAACTAAGCTAAGCAATTGGCAAAAACTTAGAAAAACTTCTATCAGTATATCAAGAGTAGAGTAACTGGACTTTCAACCTAAGTAAATGGATGTGTTATGATCTGAATGGATGGGAATGGATGTGTTATGATCTGAATGGATGTGTTATGATCTCAATGGATGGGAATGGATGTGTTATGATCTGAATGGATGTGTTATGATCTTAATGGATGGGAATGGATGTGTTATGATCTGAATGGATGTGAATGGATGTGTTATGGTGTGAATGGATGTGTTATGATTTGAATTGATATGAATGAATCGGAATGGATGTGAGTGGATGTGAATGAATGGGAATGGATGTGAGTGGATGTGAATGGATGTGAATGGATGTGAGTGGGTGGGAATGGATGTGAGTGGACGTGAATGGATGTGAGTGGATGTGAATGGATGTGTTATGATCTGAATGGATTGGAATGGATGTGTTATGATCTAAATGGATTGGAATGGATGCGAGTGAATGTGAATGGATGTGTTATGATCTGAATGGATTGGAATGGATGCGAGTGAATGTGAATGGATGTGTTATGATCTGAATGGATTGGAATGGATGTGAGTAAATGTGAATGGATGTGTTATGATCTGAATTGGAATGGATGCGAGTGAATGGATGTGTTATGATTTGAATGGATTGGAATGGATGCAAGTGAATAGATGTGTTATGATGTGAATGGATTGGAATGGATGCGAGTGAATGTGAATGGATGTGTTATGATGTGAATGGATGCAAATGGATGTGTTATGATCTGAATGGATGCGAATGGATGCGAGTGAATGTGAATGGATGTGTTATGATCTAAATGGATGCGAATGGATGCGAGTGAATGTGAATGGATGTGAATGGATGTGTTATGATCTGAATGGATGTGTTATAATCTGAATGGATGCGAATGGCTGCGAGTGAATGTGAATGGATGTGAATGGATGTGAATGTGAATGGATGTGAATGGATGCGAGTGAATGTGAATGGATGTGTTATGATCTGAATGGATGGGAATGGATGTGAGTGGATGTGAATGGATGTGTTATGATCTGAATGGATGTGAATGGATGGGAATGGACGGGAATGGATGTGAATGGATGGGAATGGATGTGAGTGGATGGCAATGGATGTGTTATGATCTGAATGGATGCAAATGGATGTATTATGATCTGAATGGATGCAAATGGATGCAAGTGAATGTGAATGGATGTGTTATGATCTAAATGGATGCGAGTGAATGTGAATGGATGTGAATGGATGCGAGTGAATGTGAATGGATGTGTTATGATCTGAATAGATGGGAATGGATGTGAATGGATGTGTTATGATCTGAATGGATGGGAATGGATGTGAGTGGATGTGAATGGATGTGTTATGATCCGAAAGGATGTGAATGGACGGGAATGGATGTGAATGGATGGGAATGGATGTGAGTGGATGGGAATGTATGTGTTATGATCTGAGTGGATCTGAATGGATGTGTTATGATCTGAGTGGATCTGAATGGATCTGAATGGATGTGTTATGATCTGAGTGGATCTGAATGCATGTGTTATGATCTGAGTGGATCTGAATGGATGTGAATGGATGGGAATAGATGTGAGTGGATGTGAATGGATGTGTTATGATCTGAATGGATGTAAATGGATGTAAATGGATGTGAGTGGATGGATGTGAATGGATATGAATGGATGTGAGTGGATGTGAATGGATGTGGAATGATGTGAATGGATGTAGGACGATGTGAATGGATGTGATATGGATCTGGATAGATGTAAATGGATGTGGGATGATGTGAATAGATATGAATGGATGAGGAATGATGCGATGGAAATTAATGTAGAAGAATGTGGAATAATGAGAAATGACGCAGAATGATGTGGAAAGATGGGAGTTCGTTGGAAACTGTATTTGTATATGAAATCTATTTTAAAAGACTATTTTATGTCAAGAATGCTGGGGAAGCATTTTGACTATCTTGTGGACTAAGGTCGTGGACCTAAGTGAAAAGGTTGCAAACATTTGACGGAGAGTCAAGGAAGGACGGCTCGTGTGGCAAGGTCAGTCGAGGTCTTGACTAGCCTCCGTTTGATTAAAATTGTAAGAATCCTCCCCCAGCCTCTCAGGATGTCCAGTATCTTCCTCTATAATCATTTCCCTCTTTAGAAATATAAGAGATCTTGTTTCTACCTGTTTTGGCCTAGAGAGAGAAAATATTCTAGAGAGATAATATTCAGATTTTAAATATTTTTCGATAGAAAAATACCTCATCTTATTAAAATAGGTTTCCCTCAAACAGAAGTTCAAAAAGATTTTTAGAAGGTGCATTAGAAATTAAGTATAATCTGTTCAAGAGGCATTATCCTGGGGGTGAAGATTTTTTCAAAATTTTAAATTAAGGTTCCTATGGACCAATAAGATTCATCCAAATGTAGGGAGGAGATAAATGAAGAAATAAAAGGAAAATCCTCCGAAAATGAGTAAATACTCACATAAGATGAAGAGTTGAATAAGGACAAGGTTAATAGTTAAAAAAGAGAGATATTTAGGTGAAATGATGCATTTTTGACACCTCTGCATGAGGAAATTCCCCTCATGAAGAGGGCGCCTATTTCACATGCTTGAATGAGTTTTAAACTCCCAAATAATGAGATATTTTCATCTCTCCTCTCTCCTGTTTCAACTAGATCCAAAAAGTGAGCAAAACTGACCTAAAAATGGTCAAAAATTGACCAAACTAATCTGGAAAATTCTAGAATCAGTTTGCTTGGTTAGAGGCTCACTTTTTCCTATAAATAGAAGCCCTCCCCTTTGTTGAAACTTAATAGTGTTTTATGCACTGTTACTCTGCTTCTCCCAAGCCAAGAACTGTGAACTTATTAATAATTCACTAGTTTTTGACATTTCCCTCTTCCAAAGATTGGTGGCCACTCTTGTTACAAACAAGAGTTGAACCCTCAAACCATCAAGCTAAAGGAAAGCTCCAAGAAATTATGTAAGTAGAGATTCTTGTATTTTTCTTATTGATTTTATGTTTTTCTAATGTTTATGATTGTTTGAAGTGATAAATGGATGTTATGCCTTGATCGAAAGGCTTTTCCCCTCTCTCTTCTTAGAATCAACCCTTCTTTATCCTAGTTCAGTGGAGATTGTTGGAATTAAACTTTTTATAATGTTTTCTCTTTTATAAGTGAATTTTGAGTAGTATAGATTACTTTAAATCAATTAGAGTTAATTTTTAAGACAAAATTAAGTAGGAAAATTTGAAAAACGGTCAGCCATACAAAGGAGGTTATGGCAAAATTTTTGAAAATAAGAATTATCTTTTATTATGCTAAAAGAGTAATTCCTATTAATTCTATACTCTAAAAGTGTCGTTTTCATGCATAGAAGATGCATATTGATTATTATTATTTTTATGCATAAAGGAATAATTTTCTTATGAAAGTGTTACTTTCATCAAAATGGATTTTTAGGCATAAAAGATTATTATTTTATTGTAAAAGTGTTACTTTTATCATAATTGAATTTCATGCATAGAGGTATGCATAAAAGATTATTATTTTATTATAAAAGTGTTACTTTTATCATAATTGAATTTCATGCATAGACGTATGCATAAAAGATTATTATTTTATTGTAAAAGTGTTACTTTTATCATATTTGAATTTCATGCATAGAGGTATGCCTAAAAGATTATTATTTTATTGTAAAAGTGTTACTTTTATCATAATTGAATTTCATGCATAGAGGTATGCATAAAAAATTATTATAAAAGTGTTACTTTTATCATATTTGAATTTCATGCATAGAGGTATGCATAAAAGATTATTATTTTATTGTAAAAGTGTTACTTTTATCATATTTGAATTTCATGCATAGAGGTATGCATAAAAGATTATTATTTTATTGTAAAAGTGTTACTTTTATCATATTTGAATTTCATGCATAGAGGTATGCATAAAAGATTATTATTTTATTGTAAAAGTGTTACTTTTATCATATTTGATTTTCATCTAAACGATTATATGCATAATCAGATGAATAAAAGATATTATATATATATATTAAAAGTGTATTTTTCATCATAAGTGATTTTATGCATAAATAGGATGCATAAGAAAAATTCTTTCATTCTAAAAGTGTAATTCCTACTAAATTAGATTTATGTATGGAAAGATGCATAAAGAATTTATTTTAATCTAAAAGTGTTATTCTCATCAATCTTGATTTTATGCATAGAAAGATGCATAAAGAAATCTATTTTTAATTCAAAAGAGTTATTTTTATCAATTTTAATTTTATGCATAGAAAGATGCATAAAGAAATCTATTTTTAGTTCGAAAGAGTTATTCTCATCAATTTTGATTTTATGCATAGGAAGATGCATAAAAGATTGATTTTTAATTCAAAAGTGTCATTTTTCATTTAAAATGAATTTATGCATAAGAAGATGCATAAAAGATTGATTTTTATTTCGAAAGTGTTATTCTCCTTAAAATGGAATTTATGCATAAATAGATGTGTAAAGAAATCTTATATCAAAAATAAGAATTCTCTTGTATTCTATAAATAGATATGAGGATGTGAAACGAATCAGATAGATGAAAATGAACGAGGAATAGATGGAGATGTATGTATGTGAAAGAATGGATGTAAGAATGTAGATGTATGTGAATGTGAATGTGGATGTGAGAATGTGGCTATGGATGTAAGAATGTGGATGTATGTGAATGTGAATGTGGATGTGTAAATGTGGATATGGATGTAAGGATGTGGATGTATGTGAATGTGAATGTGGATGTGTGAATGCGGATATGGATGTATGGATGTGAATGTATGTATGAATGTGAACGCGGTTGTGAATGTATGATATGAATGTAAACGCGGTTGTGAATGTATGATATAGATGTATGGATGTGAATATGTATGTGAATGTGGATGTATGAATGTAGATGTGGACGTATGATGGATGTATGGATGTGTATGTATGATGTAGATGTGGATGTGGATGTATGAATATAGATGTGGAGATGGATGTGGATGTATGGATGTGGATGTATGAATATAGATGTGGAGATGGATGTACGAATGTGAATGTGTATGTGGAATAATGAATGCGAATATGTATGTGAATGAATGAATGATATAAGATGTAATGAGAAATGGATATGATGAGACGTAATGTAATTTAAGAAAGTTAGGAATGGATGTATGTGAAGTGAAATGAATCTGATGTGATGGGATGGAAAATGATGTATCTGGTTAAGAATGGATACGCATATGATTTGGATTTTGGATAAGTAATATGGATTGATGTGGAACAATGTGGAAAGACGAGAATTCAATATAGAAACTGTATTTGTGACCTGTTTGTAAATGACTGTTTTATGTCATGAATGCTGGGGAAGCATTTTGACTGTCTTGTGATTAAGGTCGTGGAGACCTAACTGATAAAGTTACAACTGCTGACGCAGAGTCATTGGAGGACGTCTTGCGTAGCAAGGTCGACCGAGGTCTTGACCAGCCTCGGTTCGATTTAAATGGTGAGCTTCCGGTACGGTGGATGAGGGATCAAGGAAGCGGCCTATGAGTGAAGCGCTAGGTGACCTGCGAAGGATCCTAGAGGGTGCTGACCATACGGTGCTCGGGCCCTGGATCGCCGAAGATACCCACACGTGCGTCGTGGAAGATATTGGAATAAGTAGTAAGAGTTATTTTTTAAAACCGGGCATGGATCTGGTTGATTGACCTTGCTGGTCCTCAACGGATGAGTCCATGGATCTTTTATATGGATCTGTTGATTGATCTTGTTGATCTTCCACGGAGATTCCATTTTATTATGTGAATATATTGCCGGTTACTACTATGAGCTAAGAACTATCGAAAAGGCCCCTGAGTGAACAGGTGGTGAGCGTTCTGGTTGCCAATAATTCCATAAGTACACCGATGAATGAATGATTAGAAATATGGATTCAACCAGAGATTTTGAGGATAGTGATCAATGACATAATGGTCATTAAAGGATTGTTTTAAAGTTAGCTGATGCTAGGAAAAAGGCAATTTCATATCGGGTGCGTAAGTGGTGTGACTAGTTTTATGTTTGCATGAACTTCCGGCTAGGGGACCTGGGAACTCTTTTCCTTGGTACCCGGGATAAAACCTAACCAAATTCCTAATTGGATCCCATCACTACAGTGGTTGGGCGGTTGGCTAACCCATGGGACTGGATGGGGTTAGGCTGGACTGATGGATCCGTAAATCGAGACTCAATTTCTATTTAGTTTGATAGATGAAGTAAATCCTGGACAAAAATTGTTCTATGGAAGAAGGATCAACTTCTGTGCCTCTCGATGAGGAAAAAAGCGTTGGTCTCTATGATCCAAGTGCAATCTGTCCCTTGAATCTGACTATGGAATTACGAGTTCGGTCAGATCAGTTTAGTTAAGTAAGGCTTTTGACTACGTTAGGGAAAAGCTATCCTGGTGGAATCGCCCATGCTTTCCAGGCAAGAGAAGTTTTTCCAAGTTCGGTTTGGAAGAAACGAGGAATTAGTCACGTGTCCGGATATCCGTGGTGGGCGAGGCCCCGAGTGTGGGACCTTGCCCCACGCAAGATGTGCTACTTCCGCTACTAGCATCCCGAATCCGTTGTGCGGTGGGGACAGGGATCTCATAGTTGGTTTCAGAGCTATTTGGCTAATGAGGATCAACCGAGAAGCCAAAAATGTCAAAAATTTATCAAGAGGCACTAAAAGGTTGTAATTGTGTGATAAAATTCATACAATTTGATATTCAAACTGAAATTCGTAAATCGGTAATTGGGTCTTCAGATGGAAGTACCGCAATTGTATGGAATCCCTGACTTGTTTGAGGCCTAGACATGATGGTATTTACCTTATAGTTCCAAGAACCATGACTACGCGTATATATCGAGGGTATAACTGCAGCTCTTTACTGGCAGTATATACGAGTAAATCTAAGACTTGAAATTATAAGCATTAATGCTATCCAGATGATGAATTCGAATGTGGTTGATATGATTTTTAAATTCTGGTTGAGAACTGATGAGTTGATAAGGATGAATGGGACGAAGCCATGTGATGATGTTCTTAACTGGAATGACGTTAATGACTTCAGCCAATCACTATGAGATTAGTGGATTGTGCTCGCAGATTGCTATTGTTAACTTTTGTCCAGTGTATCAAGTTAAGGGATGATAAATTAAAAATCTGAAAAATTGAAATCCCCATGGAGGACTGTTGGAGGACTGTTCAGATGGAAAAATTCAGTCTAATGGACCATTACTGTGTTAAAGATATGAATAAGATATTCTGAATGAATTGTTATTTGATAATGCGTTCTATATGAGTATCTTTATCCCTTGATTCTGTGGAAAGCCGACCTATTTAAAGAACCCCAAAATCAGTTGAATCAAAAATCAGATTGAATCATAAATAAAGAGACTTAACAAGAATTTTTGTATTGTTAGGAACATGGACCGAGGTCGTTGTGGTAGAAATGTTAACCCCCAACTCGATGAAGAAGAGCTCAACCTGAATGTTCGTAAAACTCTTCATAGTTCACAGCCTGGACCTTTCAAGGGTGAAGGGGAAAACTTGGGCGAGACTGTGGTGGATCGAATCAATGGAAGAATACTTCGATGTCACCGGGTACAATGAGAAGAGCAAAATGGCTCTTGCAAGGTTGAAGATAGTGGAGATGGCTAGAGTGGCGTGGAGAAACCACTGTGAGACAAACCGTCTCGACCAAAATACCCAAACCTGGACCGATCTCAAGGCTTACCTTAGAAAGAGGTTCTGTCCCCCAGGCTTTTTTGAAATTAAGATGAATGAGTTCTTTGAACTAAAGTAAAAAAACCGGACAATTGAAGAGTACCATTAGGCTTTTGCCCTTCTCCTTAAATATTCCCCTTAATTGGATAAAGAGCAGCTGATGGCCAGGTTCATTCGGGGAATGAATGAGCCATTAGATACTTTAGTCAAGAATGCCAAACCTATTTCCATGGCCGAAGTAGTTCGGATGGCAAAGGATTTCGCCAAAGCCTTTGATGTCAAAGTCCCACCAAATCAAGCACCATCACCTTTCAAAAGGTTTTTATTCCCATAAAGTGATTCCAACCTTCCTCCGCCTAAGAGATATCAAGGTCAAACCCAAGATATGGGAAGTTCTAAAATGGAAGAAATGTCCTTTTTCCGAAACTCAATCCCCTGGAATTCAACTTCAGAAGTTCCACCCTTGAACAAGAGAGTGAAATGCTATAACTATCAAGGATTTGGACATCGCAGTATGGATTGCCCAACTCCTTTTGGATCAAGGTTTTCAGGGCAAGAAAATCAGAGATCAAGATTCCAGACTCTAGCCCCTTCCTTCTAGAGCAATCACAGTTCTATCCGCCAAAATCAGGGAAATCCCAGAGGTAGACCCTCTATCCAACCTGCAGTTTCAACCCAAAGTAATGCAAGACCTCCAACTCAGAATAGGGGAAGTCAAAGAGAGTTGTTCCCAAATTGGTCGTCCACTTCCAAGGCAGTAACGCTGGAAGTAATTGAAGAAGAAGAAGAAGATGAAAGGTCCTACTCCACCTACAAGATGAGGACATCTCGCGTTTTTTAAGTGGGGTAGAATGTAAGATTCCTCCCCGAGCCTCTCAGCATGTCCAGTATCTTCCCCCTGTAATCATTTCCCTCTTCAGAAATATAAGAGATCTTGTTTCTACCTGTTTTGGCCTAGAGAGAGAAAATATTCTACAGAGATAATATTCAGATTTTAAATATTTTTGGATAGAAAAACACCTCATCTTATTAAAATAAGTTTCCCTGAAACAGAAGTTCAAAAAGATTTTCAGAAGGTGCATTAGAAATTAAGTATAATCTGTTCAAGAGGCATTATCCTAGGGGTGAAGATTTTTTTGAAATTTTAAATTAAGGTTCCTATGGACCAATAAGATTTATCCAAATGTAGGGAGGAGCTAAATGAAGAAATAAAAGGAAAATCCCCCAAAAATTAATAAATACTCACATAAGATGAAGAGTTGACTAAGGACAAGGTTAATAGTTAAAAAAGAGAGATATTTAGGTGAAATGATGCATTTTTGACATGTCTGCATGGGGGAATTTCCCTCATGAAGAGGGCGCCTATTTCACATGCTTGAATGAGTTTTAAACTCCCAAATAATGAGATATTTTTATCTCTCCTCTCTCCTGTTTCAACTAGATCCAAAAAGTGAGCAAAACTGACCTAAAAATGCAAAAATTGACCAAACTGATCTGGAAAATTCTAGAATCAGTTTGCTTGGTTAGAGGCTCACTTTTTCCTATAAATAGAAGCCCTCCCCTTTGTTGAAACTTAATAGTGTTTTAGGCACTGTTACTCTGCTCCTCCCAAGCCAAGAACTGTGAATTTATTAATAATTCACTAGTTTTTGACATTTCCCTCTTCCAAAGATTGGTGGCCACTCTTGTTACAAACAAGAGTTGAACCCTCAAACCATCAAGGCAAAGGAAAGCTCCAAGAAATTATGTAAGTAGAGATTCTTGTATTTTTCTTATTGATTTTATGTTTTTCTAATGTTTATGATTGTTTGAAGTGATAAATGGATGTTACGCCTTGATCGAAAGGCTTTTCCCCTCTCTCTTCTTAGAATCAACCCTTCTTTATCGTAGTTAAGTGAAGATTGTTGGAATTAAACTTTTATAATGCTTTCTCTTTTATAAGTGAATTTTGATTAGTATAGATTACTTTAAATCAATTAGAGTTAGTTTTTAAGACAAAATTAAGTAGGAAAATTTGAAAAATGGTCAGCCATACAAAGGAGGTTATAGCAAAATTTTTGGAAATAAGAATTATCTTTTATTATGCTAAAAGAGTAATTCCTATCAATTCTAAACTCTAAAAGTGTCATTTTGATGCATAGAAGATGCATATTGATTATTATTATTTTTATGCATAAAGGAAAAAATTTCTTATGAAAATGTTACTTTCATCAAAATGGATTTTTAGGCATAAAAGATTATTATTTTATTGTAAGAGTGTTACTTTTATCATAATACACTGGTAAAGAATGCCAAGCCAATTTCTAGTGGTGGCTGAAGCAGTGTGGATGGATAAGGATTTTGCCAAGGCCTTTATTATCAAGGTTCCACTGAAGCCAGCACTATCATCTTTAAAGATTTCTAGCTTCATAAGATGATTCCAACTTTTCGCCTCCTAAGAGACAACAAGATCAAACTCAAGATATGGGGAGTTCCAGAATGGAAGAAAGATCTTTTTCCCAGAACACAATCCCCTGGAATTCAACTTTAGAAGTTCCACCCTTGAACAAAGAAGTTAAATGCTTTAACTGCCAAGGATGGGGACATCGTAGTATGGATTGCCCAACTCCTTTTGGATCAAGGTTTTCGGGGCAAGGAAGTCAGGGACCAAGATTCTAGACTCCATCTCCTTCCTTCTAGAGTAATCAGGTTCCTTTCCGTCAAAATCAGGGACCATGATTCTAGACTCCATCTCCTTCCTTCTAGAGAGTAATCAGGTTAGAGTAATCAGGTTCCTTTCCGTCAAAATCAGGGAAACCCCAGAGGTAGACCCTCAAACAAACCCTCGATTTTAATGTAAAGTAATGCAAGACCTCAGCCTAAGAATTGGGGAAATCAAAGAGAGAAGTTCCCAAACTAGCCATCCACTTCCAAGGCAGTAACGCTGGAAGTGATAGAAGAAGGAAGAGATAAAAGAGATTATCCTGGACATCTCGCATTTTTTAAGTGGGGTAGGATGTAAGATTCCTCCCTCCAGTGTTTGAGATGTAAAGGGGTAAGAACCTCCCCTTCTGTCTCTTGTAATCATTCCCCCCTCAGAAATGGAAAAAGATCTTGTTTTATCCTGTTTTGGCCTAGGGAGAGAAAATATCTAGAGAGAGGTAATTTAAAAATTAGATATTTTTGGATACAAAAATTCTCCTAATGTCTAAGATAAATTCCCCTGAAATAGAAGTTCAAAATGAACTTTCCAATGTGCATTAGGAGTTAATTGAATATGTGTATAAGGGACCTTAGCCTAAGGGTCCACATTTTCAAAAAAATTTGGATTAAGGTCCAAATAAGGTTCCAGAGGGCCAATAGGATTAATCCAAGTGTTGGGATGAGATAAATACAATGAATAAAAGAAAATAGCCCAAAAATGAGTAAATGCTCACATAAGATGAAGAGTTGACTGAGTATCAAGGTTAGTTAAAAACTAAGGTATATTAGTAAAAAATGAGATATTTAGGTGAAATGATGAATTTTTGACACCTCAATAAGGTGGGAAACCCACTTGAGCTAGGCGCCTTCTTCATAATCATTGTTTGGATTTTTTAAATTAAAAAAAATCAAGATATCTCATCTCTCCTCTCTCCTGGTACAAACTGGATCAAAAAGGGAGCCAAACTGATCCAAATCTTGTCTGAATTGGGTCAAACTTAAGCTGGAAGGCTCTAGAGCCCATTTGGACTTGGTTAGTGGCCTCCCTCACCTATAAATAGACCCTCATTCCTTTGTATTTTCATATGGGAGCAATACCATGCCAATATTATCTCTAAATTAGCATATTTCTATTATCCCTCTAATTTGCCTCTTCTCTTGAGAGCTTTGGAGCTTCTCTCTCCTCCATCCTCTCTTGGGGATTACTCTCCCTCTCTTGGTGGCCAAGGACTTGCTTGGGGGCTTCACTTCCAGCCAAAGAAACAAGCCCAAATCAAAGGTAAACCTATTTTAATAGTTTTCTTTCAATTTTCTCAATGATTTTCTTCTTCTTAACCCCTCTAAAGCTTGAGAATCTTTCCAATCAATGGATTTTTCTTCAAATCAAGATTTCCATAGATTCATAATGTCTATTTAGATTAATGTTAACTTTTATGCTTAATTATAAAGGTTTCTTTAAGAAAGTCTCTCTTTTGGAAAGATTAGTCATTCTTATGGCTAGATCCTTGGTAGAAGGATGATTCTTAAAAATAATCTCTTTATCTTAACCCAAACTCTAAGCTTGACAAGCTAGAGAAAGAGATTAGTTATTTTCATGATTTTTCATCTAGGAAAAAGGATGATTAATTCTTTTAAACTTTTTATGATATAGAAAAATCATATTAACTCATCCTAAATTGAAAGAGGGTTATGCTAACATTTTCATAAATGAGGAATGGTTATTCTAGTTTAATCAAGAGAATTAATCATAATTATGGTCATAATTATGCTATGAATGAATAAATTAATTTTAGTCTAAAAGAAGAGTTTCTATCATATTTTCATTTTAAATTAGAAAGTTGAACATTTCCAAAAATTATAGCGAAGCTCTGGCAAAATCTTCCAGAAAAGAGATAAATCTTATTTTTATGCATACTTTTTAATAATGCAAAAAGAGAAATTCCCTTGATATTCTAGATTCAAACATTTAAATGTTAAAAGGGGAATTTTTGGCATATTTCAAAATATGAGTATTTTTATTTATTTATCAAATGTGGAATTCTGAGTATTATCATTTTATAGGAATACAATTATGCAAAATAAATTTTATGCAAAAAGAGGAGTTTTGAGCATTATTCAATTGTCAGAAAAATAAAGAAGGTTATGCACATTTTTTCTAGAATCATTCAATTTATGAGAATTATGGAAATGATTCATTTAAATTAGTGTTTAAACTGAAAGAAGAAATATGGTATAATTGATTTTGTAAACCCCATGAATCTTTTATTCAAAAAGAAGAATATTGAGTATATCTTATTTTGAGAAATTCGAGAAAGAATGTGAAAATATTCATCGAGAAAACTGGGATAAATCTTAAATCAGAAAAGGAATTTTGAATACATTTAACCTTTGGAAAATAGAAGTATATGTCTAGTGTCTTGGAAGGTAGAATCTTGGCGTACTTTCTGAATGGGAAAAGGACTTCCCAGAAAAAGACTAGAAACACGCCTAGTTGAATGAACGTATGACCGATTTATTCCTGGTTTCCCCGAAAAAGGAATCTGGAATCCCTGAGAGGATCAAGGATCCAAAAAGTGAATGGAAATTTAGATTTAAATAGGGGATGTTGATTAAAAGTCTTCATTAATGAAGATTAAGGAATGAAAACACAATACGTAAATGCTCTTTCTCAGTTTTTACTATAAATCTTTGATAAAAATTCATTTTTCCTTTTTAAACCTTCAACAACACTTTGATACTTAGATTTATCGAAATCAAGAAAAAGTTGCCTTTAGCTAAGCCGACCAATTGACAGAAACTTAGAAAAAGTTCTATTAGTATTAAGAGTATAGTAACTGTACTTTTAACCTGAGTGAATGGATGTGTTATGATCTGAATGGATGTGAATGGATGTGTTATGATGTGAATGGATGTGTTATGATTTGACTGGATGTGAATGAATAACAATGGATGTGAATGGATGTGTTATGATTTGAATGGATGTGTTACGATTTGAATGGATGTGAATGAATGACAATGGATGTGAGTGGATGTGAATGGATGTGTTATGATCTGAATGGATGGGAATGGATGTGAGTGGATGTGAATGGATGTGAGTGGATGTGAATGGATGTGTTATGATCTGAATGTTATGATCTGAATGGATGTGAATGGATGTGAGTGGATGGGAATGGATGTGAGTGGATGTGAATGGATGTGAATGAATGTGTTATGATATGAATGGATGTGAATGGATAGGAATGGATATGAATGGATGTGAATGGATGGGAATGGATGTAAATGGATGTGAGTGGATGTGAGTGGATGTGAATGGATATGAATGGATGTGGAATGGATGTGAGTGGATGTGAATGGATATGAATGGATGTGGAATGGATGTGAGTGGATGTGAATGGATGTGGAATGGATATGAATGGATGTGAGTGGACGTGAATGGATGTGGCATGATGTGAATGGACCTAGGATGATGTGAATGGATATGATATGGATCTAGTTAGATGTAAATGGATGTGGGATGATGTGAATAGATATGAATGGATGAGGAATGATGCGAAGGGAATTCATGTAGAAGAATGTGGAATAATGAGAAATGATGTGGAAAGATGGGAGTTCGTTGAAAACTGTATTTGTATATGAAATCTATTTTTAAAAGACTATTTTATGTCAAGAATACTAGGGAAGCATTTTGACTATCTTGTCAACTAAGGTCGTGAGGACCTAAGTGAAAAGGCAATAGCTGATAGAGAGGTAAGGAAGGACGTCTCACGTGGCAAGGTCAGCCAAAGGTCTTTACCAGCCTCGGTTTGATTAAAATGGTGAACTTCCGTATAGTAGATGAGGGACCAAGGAAGCGGTCTATGAGTGAAGCACTAGGTGACCTGCAAAGGAGCCTAGAGGGTGCTGATCATACGGTGCTCGAGCTCTGGGTCGCCAAAGATACCCACGCGTGCATCGGGGAAAAAAATGAGTTGTCTTTGTTTTCTGAACACGGTCATGGATATGGTTGATTGGCCTTGCTGGTCTTCAACATATGAGTTCATGACCCTTTTATATGGATCTTGTTGATTGATCTAGCTAATCTTCAACGAAGAGCCCATCTGGATTTTATGTGATTATATTTCCAGGTACTATGAGCTAGGAACTATTGAAAAGGCCCCTGAGTGAGCAGGTGGTGAGCATTCTAGTTGCCAACGATGCTATAGGTACACCGATGAAGGAATGATTGGAAATTGGACTTCAAGCTAGATATTTTGGAGGATTATGATCAGTGATACTATGGTTTCATTAAAAGTTTACTTTAAAGATAGCCGAATGTGTGAAAGGTAATTTCATATTGGGTGCGTAAGTGGTATGTCTGAAATGTACTTTGCATGAATCCGACTAGGGGTCCTGGGAACTCTTTTCCCTGGTGCGCGGGACAAAACATAACCAAAACAAAACCATGGTTTCATTAAAAGTTTGCTTTAAAGATAGCTGAATGTGTGAAAGTCAATTTCATATTGGGTGCGTAAGTGGTATGTCTGAAATGTACTTTGCATGAATCCGGCTAAGGGTCCTGGGAACTCTTTTCCCTGGTGCTCGGGACAAAACATATTGGGTGCGTAAGTGGTATGTCTGTAATGTACTTTGCATGAATCCGGCTAGGGGTCCTGGGAACTCTTTTCCCTGGTGCCCAGGACAAAACATAACCAAATTTTTAAATGGATCCTATTAATACAGTGGTGGCTGAGTGGTTTGCTAACCCATGGGATTGGCTGGACTGATGGATTCCTAAAATAAAATTCAATTATGTTCAAGTTACAATAGTTGAAGTAAATCACAGATCCTTGTTCTATGGAAAAGAATCAACGACTGTGCCTCTTGATGGGGAAAAAGCGTTGGTCTCTATGATCTAAGTGCAAGTTCCTCCCTTGATCCGGCCATGTGACCTGCGGGTTCGGTCGTAATGAAAAAGGGTAAATTAAGGCTCTTGACCAGGTTAGAATAAAATTCTCCTGGAGGAATCGCCTATGCTTTCTGGGCAAGGGAAGTTTTTTTCGGGTTTATTGGTTTTTGGAGAACCGAGGGATTAGTATCTTGTCCAAACATCCGTGGGCAAGGCCCCGAGTGGGAGACTCTGCCCTGCACAACGTTAATGACTCTAGCAAATCACTATGAGATTAGTGGATTGTGCTGGCAGATTGCTGCTGTTAACAGTTGACCCAATGGATCAAGTTAAAGCAAGGTCAGATTAAAAATCTGCATAAATGAAAAATTTCCATGAAGGACTGTTCAGATAGTAGAAAATCAGTTGGATCTTAAGGAAAAGAATTCTCCTCTAGTTTTGCGAGATGAGGACATCTCATGTTTTTTAAGTGGGGTAGAATGTAAGATTCCTCCCTAGCCTCTGAGGATGTCCAGTATCTTCCCTTGTAGTCAAATCCCTCTTCAAAAATATCAAAGATCTTGTTTCTACCTGTTGGCCTAGAGAGAGAAAATATTCTAGAGAGAGATTATTTAGATTTTAGATATTTTTGGATGGAAAAATATCTCTTTATATTTAAATAAGTTTCCCCGAAACAGAAGTTCAAAAAGATTTTCAGAAGGTGCATTCGAAATAAATTATAATCTGTTCAAAAGGCCTTATCCTGGTGGGGGTCCAGATTTTCTAAAAATTTTAAATTAAGGTTTTGAGGGCCAGTCAGATTCATCCAAATGTGTGGAGGAGAAAAATAGAAGAAATAAAGAAAATCTCCCCAAAAATGAGTAAATGCTCACATAAGATGAAGAGTTGACTATGTACAAGGTTTATTAGTAAAAAACTATGAGTATTACTAAAAAACATGAGATATTTTGGGTATAATGATTCCATTTTGACACGTGTAAGGAAGGGGAGTCCCTTCAAGGAGGCGCCTACTTCACATGCTTGAATGAGTTTTAAACTCAAAAATAATGCGATATTTTTATCTCTCCTCTCTCTTGGATCAAACCGAATCAAAAAGGAATCAAACCGAATAAAAAAGGAACCAAACTAGGTCCAAATCTAGTCCAAATTCAACCAAACTAAATCTAAAAAATTCTAGAAATCAGTTGGTCTTGGTTAGAGCCTCCCTCTCCTATAAATAGAACTGTTGGTAAAAGCATAATGAGTTATAATGCAAGCTTAATATGAGCAAGGGATGATAAATGAGCTATGGTGGTTCAAGATAAACCATGGTGGTCACATGAGCAAAAAGGTAATTAACTAGCACTTAATCAAGGATTAAGAGAACACAATGGCAGCATAATGAGGAGCTTCACATAGCATAGAAATTTGTGTTTTTCTCATTAGGAGGGCCATCATTTTATAGCCAAAGTGTACAAGGTTGAGTGACATCATTGCTTATATATCATCAAGGGCATCCAAGGCCATCTCCCCCCACATGGCTCCCTAGAATATAGCCTCCACAGCATCTTCTAAAACTCGCCTATTCCAAGTGGGGGTTTACCCTTCATTCACCTAGATTCTCTTCATATTACATGGTCCTTTTACATTTCATTGTGTGCCTTAACCTTAGGCCATGACATCGATCACATATTCCAACACCCTCCCTTGATCATGGCATGGTATATTGCCCTCCCTTGATCCAAACATTACATGAAATAAAAAGCTTAACTCATAAGGAGTATAGCTCTACAGTACATAAAAGAAATTAGCATCGCTCATAGGGAGCATAGCTTCTACATTGCGAAAAGAAAATAGCATGACATGAAAACATTCCTCTCCCATACCCCATCATCATCATAGCATCATCATCATCATATCCATGGGCATCATCATCATTTGTTGGTCATGGAGACCCAACTCCCCAACATTACATGAAAGAAAAAGCTTAACTCATAAGGAGTATAGCTCTACAGTACATAAAAGAAATTAGCATCGCTCATAGGGAGCATAGCTTCTACATTGCAAAAAGAAAATAGCATGACATGAAAACATTCCTCTCCCATACCCCATCATCATCATAGCATCATCATCATCATATCCATGGGCATCATCATCATTTGTTGGTCATGGAGCCCATCAATCCCCCCTTGAGGGCTACATGGCCTACTGAGAGATATTGTGGGCATCATAAAAATAACACATAACCTACATCATCGGCGGTGGTTAGAGGTGTCCATACATAAACATTTGGGTAAGAGAGGGCATAAACATTGTTGGCTTTAGAAAGCCCATTCTGCATCTACCGCTTCATCAAAAGAGGTAGTAACATTGTTACATGCTTGAATTGCTTCTTCGGAATCATTCGAAGTGCTTGCCATATTTGCCTGGTTGGTGTAGCATTTGTCGGCGAGGTGACCTAGCTTTCCACATTTGGTGCACACTCGCTTTGGCTTGTCTTTGTGGTAGCAATTCTTGAGAAGATGGCCTGTCCTTCCACAATGTGTACATTGGAGTGGTTTGCCGGCTTGCTTTTGAACAAGGTATGCCTGGGTTGAGACAAGATCAATGGCCCTACCTTTCAACTTCTTCTCTTCTTCCAAGAGAACACTCTCTATTCCCTCCAAAGTGGGATCCTACATGTACTTTAAGGTCGGCATGAGTGTATCATACTCGGATGGCATTGACTTTAGGAGGATGGCTATGGCATCACTCTCCTTGACTGGTTCATTGATGGCTTTGAGCTGGGCCATCAAGCTCTTCATGGTGTTGATGTGAGATGTAAGTGTCTCATCAACCTTGAACTCTAGACTGTAAAAGTCTACTTTGAGACTGATTTTGCTGTGGAGGCCTTGAGCACCAAAGGATTTATCCAATGAATTCCAAGCAATTTGTGAAGATGTTCCATTACCAATGTAATGTATATAACTATCTTCAACTCCAAGGGCAATGAGAGCTAATGCTTTCTCATCCTTGGTTTGCCAAGAGACTTCTCCTTCTCGTGTGGCAGGTTTAGGTATAGTACCATTGACTATGCCCCAAACTCCTTCTTTCATTAGTAAGAACCTCATTTTGACTTGCCAAGTGTGGAAGTCATGACCGTTGAATTTCTTGATGAAAGAGGATGATATGTAAGTTGACTCCATGATTGGAATTGAACAATGCAAAGTATTAAAAGCTAGAATCCCCCTTCCCATATAGATGCATGATATTACTCAAGAATTCCCCAAACCCATAAGCCTTTGCATAGTAATAATAACTGGGCCTAGACTTGATTTTCATCCTAGGTTTTCTAATTTTGCATTTGGGTTTCAATGATTTCTTGATATAAGCTTCATTAGATGATTCCGCATCCGAAGGCATGATTGCAAAGAGGTATTCAACTCAATATGCATATTAAAATGTCATCTCAATAGATAATTACTATTAAGTACATGATGATTAGTGGAGGTGATTAATTCAAAGAGGGAAAACTGCCCCAAAAAATAGAGTTAGCTTTGAGCAATTGAATGAAGCTCTTCCCAAATGAGAAACATAAAATGCTTTAAACCAAGTGAAAAACAAGGTGTTGGCTTTAAACTCAGCACTCAAACATGTCAAGATGCTGCTTCAATCTCTGGAAATCTTCTCTGCAACACAGCATGTACTGCCCCACTGATAAATTAGTTCAAACCCAGCTACAGTGGACCATTGCTCATGAAAATCAACACGTGGGGGCTTCATAGCATCAATATTATGCTCACAAGAGGAATTAGCAAACCATTCACCGTACAGCGCGAATTAGACGAATTTTGCTAGAAAGCAGCGTGCTGTTGTTGCAGAGTTGATTGCGCCGCGTAGAGTGCATGGGAGCTCACATGGAGCTAGGCGTCAATGGAGCCGGCTGCTAGCTTTCTTTTGAATCAAGAAGCTTGTGATTTGATGGATTATAGAGCCCGATGAAGCAAAAAACCAGCGGGGGGTGAGTTGGAGCTTTAATGGAAAGCTTGCAAAAATGAGAAATATGATTAATGTGGTTAATTACTATACCTAAGGATAACCAAGGCTCTGATACCATGTTGGTAAAAGCATAATGAGTGATAATGCAAGCTTAATGTGAGCAAGGGATGATAAATGAGCTATGGTGGTTCAAGATAAACCATAGTGGTCACATGAGCAAAAAGGTAATTAACTAGCACTTAATCAAGGATTAAGGGAACACAATGGCAGCATAATGAGGAGCTTCACATAGCATAGAAATTTGTGTTTTTCTCATTAGGAGGGCCATCATTTTATAGCCAAAGTGTACAAGGTTGAGTGACATCATTGCTTACATATCATCAAGGGCATCCAAGGCCATCTCCCCCCACATGGCTCCCTAGAATATAGCCTCCAGAGCATCTTCTGAAACTCGCCTATTCCAAGTGGGGGTTTACCCTTCATTCACCTAGATTCTCTTCATATTACATGGTCCTTTTACATTTCATTGTGTGCCTTAACCTTAGGCCATGACATTGATCACATATTCCAACAAGAACCTGAGTCCTTTGTAAAAAAATAAGAGAATTATACTATGCCAGAATTATGCTGAAATAATGATAATTTTTACTATTCTCTAAAATTCTATCTAAATTGAAGAAATTGGAGCTTCCCTCCTTCTTCAATCTCCATTGGTGGCTCCATCAGCATACCAAACCAATTGATTGGTTGGGGGCCTCTACCGTGATCAAAGAATCAAGCAATTTGTAAGAAATAAATTCAAAGATAAATTTTAGATAAATTTTTTTTATCTATGAGAAATATTTAAATGTTAAAAGAGAAATTCCTATCACATTTGGAAATTCCATCATTGAGATGGAAAAATAGAAATTCCTAGCATATTGGAATTAATGAGTATTTTAAGATAAAATTTAGATAAATGTATTTTATCTATAAGAAATATTTAAATGTTAAAAGAGGAATTCCTATGACATTTGGAAATTCCATCATTGAGATGGAAAAAGAGAAATTCCTAGCATATTGGAATTAATGAGTATTTTAAATAAATTCAAAGATAAAATTTAGATAAATTTATTTTATCTATGAGAAATATTTGAATGTTAAAAAAGGAATTCCTATCACATTTGGAATTCCATCATTTAGATGGGAAAAGAGAAATTCCTAGCAGCTAAAGTGTGAATTTTGATCTTTTTCCTCCATAATTTATCAATGTTTCTCTCTTCTCAACCCCTCTCAAGCTTGAGAAGCTTAATTGGAATGGCTTTTTAATGCTATTGAAGTTAATTGATGAATGGAAGTAAGGAAATACATAAATTTCCATGTATGCTTAATTTTTATGGTTTTTATTATTTTTGTCTTCTCTAAAATGAATATGATATTATGCCTCATTGAAAAAAGGCATTCCCCTCTCTTCTTTAGTAAATCCAACCATTCTTTATCCTAGTTGAATGTTTAATGGACAAAATCCAGTTTTTCATAATGTTTCTCTTAAATAAGTAGAAAATATTTACATTAGAATGATTTAAATACTCTTGGTAATTAATTTTAGAGAGTTAAAATTTGAAAAATGGTCAGCCACACAAAGGAGGTTATGGCAAAATTTTTTTAAAATTGTGTAAAATAAGTTTTACTTTTTTATTCAAAAAGAGTAATTCCCATCGTATATGTATTCTTAAAGTGTTATTTTTCATCCTAGGTATAGAAAAATGCATACTAAAAATATTTTATTAAAAAAGTGTTACTTTCTTTAGAATTCAATTCTATGCATAGAAGGAAGCATATTGAAATTGTTATTTTTATTATAAAAGTGTTATTTTCATCATAATTGATTTTTATGCATAAATGAATGCATAAAAGAAATTTTTTTATATTAAAAGAGTGATTTTCATCATAAATGAATTGTATGCATAAACATATGCATAAAAGATTTTTTATATATTAAAAGAGTGATTTTCATCATAAATGATTTGTATGCATAAACATATGCATAAAAGATTTTTTTATATTAAAAGAGTGATTTTTATCATAAATGATTTGTATGCATAAAAGATTTTTTATATATATTAAAAGAGTGATTTTCATCATAAATGGATTTTATGCATAAATTAGATGCATAAAAGAAATTGTTTTATTATAAAAGTGTGACTTTCATCAGAATTGAATTTATTCATAAAAGAAAGTTTTTATTTTAAAAGAATTATTTTTCATTGGATTTAGTTTTTATGCATGGGAAGATGCATAAGAGAAATTCTTTTATTCTAAAAGTGTAATTCCTACTAAATTGGATTTATGCATGGAAAGATGCAAAAGGAATTTATTTTAATCCAAAAGTGTTATTCTCATCAAATTTTATTTTATGCATAGAAGGATGCATAAAAAAATCCATTTTTATTTCAAAAGAGTTATTTTCATCAATTTTGATTTTATGCATAGAAAGATGCATAAAGAATTTTATTTTCGATTCAAAAGAGTTATTTTCATCAATTTTGATTTTATGCATAAATAGATGCATAAAGAATTTTACTTTTAATCCAAAAGAGTTATTCTTATCAATTTTGATTTTATGCATAGAAAGATGCATAAAAGATTTATTTTTATTTCGAAAGTATTATTTTTATTGAAAGCATCATTTTCATTGAAATTGAATTTATGCATAGATAGATACATAAAAGATTTATTTTGAAAGTGTTATTTAAATTAAAATTGAATTTATGCATAGTAAAATGCATACTAAAGATTTATTTTTAATTCGAAAATGTTATTTTTCTTAAAATTGAATTCATGCATAAATAGATGCATAAAAGGATTTTTATAAAAATGTTATTCCTACTAAAGTTGTCTTTATGCCTAATTGGATGCGTAAAGAATCTTTATATCAAAAAAATTAGAATTCTCTTACATTCTATGAATGGATGGATGGAAGTGATATGAATCAGATAAATGTAAATGGATGAATGGATGTGATGTCCTGTGAATTAGGATGATGTGAATGATGTAGATCAATGTAGATAGATGTATGGATGTGGATGTGGATGTGGAAATGGATGTATGGATGTGGATGTGGATGTATGAATGTGAATGGGGATGTGTGGACGTATGAATGTGGATGTGGATGTGGATGTGGATGTGGATGTGGATGTATGGATGTGGATGTGGATGTGGATGTGGAATGGATGTATGGATGTGGATGTGGATGTGAATGTATGAATGTGAATGGGGATGTGTGGATATATGAATGTAGATATGGATGTGGATGTGAATGTGGATGTGGATGTATGAATGCAAATGGGGATGTGGATGTGTGGATGTGGATGTATGAATGTGGATGTGGATGTATGGATGTATGGATGTGGATGTATGAATGTGGATGTGGATGTGGATGTATGGATGTGGATGTGGATGTATGGATGTATGGATGTGGATGTGGATGCAAAAATGGATGTATGGATGTAGATATGGATGTGGATGTATGGATGTGGATGTGGATGTGGATGTGGATGTATGAATGTGGATGTGGATGTGGATGTATGGATGTATGAATGTGGATGTGGATGTACGAATGTGGATGTGAAAATGGATGTATGGATGTAGATATCGACGTGGATATATGGATGTGGATGTGGATGTGGATGTATGAATGTGGATGTGGATGTGGATGTATGGATGTATGAATGTGGATATGGATGTACGAATGTGGATGTGAAAATGGATGTATGGATGTAGATATGGATGTGGATGTATGGATGTAGATGTGAAAATGGATGTATGGATGTAGATATGGATGTGGATGTGGACGTATGAACGTGGATGTGGATGTGGATGTATGGATGTATGGATGTGGATGTGGATGTATGAATGTGGATGTGAGAATGGATGTATGGATGTGGATGTATGAATGTGGATGTGAAAATGGATGTATGAATGTAGATGTGAATGTGGATGTACGAATGTGGATGCGTATGTGGAATAATGAATGCGAATATGTATGTGAATGGATATGAAGTCAAATATGAGTGAATGGATGAGATGAGATGTCATGTGAATCAGAATGTGAATGAATAATATAAGATGTGAACGAATGAGATGTAATGAGAAATGGATGTGATGAGACGTAATGTAAATTAAGAAAGATAGGAATGGATGTTATGTGAAGTGAATGAATCTGATGTGATGGGATGGAAAATGATGTATCTGGTCAAGACTAGATACACATATGAATTGGATTTGGGTTAAGTAATATGGATTGATGTGGAACAATCTGGAAAGACGTGAGTTTATTATGGAAACTGTAATTGTGAACTATTTGTAAATGACTATTTTATGTCAAGAATGCTGGGGAAGCATTTTGACTGTCTTGAGAAAGTGGTCGTGGAGACCTACCTGATAAAGTTACAATAGCTGACGGAGAGTCAACGGAGGACGTCTCGCATAGCAAGGTCGGCCGAGCTCTTGACCAGCCTCGGTTTAAATGGTGAGCTTCCGGTACGGTGGATGAGGGACCAAGGAAGCGGCCTATGAGTGAAGCGCTAGGTGACCTGCGAAGGATCCTAGAGGGTGCTGACCATATGGTGCTCGGGCTCTAGGTCATCGAAGATACCCACACGTGCGTCGTGGAAGATATTGAATCAAGGAGTAAGAGTTGTTTTCTGAAACCGGGCATGGATCTGGTTGATTGACCTTGCTGTCTTTGGATTTCTCTCTCTAGATATTTTCTCTCTCTAGGCCAAAACAGGGTAAAGCAAGATCTTTCTCCTAGTTCAGAGAGGGGAATAATTTCAAGAATAGAAGGGGAGGTTCTTACACCTTTACACCTTAGTGTTGGAGGGAGGAATCTTACATCTTACCCCACTTAAAAAACACGAGATGTCCTCATCTCACAGGTCGAGAATAATCTCTTTTATCTTCTTCTTCTTTTTCAATCACTTCCAGCGTTACTGCCTTGGAAGTGGATGGTTGATTCGGGAACCTCCCTTGGACTTCCCCTATTCTGAGACGGAGGTCTTGCATTACTTTGGATTGAAATTGAGGGTTGGTTAGAGGGTCTACCTCTGGGATTTCCCTGATTTTGGCGGAAAGGAACCTGATTACTCTGGAAGGAAGAAGCTGGAGTGTGGAATCTTGGTCCCTGATTTCCCCACCACGAAAACCTTGATCCAAAAGGAGTTGGGCAATCCATACTATGATGTCCAAATCCTTGATAGTTATAGCATTTCACTTCCTTGTCCAAGGGTGGAACTTCTGAAGTTGAGCTCTAGGGTATTGAGTTCTGGGAAAAGGACCTTTCTTCCATTCTAGAACTTTCCATCTCCTAAGCTTGACTTTGTTGTCACTTAGGTGGTGGAAGGTTGGAATCACCTTCTGGAGCTAGAAATCTTTTAAAAGATGATGGTGCTGGCTTTTGAGGGACCTTGACATCAAAGGCCTTGGCGAAATCCTTCGCCATCCGCACTGCTTCGGCCATGGAAACTGGCTTGGCATTCTTCACTAGGATATTCAAAGGTTCGTTCAGTCCCCGAATGAACCTGGCCATCAGCTATTCTTTGTCCAGCGGTGGCGAGTATTTGAGGAGGAGAGCGAATGCTTGGCGATACACTTCAATAGTTCTGCTCCCTTGGGTTAACTCTAAGAATTCATTCATCTTGGTTTCCAAAAATCCGAGAGGACAAATTTATCTCTTCCTTAGGTAAATTTTGAGATCATTCCATGTCTGGGTGTTCCAATCCAGACGGTTTGTCTCGCAGTGGTTTTTCCATGCCACTCTAGCTATTTCTACTATCTTTAGCCTTGCAAGAGCCATTTTACTTTTCTCGTTGTACCCGGTGACATCGAAGTATTCTTCCATATTCCAATTAGATGGAAGCTCTAGTTTATAGGCCATATCATTAATCTTTTGAAGGATTTTAAATGGCCCATAATATCTAGGCTTCTCCATAGCCTTGCCCAAGTTTTCCCCTTGACCCTTATAAGGTCTAGGCTGCGATCTATGAAGAGGTTTACGAACATCCAAGTCTAGCTCTTCTTCATTGAGTTAGGGGTCATTCCTACCACGACGACCTGGATCCATGATCCTATCAATACAAAAATTCTTGTTAAGTCCCTTTATCTATAATTCAAATCCGACTTTAGATCCAACTGATTCTGGGGTTCTTTAGATTGGTCAGCCCCCCACAGAATCATGGAATAAAGATCCCTTCTAACATAAGAACATACATAACTCATTATCAGAGAATAATTCATTCATATTATCAACACAGTAATGGTCCATCAGACTGAAAATTCCATCTAAACATTCCTCCATGGGAATTTCAGTTATGTAGGTTCTCAATTTGTCATCCCTTAATTAGAGTCACTGGGTCAAGGTCAACAGTAGCAATCTGTTATAGCACAATCCACTAATCTCATAGTGATTTGCTAAAGTCACAATCATAATTCCAGTTACTATCATCATCATCACTAGGATTCGTCCCATTCATCCTCATTGTGGCTTTGTTAAACTTATCTTCTTTCAAATAGAATTCCAGAATCATTATCTTTCAATCACAATCCAAATCAACTCATCAATTCTCAACCAAAATTCTAAAATCATATTAACCAGCATTTGAATTCATCATCTGGATCGCATTTTTGCTTATAATTTCAAGGTCTTAGATTTACTCATATATATTGTCATTAATAAAGAGCTGCAGTTATACCCACGGTATATACGGGTAGTCACGGTCCTTGGAGTTATAAGGTAAATACCATCATATCTAGGCCTCAAGCAAGTCAGGGATTCCATACAATTGCGGTACATCCATCTAAAGACTCAATTACCAATTTATGAATTTTTATTTTGAATATCAATTTGTATGAATTTCATCACACAATTATAATATTTTACTGGTATTTCATATTTTCTGACATTTCTTGCTTCTCGGTTGATCCAACTTAGCAAATCTTGCCCGAGTTCAGAAAACAAATCTAACACCTAGTTTCATTTTCTTCCTCGATGCACACGTGGGTATCTTCAGCGACCCAGAGCCCGAGCACCGTATGTTCAGCACTGTCTAGGTCAGAGGTCACCTAGAGCTTCACTCATAGGCCGCTTCCTTGGTCCCTCATCCACCGTACCAGAAGCTCACCTTTAAACCAAACCGAGGCTGGTCAAGACCTCGGCCAACAACCTTGCTACGCGAGACGTCCTTCGTTGACTCTTTGTCACACCTGTTGCAACTTTATCACTTAGGTCGCTACCACGACCTTATTCACAAGATGGTCAAAATGCTTCCCCAGCATTCTTGACATAAAACAATCATTTAAAACCAGGTCATAAATACAGTTTCTAACGAACTCTCATCTTTTCACATCATTCCACATCGTTTTTCGTTATTCCACATTCTTTTAAATTAATTCACTTTGCTTAATCCACATCCAATCATATGTGTTCCCATTGTCCTTCATCCATTTTCATCCAATCACATTATATTACATCCCATCACATCTATCCACATCTATCCTTGTCACATCTCATCCATTCTCATCTACCCATATCCACATCACATCACGTCATATCCATTCACATCACATCTCATCCATTCACATCCATTCACAATTACCCCGATCCACATCACATCCATTCACATCACATCTCATCCATTCACATCTATCCCGATTCACAACACATCACATCACATCCATTCACAATTACCCCGATCCACATCACATCCATTCACATCACATCTCATCCATTCACATCTATCCCGATTCACAACACATCACATCACATCTCATCATTCACATCTATCCTGACTCACAGCACAGCACATCACATCCATTCACATCTATTTACGTCACGTCACATTTCCATTCACATCTCATTGCATCTATTCACATCCATCACATTCATTGCATTCCCATCCCATCACATACATTCTATCCACATTATATCACATCCATATCCATCCATATCTCATCACATCCATACACATTCCATCTCATTCATCCACATCCATCCAGTCATTCACATGCACGTCTATCCACATTCATCCATACATTCACATTCACATCCACATATATTCACATCACATCACATTTCATCCACGTCTCATCACATTCACATCCACATCCCTTTACATCACATCACATGTCATCCACATCCACATCCATTTACATCACATCACATCTTATCACATCCACGTCCACATCCACATCCATTTATGACAATACTCAAGGATGGCATGTGCCAACATCTCTCTTATATGCATAAGGCTACGGAAGGGGGGAAGCACTTAGAATTCAAATCTGGTTACCTAAAGCAGCTCACAAGCCAAGACCCAATGCTGCCAAGGAACATCCAAGGAATACAAAGCTAAAGAGGAGGTTCA
Source organism: Cibotium barometz (assembly GCF_041138505.1). Classification (NCBI taxonomy): domain Eukaryota; kingdom Viridiplantae; phylum Streptophyta; class Polypodiopsida; order Cyatheales; family Cibotiaceae; genus Cibotium; species Cibotium barometz. Next base: position 36,597,399 of record NC_141096.1, on the reverse strand, counting down.
CCAGAGCCAACAGTTTCACCTCCAACAAGTCCACTCAACAACGGTGGATCCCAAAGAAGGTTCTGCAAGCACAAGGCTACTACGAGGGTGCTACTACCTTGTGGCTACCAAAGAAGAATGCAGGGACTACTGCAGCAAAACATAATTATGTTCTTGAATCTACTCAAGAACAAAAGCAATCAATACCATCTCACTTACAGAAACCAAATCAATACTGGAAACCACGCCTTACCAAGCCTGAAAGAGTCCAGGTGGAAACACAAGCTGACACGTCAATCCTCCAAACTGACATGGGAAGAAAAAGGCAAGTGGGTACCTTTACTCACTTCTATCTCAGAGGCAACACATCAGAAGGAGGATATTGCAACCGAATCAAGTTCAAAGTCTATTCCTCAAAACACAAGCAATGTCAAAGTTTGTCTTACAAAGCCGACAACTTTCAATCAGGCTCCTACACAAGTAGACTCCCTGACTATCAAGGAAAGAGCGTTCTTCCTACAACTCCAACTATTTGGAATGTCGTCAGTATTCTACTCTTTCCCTAATCAAATTACATTACCAGCCATAAGTCTACAGGCATAGGTGTTAGAGTCGGGCACTCTGAGGCATAGGTGTTAGAGTCAGGCACTCTGAGGCCCCAAGAAAATTTGGAAAGCCCAATGGGATGGCAAGAACACAGCTGCCATATTGTTGCCAAAGCTCTGAAGTATTCAAACATCTCCATTCACACCTCCTCCTATTTGTACCAATGCATTTCCTATGCCTATCACTAAAATCTCACCACCGACTAAACTTCAATCTCTTGCACGTACTCTGAAATGGGTACCAAAAAGAGTCCAACAAAAAGGAACCCGTGCCATACCTCAACACCCCACAAACAATTTGCATAATGTTACATCCAAAAGCAAACTCATTCTTGAAAGAGCTATCATGCACAACAGCTACTTTTGGCAATTCATCTATCGAATCTATTAGCTCTATTTCCGTCATGCCAGTACATACTAGCATTCTTCGTTCAACTTGCATTAAATAAAAAATCTGAACACTTCCTTATGTGTTGTGTAGAATAACCAAATGGAGACTTGGCTGGACACATGCAGTCCATCTTTGGACCTAGATAGCACTCACCCTGACCATTAGAGGGGGGCTACAGCATTGCACCTTTTCAGATGCACTCCCGATATTTTTATGTCCCAGTGGGTGAGGATTGCTGTGGAAGACAATTTGTGGAGTTATACTACCAGCAACATCATCCGTTTCCACACTGCCGCCGCGACTGTGCTCGTATGGTATTGGGGAATGCTTCCCATATATGTTGGCAGTGTCGCACATATTTTCGTTCCTATGGCACTGGTATGATGCAGCAGATCATGGGGGTCACACCTCAATAACATAATCTCTGGGCAATTATGATGTCGCAACGTGGACCCAACAAAGACTGCTGGAAGAGGAAAGAGCTCAAACATGGCGCGAGGACACCCTTCGTTTGCTAACCCCTCCCATTTTGCAGGTTCTTATTCCCCATGAATCTACATGTTAGTTTTGGCTCAATGTGAGTGAGTCTTTAGAACGGTTTCAAAACCATAGGTGCTTCTTTAGCCTTCCTACTGTGCCCATACCATATGTTAGTGAAGATGCACTTCTTCCCTTGCCATCTTCTCCATGGGTAGGATTACGTTCTGGGTTATCTTTACATCCTGAAGCTATTGATGTCCACCCACCTGAGAATGTAGACATACATCCAACCCTAGTGCAAGACTAGCACCTTTACTCTCTTAATAAGAACTAGAAGCCAGGGCACTTTTTCCCATTGGGTTTTTCCCCTCGGCCAAATCCGGTGTTTAGCACCAATGTTTCTTATTTTTTATCTTTTTAATTTTCTTTCTCTTTAGTTTGTTTTGTCGGAATAAAACAGATACAAGCACCAAACTACATCTTCTGCTTCAGTACCACAACTGACAGTCATACAATCAAGTGCAAACAATTCTTCACCAACCAGCGCTTTAACAGAAACAAGTTAACTCATGCCAATCTCTAATGTTTTTTGTATTTTTCTTGTTGCTTGATTGTTTATAAATTTCACTTTACTAAGCATGGCAATATGCATCTCCTTTGGTCTAGAGTAGGGATAGCATTTTAGTGTCTTTAGACTTGATAGTGTAAGTTTTGACCGTAATTGTTTTAACCCGTTTAGCAATACAAAGTAATTAGTGTTTTGTGCTAAAGGTAGAGTTCCAGAGCTAGGACAAAGAGACTAAATTAATCATAGGACCGTCAGTGGATACCTTGCCCTTACTAGGACATTGCTTAGGGACAATCTAATAAACCTTCCATAACAAAAATTGGCATGACAAAAATAAAAGAAAAGTGTATATGTTTGTGGCCTATTGCCTTGTTATTCATGGTAGTAGGCGAGGGAGGTCTATACCTTTCCCAAACCAATGCCTTGTGTAGTAAGGAATAGCCATACCACGGGTGTGCAAACATACTCTTGAAGAGAGCCCTATCCAAAAAAAAAGAAAGAAAGAAAGAAAGAAAGAAAACAAAAGAGGACAGAAAGGCACCAAGAGAAATGCTTGTCTAATCCAGGATGGTCGCCGTTGTGCTTAAAATATTAAACCAAAACACTAAGCAATATCAAGAGTCTGCCACTACATAATTATGTTAGATTTATTAGTGTTGAACTGACATCTTTGAATTAGCATAAGCTCAGTATACTACTTGATAGTCCCTCGATTAACTGTTGTCTTTTGCCTTCTAGGAAAAGAACAATACATTTGGCATAAAACATTCTTTACTTTAGTTAGCTGGCTGCAGGTAGTAATTATTAAGGCTTGAACTAACCTATTCAATCTCTACACTGCTTCAATGTTTCCTTCCTCTAGCTAATTGGACGTTTATCGCCATGTCTTATTAAGTAAAATTGCTTGTTTTATTATTGTTTGTCAGTACTTTTGCCTTCACACAAACCACCTATCGTTTTGCCTTCACACAAACCACCTATCGTTTTGCTTGCACAGCAGGTACACACTGGAGATGCCATTCTTCCTTGGCATCTACGCGCTCGAGGACGTGCACAAAATAGGAAGGGGAGAATGTTGCGTGATGAGTGGTGATCAAGGCAAGGATGCAACACAAATATGGAAGCAGGAAAACAAGGGACTTGACATTCTTATTTAGGACTCTTGTAGAGAGTTCTAAGTTGTAGGAGTGTGGGAGTGGGCTTGAGAATAATCCCACATGGGAAGTTTTGGGAGTTTTAGGAGTTTTAGTATAAATAGTGGCTCATTTGAGAGCTCATGGACACTTTTGGGCTAAGTTCATGCAAGAGCTCCTTTGAGAGAGCTAGTCTCCCTCTTCTCCATAGAGGTGAAGATTCTTCTCTCACCCCATCTAAATCATTGTATGAGATAAATCTCTTCATTGAATCAATAGCAATGTCATGAGTCTTTCTCATCCTCTTCTCTAATCATTTTACTCTTAAGCATGCTTTTAGTATTTCTTTTTTGTGTATGTGGGCTGATTTGAAGCTTTCATGGAAGCTTGATGCTTGAGTGTGTGCATGCTTGTAGGAAGATAGGAGTGGAGTGAGGTCTTTCTCTTTGCTTGTGTGCATAGTGATTGTGTTCCTCTTGCTTGTATTTGTGAATGAATGGGTGTGTAGGAATGAGGGCAAGTTGAGCTTGTGTGTGTGCTTAATCTAGTGTCATGTGATGGTAGCCATAGGCATCTCTCCTTTAGAGGATAAGCTTTCGTGCACCTAACCAGGTTGAATCCCTAGCGCGAAAGGAGTGCTTGCATTCCATTGGAGCTAGGCATTACCTCTATTCGCCTATATTGTATCGTAGGGCGATAAGGGTCTTTCCAGCTTCCTCTTACGCGGAGCAGGGTTTCCCACTCGGGGCCTCACCCACGAATGTTTGGACACGAGACTAATATGGTGGTCATTCCGAAACCGAAACCGGGAAAATTTCCCTTGTGCCCGAAAAATAGGGAGGATTCCACCTTTTTGATTTTCTTAACGAATTTTCTAACGGGGTCAAGAGACTAAACTATCCTTCACCTGATTAAACCAGATAGAATGAAAACTATTACAGACTTAACTTGAAGAAATCAACGCTTTTTTTCTAACTGAAATCAGGCACAGCCGTTAATCTATTCATTTGAGACTTTAACTTATAAAATAATCCATTGACAAAAAGTTATTGGTTACAGATGTCATAACTCAAAATTTCCATCTAGTCCCTTGTTTCTCAAAAAACAGAATCACTCTGGAAACCAGTTGGTCAGCAACAACGAGATCCAATAATAGATTACAATAATCATTTGTCCATCATACATATCTTCCACGACATACGCATAGGTGTCCTAGGCACCACGAGCCCGTGCATCGCCTGGTTAGAACCCTCTAGGATCCTCCTTAGGTGTCCTTGCACTTCACTTAGGGACCGCTTCGTCGGCCCTCGTCCATTGTACCGAAAGCGTACCATTTTAACCGTACTACAGAGGCTGGTTAAGACCTGGGCAGGCTTTGCCACCCACAAGTGAGCTATCCTTTGAACACTCCCTGTCAACTGTTGCAACCAAACTTCCCTTAGAAAGACACATACCAAATGCTCCCTCCAGCATTCTGGCGTAAGAGAGTCCTTTAAGAAAACAGGGTTTCTATGCAAGTTTTCAGTTTGATTCTCATTTGAATACAAGGAGTATTTCTAGAATCAGTATCCCCAAAACTTCTTGATCGTAATTCTAAATTTCGAAACAAAATTCCTCGAATTCTGTAACCTTGATCCACAGATCAATTCAAACGGTCTCAAACTTAGTTTTAGATTTGGCAGGAGATTTGAGTGTATTTTCCTAAACTGGTCACATCTTCTTTCCTCGAAACTGAGACGAGAGAGTTTGGTCTTGGTCATAGTCTGATTCAGGGTTCGAGTCAGATAGGATTTTTCTTAAACTTTCTTTCTCGAAAAGGGTGATATTTTCACTTACTATTTTACTGAATTTCTTTCTTTTAGTATTCACTTAACTGATTTCTAAATTAGTTATGAATTCCAATGAGGAATAAATTAATCATTTATTTGAATATTTTGATCTCGATAGATTTTCTAAATTTTCTCTTTACAATCCATGAATATAAAATGATAGAAATTTCTCTCTTAGAGTATTTACTTATTCATTTATCAAATACTCATAGAAATTAAACATAGAATTAAAGAGAATTCTAATTTTAATATAAAAATTCTTTATGCATCTATTTATGCATAAAAATCAACTTCAATGGGAATAACACTTTTATATAAAAGAAAATCCTTTTATGCATAAAATCAAATTTAATAGGAATAACACTTTTAAATTAAAAAAATTCCTTTATGCATATTTCTATGCATAAAAATTAATTTTAATGAAAATAACACTTTTATAATAAAAAATTTTCCATTATGATCTTTCTATGCATAGAAATTAAATACAATGAAAATAACACTAATATAATAAAAACATTTTCCATTATGCATCTTTCTATGCATAGAAATTAAATTCAATGAAAATAACACTTTTATAATAAAAAGTTTTTCAATATGCATCTTTCTATGCATAGAAATTAAATTCAATGAAAATAACACTTTTATAATAAAAGAATTTCCATTATGCATCTTTCTATGCATAGAAATTAAATTCAATGAAAATAACACTTTTAAAATAATTTTTTTTTCCATTATGCATCTTTCTATGCATAGAAATTAAATTCAATGAAAATAACACTTTTATAAATAAAAAAATTTCCATTATGCATCTTTCTATGCATAGAAATTAAATTCAATAAAAATAACACTTTTATAATACAACAATTTTCAATATGTAACTTTCTATGCATAGAAATTAATTTTAATAATTAATATCAGTGATATCCATGCATATTCATAGGTGAATATGTACATGGAGTAAATTAGAATATTTCTTTTAGAATGCACAAACAGTGGGAATTACTCTTTTGGAATAACATAAAATAAACTTTCTTTTCCACAAAATTCTAGAAAATTTTTCCATAACCTCCTTTGTATGGTTGACCATTTCTCATTTTTATCATTCTATTTTCAGCTTATATTAACCCCAATTGGATGTCTAGGATTCTAATCTTCACAATTTTTAATTTCCAAGAGAGTAAATAATAAGAAAAGTTTAATTAATCTTTCTGTTAATCATTCTAGGATAAAGAAAGGCTAATTTGTAAAGAAGAGAAGGGGGTGGCCTTTTCATCAAGGCATAGCATTAGAATTTACTTCAATCAACTATAAAACAAGAAAACCATATATTTAAAATTAAAAGTAAAAAAAATAAGCTTACATGGAGCTTGTAAGCTTTCCTTTGGCTTGAGGGATTGAGGGTTCTACTCTTGTTTGAAGCAAGAGTGGCCACCAATTACTTTGGAGAGGATTAAGCCAAAAACAATTGAATTAACGAGAAAATTCAATGTAATTGGATTTGGGTAGGAGTAGAGTAACAGTGCACAAACACTATTGAGCTTTTACAAAGGTGGAGGCTTCTATTTATAGGAAGAAGTGAGCCTCAAACCAAGCAAACTGATTCTAGAATTTTCCAGATCAATTTGGTTAAATTTTGACCATTTTTGGGTCAGTTCAGCTTACTTTTTGAAGCTAGACTTGAAATAGGAGAGAGAAGAGACGAACTATCTCATTTAATTGATTTAAAATTGGGGGGTAATGATGAGAAAAAAGGTGTCTCCTTCATGAGGGGGAATCCCCACTCTGAGGTGTCAAAATTCAGTTTTTTAAATGTTTTCTTTGGTCCTTAGTCCACTCTTCATCTTATGTGAGTATTTACTCATTTTGGGAGGGGGGGTTTCTTTTATTCTTCAATTTATCTCCTCCCTACATTTGGATTAATCTTATTGGTCCCTCAGAACCTTAATCCAAAAATTTTAGAAAATCTGGACCCTTAGGCTAAGGTCTTTTGTGCAGATTATAATTTATTTCTAATGCACCTTAGGAATTTCTTTTTAAACTTCTATTTCGAGAAAATTTATTTTAATAAGGAAGGATATTTTTCCATCCAAAGATATCTAAAAATTGAGTTATCTCTCTCTAAAATATTTTCTCTCTCTAGGCCAAAACAGGTAGAAACAAGATCTTTTATTATTCTGAAAAGGGGATTGATTACAGGGGGAAGATATTGGACATCTTGAGGGGCTGGGGAGGAATATTACATACAAGAAGATAGAGGGGTGTTTGATCTATGTCATGATTAGCAGGCCAGATTTGAGTTACATTGTTAGCTTTGCGATCCAGTTTATGGCGCACAAACACATCTTGACAATGTGCGATGCACACTTCGATATTTGAGGGACACTGTTGATTATGCATTGTTTTATGCAGCAGGTGTACCATTGGATCTATATGGGTACACAGATGCAAATTGGGCAGGTAGCATCTCAGAGATAGGAGATCTACTAGTGGATTAATGTTTTCATTAGGGAGTGCTGCTGTGACATGGAGCAGCAAGAAGCAGCCCATAGTTGCCTTGTCGAGTATAGAGGCAGAGTATAGAGGATCTACCTTGTCGAGTACAGAGGCAGAGTATAGAGGAGCTACGGTGGCAACGTGTGAGGTAGCTTGGTTATGCAAGCTACTTGCTAATTTGGGGTTGCATGTGGAGAGAAATTTTGTCATAGATTGTGACAATCTCAACAATATATAGTTGTCCACCACACGAACCCAATTTTCCATACACGGATGAAACACTTTGAGGTACACTACCACTTCATCAGAGAGAGAGTCTTGGCCAGGCGACATTGACTTAGCCTACATCAGCACATAGGATCAGGTCGCTGACATCTTCACGAAGGCCTTGCGACCTGAGAAGCTCCACGGATTTTGAGATATACTTGGAGTTCATGAGATGAAGTTGAGCTTGAGGAGGAGGGTTAAGATGTCAAGCTCAACATAAGTTGACACTCATGAGCCGCCTGCATGACCATTCGCCATTTACATCACTGGGTGGCGGGTTTGGTAGCTGGCACCGACATATCGTTCGCTAGAGATTCTATAGCTAGACTACACTGACTAGTCCACGCCTACCCACTCCACTTTAGCGTGTTCACATTATAGATCTCTTCTATATACTCTAGTATGTGTGTTAGTAACTTTACCTCTTTATTAGACCTCTTTTGTTGAAGAAGACGAAGATCAATTGACAGCCTCTCATCTTGTGTGTTCTCTTCTAAGGTTTTTGTGACAGTGTGTGTGTGTTCTTGCAAGAGCTCAAGCTTCCTTCTCCCCTGCATCTTTTCAACTTGGAGAGGGTGGGGATGGAGCTCATAGAAGATTTGGGGGTGGGTGAAAGAGATGAGCCATTGGAAGAAAAAATGGGGAATGAGGGCAATTCACGAGAGGGGTAGCTTTGTGAGGATATAAGTAAAGGTTTGGCGAAGAGGAGCTTGTCTAGAAAAATGTTAAGTGCTGGAGCAAGTTGAGCCGGACACTCTGGTAGTGGAGGTCGAGGAGTTGGAAGAGGTTCTGTGGGGGGAGGGCGAGTAAGGGTAGCTCTTTGGCTGTATCCATGAGTGCGTCCACCTTTCTTTCAATTATACTGGAGGAAGGGGCAGATGGTGTCAGTGTCGACTGTGCTAATTTGGCTTCTCCTGCAGCCAGTTGTTCCTCCATCTCATGGATTGTCTCTTCTGATATTTCCTTGTATCTCTAGAAATCGTTTTTTATCTTTCTGAGGGCCTCTTCTGTAGTATGAGATCTAGTCTGGGAGTCTCTGGAAATGGCCTCTGTGAAAGTAGATCCTGGTGGGCCCTCTGTTGAGCGTTTTTGTGAGCTTGCAGATAGTCATAATTGCCTCCCCGCGCTGTTGCTCCTTCTCTTCAAGAATGTTCTGTAACAACTGGAGGTTGTTCAAATTGGCTATGTATAAATCTTCAGATATCTACTGCTCCTGAGTCTTTGCTGGCAACATCTCCCTTTGCAAAATGACAGCTACCTCCTGCTGGCGGTATATATAATCTATCATTTGGGTAATCAACTCCTGGGCTATATAATCTATCATTTGGGTAATCAACTCCTGGGCTATATCACATAATCCAAGTGAAAATTTTGCCATTGCTCCATGGTCCATATGTACACTCTCCACGCATAGGCTTGACTTGATTAGAAGCTTTCTGACCTTTCCTAGGGTCTCGAGTGTGTTGACATGAGAAGCACGAGAGAGGGGCCTTCTTTTGTGTGAAGTGAGGGGGGAAATCAACAAAGCTTTCTGAGGGCAAGGTTTCATAAAGATTCAGATGAAAAAATTCTTGTTTCTACCTCTCCTCCTCTACGGCCTTTTGTTTGTCTTCCTGAGCTTCTAGCTCCTCTTGTGTAGAGACTTGACTTGGTGGTGGGGGAACTGGCTCCTTGCCCTTAGGTTCTGGGTGATGGCGCTTTGAAGGGTGGGGGTGGTTGGGGAGAGGATGACGAGGGAGGCATGGATTTGGGCACTACATCTAGGCCATTGAGCAGCTTTGGCATCATGTTAAAGGACCTTCATGAGGAAGAGTGCGGCTGCTATAAGCTTCCCCTGTGGGGATTGGACAAGATTTCCCAATTCACCATCTTCCCTTGGTGCACCACCCTAGCCAAGGTAGACATGTTGCATTGGCTAAACCTATTTGTCCAGCGGGTGGTCAAGAAACTGTAGGGCCCTGGCTGGGCATGACTGGCTCCTCTTATGTGATATCGGCCCACTCGATCCCATCTTTGTAGGTTGCACCCTTGTAAGTGCCCTTGGTCATCTTGGGGGCATTTGTTAGCCACACACAAGGCTCCTTCATGCGAGGGAGATGTAGGGCATCTCTAATCAGATCCATGCTTAGTTGTACTCTCTGTGTGGATGTCTCTGTGTGGATGGTCCTCATCATCAAGCACTTCTCCTGTCTGCAGATTGGCATCATATGTTTTGGTGAAGTAGAGGCAGTTGTACAAATCTAGCCCCCACGGCAATGTTGGCAGGATTCCGAGCCCTAGCGGCTCACAAGGGTGACAACTACAGGGTCTTCTGTCATTGCCCTATAAAGTAGAGGAGCTTGTGCTCTACTTTGTGGTTGTTCTTCATCAAAGAGTGTACAGTGTGGCCTCTCACCTGCTTCATGAGTTCTAAGGTCCCTCCCAAGCCATGTATGTGTCCCTTTTAATAAAGATTTCAATAAGGAAAGAGAGTGCACTTAGAGAAGAGTGAGACAATAAGGCTAGAAACATTAGGAAAGTGTTAGAATATAAATATTAGCTCCAAAAATCCTAAAAGAAATAAGAAGACAAGAATAGTTCTATTAAGAGATAAGTATCTCCAAAAATAGAAATTCAAATTTAGGTGATAGGAGGTCGTATTTAGAGTACTTTTACATATTTAGAGTTCATGCATACTAAAAATGTGAAAAAGCAACACGTTTCTAAAGATGGCACGTTTGCGGCTATATACAGACGTTTTTGTCTATTATACTCGTGTTGGCTTGTAGACTAGATGCATTCTTTCAATTCTTTTGACTGGTTATATGACCATATTCTGAGTTTTTATCAGAGAGTTATGGCCGAAACAATTTGCTGATTCTATCAGGGTCTCTACACACGGAAAACTGTAAGAAGGCAGCAAGTAGCCTCAAGGTAATCCTAGAGCTTGAGATGTATATATCCCTTCATTCTTATCTAATATCTTAGAAAAGAAGGTTAGATTGCTATGGTCTTTCGGAGGAAGAGACCAAAACTCCATAGCTTTTCTTTTAAAGAAAGAATAGTATGCCGTAGCCCTACAAGTGAAGGCTATTTTGCCATAGACCTTCGAAAGAGAGAAAAGTCAGAGTACGAGTAAGAGAAGCTAAATCTTGGGGATGATTGGATGATTTCAATCGTAAGAGAAGGTATTAGAAGACTCTCTATTCTCATATATGAAGTTTTGAAACTCTTATTAATAATAACGAGAGTACGAGTAAGAGAAGATAAATCTTGGGGATGATTGGATGATTTCAATCGTAAGAGAAGGTATTAGAAGACTCTCTATTCTCATATATGAAGTTTTGAAACTCTTATTAATAATAACGAGCAAAGACAACGATAAATGATAGATTTCTATAAGGTATATATATTTTTTGTTTTTCAATTATATATCCTCTCCTTAGGGGTTGAGGTATGGCCCCGACTTCTCTATTAATTGTTAATAGTGATCTATTTGATTGATTTACTAGAACTTTAAAGTTTTTATTCTTTTAAACAACAGCAAATGCATTAATAAAGAATGTCTTATCACAATCTCAAGTTGAAATGCTAAAATCTTTGTGAAAAGGATTGTTTTCTTAAGAAGGTAACATGGATTCTAGTCCTATGGTTTAGTTGAGTAAATGGATTGTTATCTTAGTTAAATTAAGATACAGGTACAACTCTCCTTGCCTTGACACTACCCCATTCTTGTGCTTGTATAGTCGGACGGCGGAGACATTAGTAAGGCCGGGAGTTGGCCCATGGTATCCCTCATACCATTGGGAAAATGAGGTTCATCGATTGAGGCAAGTGATTGTGATGCTGCCTATTTCTGAGGGCCCAGGCTAGTGTGGTGAATTAGCCCACCCTAGTGCGTAGACATCCCTCTGAGGGGTGGGAGGATCGAGCGACGGAGCCTGAAAGGGCGACAGACCCGGCTTGAGTCCTCACCACGAGCAGCGGGTTCGACGATGAGGTGTATGGTCCTGTAGGGATTGACGATGAGGTGTATGGTCCCGTAGGGTTTTGCCGAGCATGTAGAGGCTGGAAGGCCGAATTCTAGATCATCGGCAGTATAAAGGAAAAGAATAAGAGAGCCGGTTTGGCTTGTATTGTATTAACTTTTTTTTATAAATCTTGTCTTTGGCATTATTGTACTATGGCAAAGGGCTATTTTAACAAACCTTGTGAAAAGGGCCTTAATTAAGGAACATGTTTATTTATGTCAAACAGTGTGGTAGGATTAATTAGAAAACAAATTGACACTGTGGAGTGGAAAAAAAACAAGGAAACAGGCCTCTATAGCTTCCCACTCCCCTAACCTTGGAACCGCTAGCACAAAACAGGGGCACCATAGACAAAGTAAACACCCAACAAACACATATGCTTCCACTATGTGCATGACGAGGTAATCAAAGACTGGCACAAGGTGCGCTGTGAGAGTGTAAACCCGTGGACTACACCACCAAACAGGTCAATCACGCCTTCTCCTTCAAATCAACACACATGAGATATATACTCACAAGGATGTCCCCCATTCATCTTGGCAACATATACCTAGGCCATGGCTGAGAGCAGCAGCCCTATTGCCATCGCCATCACTCCCTTTATAGGAGAGGACTAGTACCTGTTGGTTGATGACTAGCATCTGTTCCATTTCTTTTGTCTTGGCATTGATAACTTCATTGAGGCCTCAAAGCTTCTCTGTGTGTGCCTTGTTTAGCTATTCCCTTTCTACCTTGAGGTTACACCTTATGTTCCAAGGCACCTTGAGCTTGTTGATTTTATATGTATACCCATCTTCTTTAGCTTGGAACGTGGCATGTGCATCCCTTAATTGTTGTGTGTGTTGTACCTCCTTCTCTTTGGTGTGTGCTCCCTCTGGGGCTGTTCCTTTGCTTGATCAACTTGTGCCTTGAGTTCTTCATTTTTCCATGGTCTTTCTGACTACTGTCTTTCTTAATAGCCAATTGTGCTCCTAAATGCTTTGTATCCTTTCTTCCTATTCTTTGGCAGCCCTTTAAGCTTTTAATTATAACTTCTTTGTGGGTGGCATTGGCTGTAACTAAATGATTTTTGAGAGCTTGTAACTAAATGATTTTTGAGAGGTTGTACCTGGTCCATTGTGTTTTGGATTTTCTTCCACAACTCCTTGTTTCTATCATGCAACATGTGAGTGGTCAATAGGTGACAATGCCATACCCTTTGTTCTTGTGACTCATAGATTTGAGCTTGTTAAGGTTAAGCCATGTGAGTCATGAAATTGGTGCTATAGCAGCATATCCAATCCTTCCATGCTTTCCTCTAGGAAGGTATTAACATCTTTTGGCATCTCCATATAATCAAGGAAGGATTGTACACCTTGTATGTTTCTAGAATCAAGTCTCCATCTCTTACTTGGGCTAGGGCTTTCTTCGATCCTTTTTCACTTGTCAGCCTCTAGTACTTGTTCTTTTTGATGAGCAACTTCTGGATGTTGTGATGAGGCTTCTTTCTCCTCTTGTGTTAGAGTTCCTTGTGGCAATTTATCTTCTTCCTTTCATTGGGCTGCCCCTTTTTCACGTGAGGATGTCAAATCTAATAGTACTTGGTCATGTAGAGGTGAAAGGTTTTTGAAAACCAAGGTGGTTGGGCTGGAAGGTGGTGTTTGAAGAAGTACTCTGGAACCACAGTCTTCGAGGATAATTTCTCTGTGAAGCTGATGCTTTCAATTCCCGATTGGGGGTCAAGGGTGGTGGTTACCTTCATATGTGGGTGTTCTACCGACTACTTCCTGATATGATGCTATGTCTTTGGCCACCTCCTCTTCCAAGCGCTTGGTCTCTACTTCCACTTGTTGGGCTGGAAGGTGGTGTTTGAAGAAGTACTCTGGAACCACAGTCTTCGAGGATAATTTCTCTGTGAAGCTGATGCTTTCAATTCCCGATTGGGGGTCAAGGGTGGTGGTTACCTTCATATGTGGGTGTTCTACCGACTACTTCCTGATATGATGCTATGTCTTTGGCCACCTCCTCTTCCAAGCGCTTGGTCTCTACTTCCACTTGTTGGGCTGGAAGGTGGTGTTTGAAAACCAAGGTGGTTGGGCTGGAAGGTGGTGTTTGAAGAAGTACTCTGGAACCACAGTCTTCGAGGATAATTTCTCTGTGAAGCTGATGCTTTCAATTCCCGATTGGGGGTCAAGGGTGGTGGTTACCTTCATATGTGGGTGTTCTACCGACTACTTCCTGATATGATGCTATGTCTTTGGCCACCTCCTCTTCCAAGCGCTTGGTCTCTACTTCCACTTGTTGGAGGGCCGGCCTCTCATGTTTTTGGGTTTTGGTGGCCTCTTACATTCCTTGGCTTATTTTTTAATTTCCTTTACGATTTCTCTTGTGTCTTTAAGAAAAACTTGTCCTTCATGCAACTCGACTGTAAGTTTTGCCGGATCTGCCCCATGACCTCTTGTTGTGCTTGGACTTGTGATTCTTCCTATTCCTAAGTTCCCTGGGGTAGTGCAATGTTTCCTGCATGGCTAAGTAATTTGGTGTAAATGTATGGATTGCACACCTTTGACTGGTGTGACTTGATGTATCTTTCCATCTCCCTGTGCATGTACCATTCCCAATCCTCCTCTTTCTCCTCGTGGATCTTGGTAATTCTGTGAAGTGGTACCCTGTTGTACCTATCCACTAGCTTTACTTGTAGGATCATTGACATGGCATGGTAGGCTCATTCATCTTGTAAGATTCAGAATAATAAAAGATCTTGTTTCTACTTTTTTTGGCCTAGAGAGGAAAAATGTTCTAGAGAAAGGTAACTCAGTTTTTAGATATCTTTGGACAGAAAAATATCCTTTCTTATAAAAATAAATTCCCCCAAAACAGAAGTTTAAAAAGAATTTCCTAAGGTGCATTAGAAATAAATTATAATTTGCTAAAAAGACCTTAGCCTAAGGGTCCATATAAGATTCCTCCCCCAGCCTCTCAGGATGTCCAATATCTTCCCCTGTAATCATTTTCCTCTTCAGAAATATAAGAGATCTTATTTCTACCTATTTTTGGCTTAGAGAGAGAAAATATTCTAGAGAGATAATATTTGGATTTTAAATATTTTTGGATAGAAAAATACCTCATCTTATTAAAATAAGTTCCCCTAAAACAGAAGTTCAAAAAGATTTTCAGAAGGTACATTAGAAATTAAGTATAATCTGTTCAAGAGGCATTATCCTAGGAGTGAAGATTTTTTCAAAATTTTAAATTAAGGTTCCTATGGACCAATAAGATTAATCCAAATTTAGGGAGGACATAAATGAAGAAATAAAAGGAAAATCCCCCAAAAATGAGTAAATACTCACATAAGATGAAGAGTTGACTAAGGACAAGGCAAATAGTTAAAAAAGGGAGATATTTAGAAGTAATGATGCATTTTTGACACCTCTGCATGGGGGAATTCCCCTCATTAAGAGGACACATATTTCACATGCTTGAATGAGTTTTAAACTCCCAAATAATGACATATTTTCATCTCTCCTCTCTCCTGTTTCAACTAGATCCAAAAAGTGACCAAAGCTGACCTAAAAATGGTCAAAAATTGACCAAATTGATTCGAAAAATTCTAGAATCAGTTTTCTTGGTTAGAGGCTCACTTTTTCCTATAAATAGAAGCCCTCCCCTTTTTTGAAACTTAATAGGGTTTTATGCACTGTTACTCTGCTCCTCCCAAGCCAAGAACTATGAATTTATTAATAATTCACTAGTTTTTGACATTTTCCTCTTCCAAAGATTGGTGGCCACTCTTGTTTACAAACAAGAGTTGAACCCTCAAAACATCAAGCCAAAGGAAAGCTCCAAGAAATTATGTAAGTAGAGATTCTTGTATTTTTTCTTATTGATTTTATGTTTTTCTAATGTTTATGATTGTTTGAAGTGATAAATGGATGTTATGTCTTGATCGAAAGCCTTTTCCCCTCTCCCTTCTTAGAATCAACCCTTCTTTATCCTAGTTAAGTGAAGATTGTTGGAATTAAACTTTTTATAATGTTTTCTCTTTTATAAGTGAATTTTGATTAGTACAGATTACTTTAAATCAATTAGAGTTAATTTTTGAAGATAAAATTAAGTAGAAAAATTTGAAAAATGGACAGCCATACAAAGGAGGTTATGGCAAAATTTTTAGAAATAAGAATTATCTTTTATTATGCTAAAAGAGTAATTCCTATCACTTCTATACTCTAAAAATGTCATTTTCATGCATAGAAGATGCATATTGATTATTATTATTCTTATGCATAAAGGAATACTTTTCTTTTATTATGAAAGTGTTACTTTTATCAAAATAGATTTTTAGGCATAAAGGAATAATTTTCTTTTATTATTATAAAAGTGTTACTTTTATCATATTTGATTTTCATACATAGAGGTATGCATAAAAGATTATTATTTTATTGTAAAAGTGTTACTTTTATCATATTTAAATTTCATGCATAGAGGTATGCATAAAAGATTATTATTTTATTGTAAAAGTGTTACTTTTATCATATTTGAATTTCATGCAGAGGCATGCATACAAGATTATTATTTTATTGTAAAAGTGTTACTTTTATCATAATTGATTTTCATGCATAGAGGTATGCATAAAAGATTATTATTTTATTGTAAAAGTGTTACTTTTATCATATTTGAATTTCATGCATAGAGGTATGCATAAAAGATTATTATTTTATTGTAAAAGTGTTACTTTATCATATTTGAATTTCATGCATAGAGGTATGCAAAAAAGATTATTATTTTATTGTAAAAGTGTTACTTTTATCATAATTGATTTTCATGTATAGAGGTATGCATAAAAGATTATTATTTTATTGTAAAAGTGTTACTTTTATCAGATTTGATTTTCATGCATAGAGGTATGCATAAAAGATTATTATTTTATTGTAAAAGTGTTACTTTTATCATATTTGATTTTCATGCATAAAGGTATGCATAAAAGATTATTATTTTATTATAAAAGTGTTACTTTTATCATATTTGATTTTCATGCATAGAAGTATGCATAAAAGATTATTTTTTTTATAAAAGTGTTACTTTCATCATAAATGATTTTATGCATAAATTAGATACATAAAAGATATTCTTCTATATTAAAAGAGTGATTTTCATCATAAATGATTGTATGCATAATCATATGCATAAAAGATAATTTTTTATATTAAAAGAGTGATTTTCATCATAAATGATTTTATGCATATATAGGATGTACAAGAAAAATTCTTTTATTCTAAAAGTGTAATTCCTACTAAATTGGATTTATGCATGGAAAGATGTATAAAGAAATCTATTTTTTTAATTCAAAAGAGTTATTTTCATCAATTTTAACTTTATGCATAGAAAGATGCATAAAGAAATCTATTTTTAGTTCAAAAGAGTTATTCTCATGAATTTTTATTTTATGCATAGGAAGATGCATAAAAGATTGATTTTTAATTCTAAAGTGTCATTTTTCATTTCAAATGAAGTTATGCATAAGAAGATGCATAAAAGATTGATTTTTATTTCGAAAGTGTTATTCTCATTAAAATAGAATTTATGCATAAATAGATGTGTAAAGAAATCTTATAACAAAAATAAGAATTCTCTTGTATTCTATAAATAGATATGAGGATGTGAAACGAATCAGATATATGAAAATGAACGAGGAATAGATGGAGATGTATGTATGTGAAAGAATGGATGTAAGAATGTAGATGTATGTGAATGTGAATGTGGATGTGAGAATGTGGCTATGGATGTAAGAATGTGGATGTATGTGAATGTGAATGTGGATGTGTAAATGTGGATATGGATGTATGTGAATGTGAATGTGGATGTGTGAATGTGGATATGGATGTATGGATGTGGATGTATGAATGTGAACGCGATTGTGAATGTATGATATAGATGTATGGATGTGAATATATATGTGAATGTGGATGTATGAATGTAGATGTGGATGTATGAATGTGGATGTGAAAATGGACGTATGGATGTGGATGTGAATCCGGATGTGAATGTGGACGTATGAATGTGGATGTGAAAATGGACGTATGGATGTGGATGTGAATCCGGATGTATGAATGTGGATGTGGAAATGGATGTGTATGTATAATGTAGATGTGGATGTGGATGAGGATGTGGATGTATGAATATGGATGTGGAGATGGATGTACGAATGTGAATGTGTATGTGGAATAATGAATGCGAGTATGTATGTGAATGAATGAATGATATAAGATGTGAATGAATGAGATGTAATGAGAAATGGATATGATGAGACGTAATGTAATTTAAGAAAGTTAGGAATGGATGTATGTGAAGTGAATGAATCAGATGTGATGGGATGGAAAATGATGTATCTAGTTAAGAATGGATACGCATATGATTTGGATTTTGGATAAGTAATATGGATTGATGTGGAACAATGTGGAAAGACGAGAATTCAATATAGAAACTGTATTTGTTTCCTGTTTGTAAATGACTGTTTTATATCATGAATGCTGGGGAAGCATTTTGACCGTCTTGTGATTAAGGTCGTGGAGACCTAACTGATAAAGTTGTAACTGCTGGACGAAGAGTCATTGGAGGACGTCTTGCATAGCAAGGTCGGCCGAGGTCTTGACCAACCTCGGTTCAATTTAAATGGTGACTGAGCTTCCGGTACGGTGGATGAGGGACCAAGGAAGCGGCCTATGAGTGAAGCGCTAGGTGACCTGCGAGGGATCCTAGAGGGTGCTGACCATACGACGGTGCTCGGCCTCTGGGTCACCAAAGATACCCACACGTGTGTCGTGGAAGATATTGGAATAAGGAGTAAGAGTTATTTTCTAAAACCGGGCATGGATCTGGTTGATTGACCTTGCTGGTCCTCAACGAATGAGTCCATGGCTCTTTTATATGGATCTGTTGGTTGATCTTGCTGATCTTACACTGGAGATTTTTGTTATGTGAATATATTGCCGGTTACTATGAGCTAGGAACTATCGAAAAGACCCCTAAGTGAACAGGTGGTGAGCGTTCTGGTTGCCAATGATGCCATAAGTACATCGATGAATGAATGATTGGAAATATGGATTCAACCAGAGATTTTGAGGATTGTGATCAGTGACTTAATGGTTTCATTAAAGGATTGTTTTAAAGTTAGCTGATGCGGAGAAAAAGGCAATTTTATATTGGGTGTGTAAGTGGTGTGACTAGTTTTATGTTTGCATGAACTTCCAGCTAGGGGGCCTGGGAACTCTTTTCCCTGGTACTCGGGACAAAACCTAGCCAAATTCTAAATTGGATCCCATCACTACAATGGTTGGGCACTAACCCATGGGACTGGATGGGGTTAGGCTCGATTGATGGATCCGTAAATCGAGACTCAATTTCTGTTTAGTTCAATAGATAAAGTAAATCCCGGACAAAAATTGTTCTATGGAAAAAGGATCAACGGCTGTGCCTCTCGATGAGGAAAAAAGCGTTGTTCTCTATGATCCAAGTGCAATCTGTCCCTTGAATCTGACTATGGAACTTACGAGTTCAGTCAGATCAGTTCAGTTAAGTAAGGCTTTTGACTACGTTAGGGAAAAGCTATCCTGGTGGAATCGCCCATGCCTTTCGGGCAACAAAAGTTTTTCCAAGTTCGGTTTGGAAGAATCGAGGAATTAGTCACTTGTCTGGATATCCGTGGGCGAGGCCCCAAGTGTGGGACCCTGACCCACGCAAGATATGCTACTTCTTTTGCTAGCATCATGCCGGCTAGGTTAATATCATAGGTGACACCACTATAAATATTAATACGTGCGGTATATGACGTATGCTTGGGACCGTCTATGATTATTTCAGTTAGGTTTGCATATGGCAGGGTGATTCCTGGGGTACTTACGCCTGGTAGTCATGAGTTGGTGACGGTTTGTGCCTGTTTAATATTTATGGGATTAATTTAATTATTAATTGGGCTTATATTTTCAGGTGATGAAGATTACGAGGATTGATGAATAATGTCGAGGAGAATGTTTCTTATGTGCATCAAATTTATTTTTATAAACGTAGCTTGTAACCTTAGTAGTTGATTTTTTCATTTTGATACATTGGAAAAAATACATTTATAATGTTGAAATTATTAAAGTCTAAAGGCTTTACCCTAGCCCCAATTTTTGGGACACTCTATTTTTGTTGTGGAAGAGTGTCGTGCTCTCTAAAAGCACACTTTGTATATTTTTGGGGGCTATGGCCTATTTTTGGTTGAAAGCTAATAAAAATACTCTTATGTGGGGAAGGCCACGCACAAGGGGAGGGAAGATTGAACCGAGCATGTTTGTCTTGGAGCTAAGTATTATGATTGCTATGTTTTTATTTAATTTATTTGATTTTGTTGAAACCTGCAAAGCATGTGTTTTCATGGTTGAATTTATGTCTTGAATTTCTCAAGTGTTCCATAAGCTATCCTAGAGAACGATTCTGTTTTCAGTGGTATCAGAGCTTGGGCTAGGAGATTTGTGGAAAGGTGGGAAAGGTCTTCATCAACACAACTCTCAAGAAAGTTGTAGGCTTTTAACCGGTGGCAAAATAAGGGTTTGTGGTCTTTAACCAAAAATTCAAATTCTCAAACTAGCTCTACTTCTCAAACCCACTTACCTCTTCCCAAAACCATTCTTCTTCATCAAAAAGTGGTTTTGCTCAAAGCTTCATGAATTTCAAATCCAACCGTATAGATGGATTCCCCATAGCCAAAAACCTCATGTGATTTGCTCAGTTTTTGCAAAGGTTCAAGGTAGAAGCAATCTATAATGGACGGACTGCATGCTGTGTGAGCTTAGCCATGAAAAAATAAATAAACTCAAGCAAAATAGATGCGCCAATTTGCAGCCTGACGGGCGAAAATCAACGCCGTGTGCTTTCCAAGCCATAAGCTCACAAAAGTTAATTAAGCTAAATTAAAAGCTTAATTAAATTCCACTTTTTCCAAGCCCAATGCATGTCACATCAACTTTTGGAGCTTTCACACTACCTATTTTCCTATTTCAAGGGAAATTCCAAAGAATTGCAATTTTCAAATTTTTAGATGCAGAAAATTGATTTTTCAGGGCTCAAAGAGGCTTAAAATACTTTCTAAAAAATTCTAAAAATTCTCAAAATTATTACAGAGGTTTGGCCAAGTTTCCAGAATCGTTTGAGCAATGTTCAAGGTGTAGAAAATTATTTCTTCAGCATTTTGACTAGCCCAAGTCTCCTAAATCACTCGGAATTGCTCTCGGGACTTGCGCGAAACGAAGGGAATTCGACCCAACCATTGAACCAAAGTCTTTGTTCAGTTTCAACACAAATTGAATTGTGGGAGAATTGAGATAAGTACAATCATTTTCTTTATTTACATACATTAAATAATATAAATTTTACTTATTTACATTGTTTGCATGAGCACTATGGAAAATTTTCCTATTTTACCTTCAATTCAAGAGCAACTCCAATCTCTACAACAACAAATTGTAGAAGAGAGAGAGATGCGAATTGAATTGGAGCGACAGGTCATGAGTCGAAGGCGTAAGCGTGACTCTTTGCCATCTTATGATGACGAAGACGACACCATCCAAAGAGTTGTCAATGCTACACTTCAAGCACAAAATTCACGAAAAGATTCTAAAATCAATAGTAAAGCTTTTTCATTTCAGAATTATGATGGCAAGAAAGATGCTCGAGTCGTTTTGGCATGGCTTAGTCAATTGGATGACTACTTTTCGAGGAAGAAATTTTCCAAGAAGGACAAGATCAAATGTGCGGCTAATCACATGGTGGATAGCATAGCTTTATGGTGGAGCATCATCAAGCAAGGACGTGACAAACCGGATTCATGGAAAAGGTTTCAAAGGCTAGTGAAAAAGCATTTCTTACCTTCACAATTTAAATCTAAAGTAAGGCATCAATGGGATACATTGCATCAACTTGAAAAAGAAAGCATGTCTCAGTATGTGGAGAAGTTTTGGAATACATTACTACAGGTACAGGTTGTGGAGAAAGTCAATGAGAAGGACCAAAAGAGAAAATTCATTTCAGGCCTTAAGTCTATAATTAGGGCCGATGTGAATATGTTTAGACCTCATTCACTTTCTACAGCTATATCTTTGGCAACAAATTTCGAACGCAAAAATGGTTCTCCTAGAGAGGCCAAGTCATTTGAGAGTAACCAAATTAAACCTTTTTCTAAACCTTTTCATGCTTCAAGAAATTTTCATAAGCCAGGGTTTGACAAAGGCAAGGAGATGGTAAAAGGCGAATCAAATTCAAAGAAAGTCAACGGTGGCAAGCCCAAAGATCCTCCAATCAAATGTTTTCGATGTCATAAAAGAGGACATATAGCACCAAATTGCCCAGAACGTGCAAAGAATCCAACACCTGCGGCACGAGTCAATATGCTTGAAGGTGACGACAATGAAGATGAATCACTCAAGCAAGAGGGTAACTCTGACCCTGACTATTCAGAAGCAGAAGGTAAGCCTCAAGCTCATTCGCTACTCAAAATAAAAGGAAAAATTAATGAGCATGAAGTCATTATTTTGCATGACGATGGTAGCACTCATAACTTTATTTTTGAAAAGGCAATTAGAGCTTTAAACATTCAACCTTCACCTACACATTATAGAGTTAAAGCTACACATTATAGAGTTAAAGCTACATTTACTGGAACCAAGTATAATTGCATGCAAGAGGTGAAAGGTTTAACTTTAATTCCTTAACAGAAAAAAGGGATTTCTTAGTTGCACCTTTACAAGGCGTAGATGTAATATTGGGTATGCCTTGGAGACATATGTACAACCCTATTATAGACTATGATACACATAGCATTTGTGTAAGGAAGGACAATGAAAATATTTTCCTCCAATGTCTAGTCATCAAAGGAGAAACGAGCCCTTTATTGAGTTATACTCAAGCAAAGCGAGCTCTTAGGAAAAGGGAGAAGACTTATATGGTTTGGGTTAACCAGCTTAGTGCTGAGTTTAACACATCCAAAAGTCCAAAACTTGATCCTTATATCTCCAAATTCACGAATTATTTTATGGAAGATTGACTTCCAGGATTACCTAAGTCAAGGCCTGAAGACCATAGTATTGACTTATTGCCAGGTAACTCTCCACCTTGTAAAGCTCCTTATAGAGTCAACAATTTAGAGCAAAAAGAAATCCAAAAACAAATCAAGGATTTGTTAGAAAGAGGCCTTATTAGACCTAGTAGTTCACCCTTTGGAGCTCCAGTCCTTCTTGTTAAGAAGAAGAATGGAACTTTCCGAATGTGTGTTGACTACCGAGCATTAAACAAAATCACTGTCAAGAAGAGATACCCTATCCCTAGGGTAGATGACTTACTTGATAAGCTTAGAGGTTCAAAGGTCTATAGTAAGATTGACTTAAAGTCTGGTTATCATCAAGTACGCATGACTGAGTCAGACATATTCAAGACTGCATTTAGAACCCAGACTGGCCATTTTGAGTTTTTGGTTATGCCATTTGGTTATGCCATTTGGTTTGACCAATGCTCCAGCTACATTCAGTCATATGTGAATCGCATTTTCCTAAAGTTTCAAAGCTTTGTTGTGGTGTTCTTTGATGATATTTTTGTTTTCAGCGAGAATCGTCAAGAGCATGAGCAACACTTGGAGAAAGTGTTTAACCTTTTGAGAGAAAATGAATTGTATGTCAATCCTAAAAAAGAGTTCTTTCTTTCAAAAAGAAATTGAATACTTAGGCCATATAGTGTCAGCTGAAGGAATCCGTGTGGATCCTAAGAAGATTGAGTGTATAGCCTCTTGGCCTACACCTCGAGACATTCATGACCTTAGATCTTTTCTAGGTCTATGTAGTTACTCTAGGAAGTTTGTCAAGAATTTCGCTTATATTGCACATCCTTTGACGGAACTTCTCAAGAAAACTACATTTTTCCATTAGACCGAAAGTCAAGATAAATCTTTTCTAGTCCTCAAGGATGCATTAACTCATGTACCAGTTCTTACACTACCTGACTTTCAAAGACCATTCTTTGTGATAGTAACTGATGCCAGCGGCAAAGGTTTTGGTGATGTGCTTATGCAAGACAACCATCCTATTGCCTATGAAAGTCGAAAGCTAAAACCTGTTGAAACAAATTATAGTACATATGACAAGGAATTAGCATCAGTTGTGCATGCCTTGAAGATTTGGAAGCATTACCTAATGGGTTCAGAATTTCTTATCAAGACTGATCAACAAAGCATTAGACATTTGCTTTCGCAACCCCTTATTTCACATAGGCACATCAAATGGGAATCTTTCATACAAAGTTTCCAACCCATGATTCAATACCAACCTGGAAAGGAAAATGTTGTTGCCGATGCTTTAAGTAGAAGACCACATATCAACAACATTTTCGCTATTGAAAGTGAATCATTTGTACTTATGAAAGAAACTTATGAAGTAGATCCCGATTTTTCTGAGATATGGATCAAATTGCGTGAAAACAATTGGACACCTCAACGAAATTATTCTCATAATGATGGCTATCTTTTCTTTGAGAAAAGATTATGTGTTACTCAACCCTATAGACAACTTGTCTTGGAAGAGATGCACCAACCACCATTCATGGGACATAGAGGCATTTTCGCAACACTTCAACTAGTTTCTCGAGAATTCTTTTGGCCTCATTTGAAAAATGATGTAGCAAAATTTGTAGCTGAGTGTAACATTTGTTAAGCAATTAAAAGCTACAAAGGCAAAGCTTTGGGATTGCTTATGCCTTTACCCATTCCAGACCGACCATGGGAACAAGTGTCTATGGACTTCATTACAGGCTTTCCTACTACTTCCAGTCATCATGACATGATTTGAACAATAGTGGATAGGTTTAGTAAGCAAGCCTATTTCATTCCATGTAAAAAGACACTGACTTCTCAGCAAGCTGCGACCATATTTGTCAAGCAAATCTTTGTTCATCATGGTCTACCGAAAGTGATAGTTTTTGATAGAGATTCCAAATTTTGTAGTCACTTTTGGATTGCTCTTTTCTCAAACTTAGGCACTAAGTTAGATTTTTCTACGGCTTTTCATCCTTAATCAAATGGACAGACCAAAGTCACAAATAGCACTATCTTGGATATGCTTAGAGCCTATGTTTCCCAGCAACCTAGTTCATGGGATAAGTACATACATCTACTCCAATTTGCTTATAATAATACTCCTCATTCTGCTACTGGTCGAGCACCATTTGAGATTATCTATTCCGGCTACTAGACTCTCCCATAAGATTGAAGCTGCTGACCAATATACTCAAGACTTTGATCACATTTTATCTTAAGTGCGTGATTGTATTGCAAGATCTCAAGAGAAGTATACAATTCAAGCAAATAGGAAGTGTAAAGATTTTTCATTCCAAGAAGGTGATTATGTACTTTTGAGAATTGAGAAGAGACGATTGAAGAGTGTGGAAAAATTCCTTGCAGTTAAACTTGCACCTAGATACTATGGACCATTTAAAATTATTGAAAAAATTAACGATGTGGCCTATAGACTATAGTTGCCATCTAATTGGAATATCCACAACTCTTTCCATATTCATCTCTTGAAACCCTTTCGAGGAACACTTCCTTCTCACCCAATTTATGAGGAACCACCTCTTGTTGAAGGAGAGGAAGAAGTCCTAGTTCCTGATGCTATTATTGATCAAGAGACGACAACAACAAGAACTAGGAACCAATACATCAAATATCTTTTGACATTCAAAAACCATCCTCAAGAAGATGCAAAATGGATGCTCGAGAAATTTTTCCGAGCTTATCCTGAGATCCTTCGTTCTTTTCAAACCCAACAAACCCACAATTGAGGAAAATTGCAAACTCAAGCAAGAGGGATGTCATGAGAATATATTTTAAGTCCTCTTTAAAAATATTATTTTTCCCTCTTGAGTAATTTGGGGACGCCTAGGTTACTCTTGTGTCATGTCGGCTAGGTTAATATCATGGGTGACACCACTATAAATATTAATACGTGCGGTACATGACGTATGCTTGGGACCGTCTATGATTATTTCAGTTAGGTTTGTATGGCAGGGTGATTCCTGGGGTACTTACGCTGTGAAGGGAGGCGGAGAAACACGGAACACCTCTATAGCAATGCCTTTCCACAGTTTGGAATACACACCAACATCAAAAGAAAGGGGCACCAGTCAACTTCTCAATGAGCTGACACAACATTTACATTTCAAGCATGAGACTTTGTCTCTACCCTCATTCAATTTTTTTCAAGCAACTGGGGGAAGCCTACATACATTTGATCAAGACATGCAAGGGGAGATGGGCACATCAACATCTGCCACCCTTTACTCAATTGATACATATGCATATAGGGGTGCACCCTTATTATGAAATAGGCTCACAGCCATAAACAAAATGAACACCACAGAGAAATGATAAGAGAACCACTTGACATAACAAGGTTACATTCCATCAAGTATGAGCTTTCTGCAATACTTCAGTTTCCCAAGAAAAGACAACATCAGTAAGGAACTTTAATTCTCCCAACCTGGCCAGCAGTGTGTGAATAGGAGGCACAATCACTTTCTGGTCTTCGGTCTGTCTGTTGAAGAAGCATACCACCATGCATGCATATTCTCTCAAGCAAAACCAGAGGGCTGTTTTCCTCATACACATGAGCTTTCCACAAAGTCAGAGATTTGGTTATCATATACATGGGTTTTCCAATGCCACAAACTGGTGATTCCTCATATATATAGGAGTTATTTCACAAAAATGAGGACAAAAAAGCTGGGCAGCCGTCACTTACATTGCATGGGCCGTCATCATGACCGAGAGCCGCACTCTCAAGGCGTGGCACCTTCTCTTCATTCATACAAGTAGTGTTGCAGCTTCTCCTCCCCTCCCAAACTGAAGTGCCGTAAGCTGTTCTGAGGGTACTTCTCTTCAAAGGAAGCGAGCTTATCTCCTTTCTCTCTTAAACACAAAGAGAGCAGCTTCTCACATACGAGGAAAAAAAAACACCCGGGTTTTCACACCTTGAAAACGGTGCCTTCTCACAAAAGCTACACTTCTCCCCTTACCCACATGCCTGCACTCTCAAAGAACATTAAAATTTTAGATTTTCTATACACATAAGCTGCATAGTCCTCATGCCAAGGGCTGCGCTCTTTTTCATTAAGGCTGCGAATCCTACCTCTCTCCCCACATCCATGGGCTGCTCCCCTCCTTTTTATACACCAGCGGGCGCTGCCCGTTCAACCAAAGTATATTTTAATATGCTCAATACTCCAAGGCCTGTCAGAGAGCTCCCCCACCTCCACACGGCGTCTTTTTGAATTTTGAGGCTAGTTGAGGAACTTTTGAAACCATCCAAGGCCACCTTCTATTTTAAGCAAACCTTTCATTAAATCCCAAGGTGACTCTTTCATTCAAGGAAGACTTTGCACCACACACACCTTTGTTTCCCATAAAATGCCAAGGACTGGTACTGTAGCTGACCTCCTTCAACGGGTCCCTATCCAGTTTTTTTAAAAATAATGCTTTGCATGCTCACATTATTTGTCAACAACCTTGTCCATACATGATAGTGCCAAAATCTGTCTTGTGAAACTGATTCTTATCTCTCACTTCTTCCATTTATTATTTATCCAGGTAAACCAATAACCAACTGTACACATTGCACATTTTTGTTAGATCCGTTCACATGTGGCCTTATACCCCCTTTGGCCCTTGGAGATGGACATTCTTTATTTGTAAATGCCATGCATGAGTGTGTACATATGCCAAGAAAATATTACCAAAAAACACCTAACATAGTTTGCCCATCCCCTAGCCTGCTAGATCATTCATGGTCAGCAGAAAACAGTGTCGTGAGGCTCAATGCATCTGATATCACCATGTTCTCAAAGACACTGCTTTTCACTTCTTCAATTCTTTCATCCTTGTCTACCATCATCAGTCGTGCATGATATAACTTGAGACGTAAACCATTCACCCTTGATACATGTGGGGTTCCATCAAGGTCAGCCAATTGATATGTGCCATTAGCAAAGCAATTCATTACTCTGAAGGGCCCCTCCCATTTTACTTGGAACTTCTTTTGAAAGGTTTTATCCAGCTTACTGTTATAGCGTAGCACCAAATCACCTTCCTCAATACCCTTCTTCTTAATCTTCTCATTTATCTTTGTCAATGCCCTACTTTGCATTTTCTCATAATGTTCCAAGGCACTCATCCTGTCCAGCTGAACCTCTTGTAACTGTAAGAGTCTCTCTTTAAATGTGTTGCTAGATGGCCCTAGCAGCTTTTCTAACATTTTTACTGCAGGCAACTCAATTTCCACCGGTAATAAAGCTTCTTTGCCATACACTAAGTGAAAAGGTGTAAAACCTGTGCTTGTCTTTACCGATGTACGATAAGCCCATAAAGCACTGAACAGCTCCAGATCCCAATTCTTGCCCTGATGTTCTGTCACCTTTGCAAGAATGTGTATAAGTTCACCATTGAATCTTTCATTCAAACCGTTGCACTGCGGGTAATAAGGAGTAGTAAAATTATGCTTAATCCGCATTTTGGCACACAAGTATTCTAGCAAGTCAGCTCTAAAACCAGGCCCTTGATCTGAAAGAAGCTCCAAGGGTACTCCAAACTTACAGCAGATGTCTTCATAAACAAACTTTGCAACATCTCTTGCAGTAATTTGCTTCACTGCTCTAGCTTCTGCCCACCTGGAAAGATAATCCACAGCTGTCAAAATATAACTCTTCCCCCTGCTGGTAATGGGTAAAGGTCCTACTGCATCAATTCCCCACTTCTCAAAAATGTCAAAGGCCAAGATTGTCTTGCGCAACTCTGGTTTTAAAATTCGTTTCCCAAATGCCTGGCACCTTTTGCATGAGCTACACCAGTGATGCACATCTTTTTGTATACTTGGCCATATGTAACCCTCCTGTAAGATTTTGTGCAATGTGATTTTAAATGCAAAGTGACCACCGCATGCTCCTTCATGATTCTCCTCAAGCACTCTGTACAGCTCTTCCTTCCATGGTACACGCCTTAACACCAAGTCAGCCCCTTGCATGTATAAGGTGTCACCAATGAGCTTGTATTTGCAAGCTCTGCGTACAAACCCATATTTCTTTGCCTTCTCAATGTCCTGGGGAATGACTCCTGTCAACAAAAACTCTTCTTCCAGTGTCAGACTTTCACGACCCCGATAAAGTGGCATATCTGCTTTTAACACATATAGCTCACCAATCATTCCCTGTGCTACTTCATGTGCTTCTGTATTAAGAGAACGCTCCACATGCCGAATGCCCCATGCTTCAAACTCCTTCAACAAGCTCTTGATTTTGAGACACTTGTTCCTTAATGCAGGGTTTTTGCTCTTCCATACTCCTAGTATTTGCTTTACCACCAGTAGAGAATCACCTCTTATGCATAGTCTCTTTACACCATGCTTAATGCAAATGTTTAGCCCTACTTCCAATGTAGAATATTCTGCTTCATTGTTAGTATGAGCATCAACTTTGAATCCCTTTTTACAAACCAGCTTACCTTGCTGGTCATAAAGAGCTATACCACCCGAAGCTGCATCATGGCTCTTCCTGTATGAACCATCAAAGAACAAAACATGAGCATTGCTTACTTCTGCCACACTTTCTACCCTTCTAACACTTTCCTCTTTGACAAGTAGAGGGTTTTCCTTATAAGTTAACAAGTCTGCTAAAGTAGCTCTGTTACTTTCTTCCACCAAGAAAGAGAACTCAAACTCCTGCAATTCAATCACCCACTTTTTTACTGCCTTAGACATGTTTACACCATTGATTAGCTGAGGCAAGAATGTGTAGCTAGTTAGGAATACAAATGGCTTTGTCAAAAGATATTGGCGAAACCGTCGGCAAGCAAACACCACACTTACCATTACCAACTCTATTTCTGACAATCCCCTCTCTGCAACTGACTTTACCCTACTAGCACAATAGACGGGGTGCATATATTGGCTCCCCTTCCCTTTTTGCAGCAACATAGCACCAATAGCATCCTCTCCTACTGAAGGATTCACATAAAAAACCTGTTCCCAATTTGGAGCCTGTACCACTGTCATCTCCCCCAAGACTTCTTTGATTCTTCGAAACTCCTCTTCACACTTGTCATCCCATTGCAAAGGATCATGCTTTGCCACCTGTTGTAATGGATATAAAAGCTGTGAGGACAATGAAATGAATCTTGACATGTACTTTACCTTCTGAATGAATGTTGCCAACTGTTTTGTAGACTCTGGAGAAGGAAGAAGCATGATTGCCTTGACCTTGTCTGGATCAGCCTCAATGCCATTTTCTGACACCATATGACCCAACAATTTTACCCTTGGTTTTGCAAAGAAACACTTCTTGGGATTGAGTTGGCCACCACAATCATTATATCGTTCCAGCACCATCTCCAGCTTCTCACAGTGATCCATGCGTGTGCTGTAGACACAAAAATCATCAATGAAATCCTGTACACATTTTCCAATGAATGGCAGAAGCGCCCAATTTGCTCTCTTTTGATAGTGAGCTGGACCATTTGTTAGCCCAAATGGTAGTACTGTATAGCAAAAGCAGCCCCATGGCGTAATGAAAGTGGTTTTCTTCTGATCCTCTGGAGCAATCTTCAACTGGAAATAGCCTGAAAACCCATCACACACACTGTATCTTTCATGACCCGCCACTGAATCCAGGATTTGATCAATGAAAGGTAGTGGGTATGGATCCTTCTTTGTAGCTGCATTCAAAGGTTTGAAATCCACACAAATCCTCCATTTCCCGTCCTTTTTTGGAGTGACCACGACTGGGCTTACCCACTCTGTTGTCTCCACAGGGCATATAAAACCAGCCTTTAGTAGCTTGTCCACCTCTTCTTGCAAAGCCTTCATCTGCTCTGGACCCATTCTCCTTAATCTTTGACATACTGGCTTGGCTCCTTCCTTTAGCTCTATGTGCAAATCTTCCCCTTTGAAGCCCCGAACTTCTTCATACGATGTGATGAATAAATCTGGATATGTTGACAACATCTTTAAATACTTCTCCTTCTCCATGACTGAGAGATCTGTGCTAATCATCCTGGCCATCAATTCGTGCTTCTCGTGTGGCTTCACCTGAGGTTGCATTAGCTCTTCAATCACTTCGTATGGGCCCTTAGACTCATCTTCAATTCCCTTCATGGATGCGACTATGCTGGTCTGTTCAAAGACCCTGTCCACCATCAGAAATGCCACATTTACCTCTCCCTCACTACTAGTGGTGGTGCTACTGTCTTCATCTGACACAGTGGAAGACTCCTCACTACTTGGACTTTCCCCTTCTTCATAATCTTCATCTAGTGGTTTCCTGCTACTCATGTCAAATAATCTTTTGCCCCCTTTCTCCCCATATAAGCTGATTGTTCCATGTCTCCAATCTTGAACGGCCCGCACTGCACGTAGCCATGGCCTTCCAAGGATGATAGGATAAACCCCTAATCCTGCTGGCATTACATGAAAATCCACTACCGTTTTGACTGCATAGGCTTCGATTTCCAAGCTCTTTACTACCCCTAAACACTTGATCTTTTGATGGTTGGCCAGTCGTATGCGGAATCCTGAGACTCCTTCTACTCTCAGGCCCATCTTTTCCACACATGTTTGAGTGATTACACAAATTTGTGCACCACCATCCACGTATCCCTGCCCAAGATTCTTCCTCTTGTGCCAAACATCTACTATGGGACAAATGTCTGAAGACTCATCAATGGCCAACACTCTTACTGACCCTCTGTTGGGCTCCTTCCCCAGCGGGCTGACTAGTTTCTTCCATTGGCGCTTCAGCTTCGGTATCATTTCCACTAGTTGTCCAAAGGTCACGTCTGCCTTCCTACTGCTCAGGTCCTGTTTCAAATCATAGCTATCCTGCCCTTCCCCTAGTGGAAAATCTGAGACGTGAAACTTTCGGCGGGCTCTCCTTTTCCTTTTAGCTTTCACATCTTCACCCTCATGACTCTTCCCTTTTTTTTTACTGGGACCTGCTTCATTTCTTCCTTCTTTATCCTCTGTAGTTCTCTTTCCAATAGGCATTACTAATGTATCTTCCAACATTGCTGCCTTCTCCAAGGTGACCACACTTAACACTTTTGTCTTTCCCTTGTCCTCCTTGGTTAGTCCACTAGGTCCTGCCTCACCCTTAATCTCTATGCCATAATCATTTGACCTGTTTAGCAACTGTGCAGGCAATGGATACATATCTCCACCCATTCTTGGTGGTTTATCACATTGTGGGCTGATGTGGCCAAGCTCTCCACAGTTATAGCATGTGGGCAATTGCCTCCAACCCCTGCCGTTATTCTGTCCACCAAAACCATTCTTTGGTTGTCCTTCACTTCCTGGCTGATTTGCAAGTCTCACACGACCTCGATTATTTCCCACATTGCTTAACATATTTAAACTAAGATTCTTCATCAAATCAACCACTTGCCTCAAGTCCTGCCTCAGTTCATCATCTTGTGCTGCAGTAGTGACCATTGCTGGCGCAACTTGAGTAGTTACTGAACCCGCATCTGCTGGATGCACCTCCTCTGGAACCCGACTTTGCATGGAATCCATTTGCTTCATCTCTGACACCATAGGTAGTGAGCTCACTCCCAATTGGGTTAGCCTATTCAACTTCCACTCTTTGTTCCTTGCCACCTCCAATGCATCCTCGTATGTTCTTGGCTTCTTCAATTCTACCCTCCAACGCAGGTTTTCCTTGAGGCCAACCAAGAACCGATCCTTTTTCATCATATCTGGTGGGGGCACTTGTGGCTGTAAGGCTTGGCACAAGCTCTCCCATAATATGGAAAACTTCTTGATGTAATCCTCAATGGGCTCTGCTTTTCTCTGTCTCAATTCCTGTATTTCATGCCAAACTTTGTCTGGATCTCTCACCTTCACAAACTGTGCTGTTAAAGCTTGTCGGACATTATCCCAAGTCAATGGCATAGGTGGATCAGCCCTCTGCAACTCCTCCTCATAGCCCTTACACCAGCTCCGTGCATCACCCTTCAAACAGATTTGCAAAAGGCGTAACATTTGAGCGGGTATCTGGATATGGTTGCTTATGCACGCAACTTCCATGTTTTCTAAGAATTCTTCCACACTCTCATCATTTTTTCCATGAAACTCTGGATAAGGGAAAGCCATTGTTACCCAAAAAAACCTTTTTGACACAGATGCGAAAGCAAAACCTTCTACTAACTCAATCCTCAGAAGAAAACTTCAAAACATTTCAGGTTTAGAAGAGGATGAACACATGCACATCAAACGAATTTGCATAGTTAATCATTGGAATTACCACCGGCAAAGGAGACTCCAATATTTCCCTCAGTCTCTCTGGCCCAAACATATATGCCACCTGCCGTTGAAAGAAAATTTTTCTGTCCACATGAACATTTATCTGAATTCTTTGGGTAAAATGGAAGGGAGTAAATTGAGGTCCATTGTGATTATCCATTGAGAGTGGCCATCCACCAACTCCCAAGAGGCACGACTGGCTGATTACCCAATTCTACCAGAACTTTTAGGCAACAAATCAAATGTGAAACAGCACCAATATCAAGAATTTCAGCCTGCAAACCATACTTCAATTGACTGTCAAATCAAGGTAATATAGCACAATTTTAGAAGGCATCTGTCACACAACTGTCCTGGCATAGCAGTCATTCACTGAGATTAATCACATGCACATGTTTTCGGTCTTGTAAACTGCAGGCTCTTGGAATGCTCCTCAGTGGGGGCACCAAAAACTGTGAAGGGAGGCGGAGAAACACGGAACACCTCTATAGCAATGCCTTTCCACAGTTTGGAATACACACCAACATCAAAAGAAAGGGGCACCAGTCAACTTCTCAATGAGCTGACACAACATTTACATTTCAAGCATGAGACTTTGTCTCTACCCTCATTCAATTTTTTTCAAGCAACTGGGGGAAGCCTACATACATTTGATCAAGACATGCAAGGGGAGATGGGCACATCAACATCTGCCACCCTTTACTCAATTGATACATATGCATATAGGGGTGCACCCTTATTATGAAATAGGCTCACAGCCATAAACAAAATGAACACCACAGAGAAATGATGAGAGAACCACTTGACATAACAAGGTTACATTCCATCAAGTATGAGCTTTCTGCAATACTTCAGTTTCCCAAGAAAAGACAACATCAGTAAGGAACTTTAATTCTCCCAACCTGGCCAGCAGTGTGTGAATAGGAGGCACAATCACTTTCTGGTCTTCGGTCTGTCTGTTGAAGAAGCATACCACCATGCATGCATATTCTCTCAAGCAAAACCAGAGGGCTGTTTTCCTCATACACATGAGCTTTCCACAAAGTCAGAGATTTGGTTATCATATACATGGGTTTTCCAATGCCACAAACTGGTGATTCCTCATATATATAGGAGTTATTTCACAAAAATGAGGACAAAAAAGCTGGGCAGCCGTCACTTACATTGCATGGGCCGTCATCATGACCGAGAGCCGCACTCTCAAGGCGTGGCACCTTCTCTTCATTCATACAAGTAGTGTTGCAGCTTCTCCTCCCCTCCCAAACTGAAGTGCCGTAAGCTGTTCTGAGGGTACTTCTCTTCAAAGGAAGCGAGCTTATCTCCTTTCTCTCTTAAACACAAAGAGAGCAGCTTCTCACATACGAGGAAAAAAAAACACCCGGGTTTTCACACCTTGAAAACGGTGCCTTCTCACAAAAGCTACACTTCTCCCCTTACCCACATGCCTGCACTCTCAAAGAACATTAAAATTTTAGATTTTCTATACACATAAGCTGCATAGGTTCTCTAATGCTTTAGAGTAGTGAACTCTCCCCACGCTCTTACAATCCTAGCGCTGCAGAGCCCGTGGATTCCACGCTCATGGGCTGCACGCTTTTTTATTTGAGCTGTGAGTACTCCCTCAATACACATTAACTACCTTCTCTCTGAGAGCCACAGACACAAACCATCTCTCCTACATGGGCTGCGCAGCTCAACTTCTCTATACCCTGCGCAGCTCTTGCGAATACTGCTACGTAGCACCCTACTCACACTTTGAAAATACTGGGAGCCTTATACACATAATAGAGAGTGCAGCGCAGCTCTATGAAGACCTTAGAGCTACGCTCTCCCTCACACTCTATAAAAAACGAAGCAGCGCTCTTCCACGCCCATAGGCTGCGCACAGAGCATTGGAGCTGCAAGTACTACCCCCCCTTGTACACATTAGCTGAGCCTCTCTCTGAGAGCTACAGAAAAACACAACTCTCCCCACACTCTTGAAAACACTGAGAGCCTCGCAGCTTCCTCATGCAAAGGGCTGCGCTCTTTTTCATTAAGGCTGCGAATCCTACCTCTCTCCCCACATCCATGGGCTGCTCCCCTCCTTTTTATACACCAGCGGGCGCTGCCCGTTCAACCAAAGTATATTTTAATATGCTCAATACTCCAAGGCCTGTCAGAGAGCTCCCCCACCTCCACATGACGCCTTTTTGAATTTTGAGGCTAGTTGAGGAACTTTTGAAACCATCCAAGGCCACCTTCTATTTTAAGCAAACCTTGCATTAAATCCCAAGGTGACTCTTTCATTCAAGGAAGACTTTGCACCACACACACCTTTGTTTCCCATAAAATGCCAAGGACTGGTACTGTAGCTGACCTCCTTCAACGGGTCCCTATCCAGTTTTTTTAAAAATAATGCTTTGCATGCTCACATTATTTGTCAACAACCTTGTCCATACATGATAGTGCCAAAATCTGTCTTGTGAAACTGATTCTTATCTCTCACTTCTTCCATTTATTATTTATCCAGGTAAACCAATAACCAACTGTACACATTGCACATTTTTGTTAGATCCGTTCACATGTGGCCTTATACCCCCTTTGGCCCTTGGAGATGGACATTCTTTATTTGTAAATGCCATGCATGAGTGTGTACATATGCCAAGAAAATATTACCAAAAAACACCTAACAACGCCTGGTAGTCATGAGTTGGTGATGGTTTGTACCTGTTTAATATTTGTGGGATTAATTTAATTATTAATTGGGCTTATATTTTCAAGTGATGAAGATTACGAGGATTGATGAATAATGTCAAGGAGAATGTTTCTTATTATGTGCATCATATTTATTTTTACAAGCGTAGCTTGTAACCTTAGTAGTTGATTTTTCCATTTTGATACATTGGGAAAAATACATTTATAATGTTGAAATTATTAAAGCCTAAAGGCTTTACCCTAGCCCCAATTTTTGGGACACTCTATTTTTGTTGTGGAAGAGTGTTGTGCTCTCTAAAAGCACACTTTGTATATTTTTGGGGGCTATGGCCTATTTTTGGTTGAAAGCTAATAAAAATACTCTTGTGTAGGGAAGGCCACGCACAAGGGGGGGGAAGATTGCACCGAGCATGTTTGTCTTAGAGCTAAGTATTATGTTTGCTATGTTTTTGTTTAATTTATTTGATTTTGTTGAAACCTGCAAAGCATGTATTTTCATTGTTGAATTTATGTGTTGAATTTCTCAAGTGTTCCACAAGCTATCCTAGAGAACGATTCCGTTTTCACTTTATCCCTTGATTCTGTGGGGAGCCGACCTATTTAGAGAACCCCGCGGAATCAGTTGAATCAAAATTCGGATTGAATCATAAATAAAGAGAGTTAACAAGAATTTTTGTATTGATAAGAACATGGACCGAGGTCGTCGTGGTAGAAATGTTAACCCCCAACTCGATGAAGAAGAGCTCGACCTGGATGTTCGTAAAACTCTTCATAGTTCGCAGCCTAGACCTTTCAAGGGTGAAGGGAAAAACTTGGGCGAGACTGTGGAGAAGTGGATCGAATCAATGGAAGAATACTTCGATGTCACCGGGTACAATGAGAAGAGCAAAATGGCTCTTCCAAGGTTGAAGATAGTGGAGACGGCTAGAGTGGCATGGAAAAACCACTGTGAGACAAACCGTCTTGACCGAAATACCCAAACCTTGACCGATCTCAAGGCTTACCTCAGAAAGAGGTTCGATCCCCCAGGCTTTCTTGAAATTAAGATGAATGAGTTCTTGGAACTAAAACAGGAAAACCAGACAGTACCATCAGGCTTTTGCCCTTCTCCTTAAATATTCCCCTCAATTAGATGAAGAGCAGCTGATGGCCAAGTTCATTCGGGGAATGAATGAGCCATTAGATACTTTAGTCAAGAATGCCAAACCTATTTCCACGGATGGTGAAGGATTTCGCCAAAGCCTTTGATGTCAAAGTCCTGCCAAAGCAAGCACCATCACCTTTCAAAAGGTTTTTATTCCTAGAAAGTGATTCCAACCTTCCTCTGCCTAAGAGATATCAAGGTCAAACCCAGGTGATTCCTCTGATTCTTTTGAGTTTAAGAGCATCATAATGGCAAAACTTTTCAGGAATAATTCATCCCCAGACTGTGGCTTCTTCAAACTTTGGAGCGTGTTGCGAATATTTGCTATGAGCGCTATTTGAACATCGTTCTAGTGCCTTGGAGCTGTGTCTTATAAATCTTTTAATGACGGATGAAGGATTAGCTAATTAAAGATGTATTTCTTAGTGGCCATGTCCATTCCATTGTTCACTTGATGAAAATACCGCACAATCTCTTTGGAATTTTTTGCTCTTCTTTTGCCATCAACACAGTCTCTACATGGCCCCAATTTCTTGCTTCCACTGTGTTTCTTTTGTTTCTGGCTCTTTGTTTTCTTTTGCGTTATGCTTCATATTCCCTAATGAACTTACATTCCTAGGATGGGAGTGCATTAACATGTAACATATAAACTTATGTTAAATCCGCACTTTTGCATTGCATAGAGAGAGAGAGAGAGAGAGAGAGAGAGAGAGAGAGAGAGAGAGAGAGAGAGAGAGATCTTTTTCATAGAGTAAAATGGATTTCTTGAAATCTAGCTTTACACCTTTCAAAGAGCTAGTTCACTACCCAAATAGCATTGTCTAGGACACAACTTTTTTATACACATATTCATGCTTCCACCCGCTTGCAAAACTCGACCAAAGCACAACCAATATACAAAGCCATGGAAAGCAGGCTCCAAAGTGAAGAGGCCAGGTTGTATGTACCTGAACACTAGACACTGTGTAGCCATCTGCACCATATCCGCTTTCTTTAAAGCCTCCACCTCTTTATCTCTTGAACGGACCTCAGTATTTCTCACCAATGGAAACATGTATCTCCTTGCTTCTATCTTCACTTCCTCATAGTAATTTTGGACTATATAATCTGATGGCAACACAATGTGTTCTGAGATGGACACATAGTTCACCAAAATCTCTAGAGCTATTTTGGATTTTGTCTAGAACAAGTGCCCTTGGGAGGAGCCACCTAAGGAAACCACACCAAAGCCTAAGAAACCAATATACAATAACAAATCATGAAAAGAAACCATCCATGGAGCCATTGAAGTTGGAAGATCACATTCTATACTCGTGGTCGCCTTTGAGAAGAGCAAACATAGCTTTTGTAGTCTTGCTTGCTTCAAAAAGTGAAAGCCATCGCAACCTCACATCCATGCTCACATCACACAAAGAAAGTAAATTAAGCTTCTCCAATGAAACAAAACTACCTTCACTCCATTTCAAAGAGAGTGATGCCTTCTTCCATTCATCATCCAACTTTGGATCCAAAATATTCAGGATTTGTCAAAGCCAAAACAATATTCAACTCCAGGGTGGTAATGACTTTCAAGACATACATTGCAAGTGTAAGATTACTCCAGCTTTTTGATGATGTAAAGATGTAAGAATCTCCCCTTCAGTATCTTGTAATCATTCCCCCCCTCGAAAATGGAAAAAGATATTGTTTGACCTGTTTTGCTCTAGAGAGAGAAAATATTTTAGAGAGAGATAATACAGTTTTGAAATATTTTTGGATAAGTATTTTCTTCCAACCGATAGGAAGTGATCCCTTGAAACATAATTTTAATCAAAAATTTCTAAATTGCATTAGATTTGGACAATGGGTGAACCAAGGAGTCTCCTAGTTCAAAGTTCTAAGCGTTATTAAATTCTTTTGAATTTAAAAATGTGATACCCTTATCCATTAAGGTTAGAAAATAAAATTAAAGAAAAATGGAAAAATTTGGAATTATCCACAAAAAAATAATAAAGAAAGGCTCA
Organism: Cibotium barometz; assembly: GCF_041138505.1. Classification (NCBI taxonomy): domain Eukaryota; kingdom Viridiplantae; phylum Streptophyta; class Polypodiopsida; order Cyatheales; family Cibotiaceae; genus Cibotium; species Cibotium barometz. Next base: position 36,558,465 of record NC_141096.1, on the reverse strand, counting down.
CATGAGGTGAAGGTTCCATAATTATGAGTTTTCAGATATTTTAGGAGACTTTTGGGAGGCTTTGTGACACCTCAGGAGAGAGAAAATGCCTCATCAAGGAGGCACCTAGAAATCACATCAAAGGGGTATTTTTTTATTCAAAAAAATCATAAAGTAGCTAGATATTTCATCTCTCATCTATCCTCTTCCAATCTAGATCAAAAAAATCATAAAGTAGCTAGATATTTCATCTCTCATCTATCCTCTTCCAATCTAGATCAAAAAGTGGGCATAACTAATATAAAACTTGTCCAAATTGGATCAAACTGAAGCTGGAAGCCTCTAGATCCTAGATGGGCTTGGTTAGTGGGCCTCCCTCACCTATAAATAGAGCCCCATTCATTTTTATTTTCATCTTAGATTAACTCCATGCTAGTGTAATTTTTCATTTTAGTGTATTTTTATCTTCCCTCTTCCTTGCCTCTCCATAGTGAAGCTTTGGTGCTTCACTAATCCTCTTCTTCTCTTGGAGATTACCCTTTTCTAATTGGTGGCCAAGCCTCTTCCTCCTTGAGGGCTACACATCTCCTTAAAGAATCAAGCCAAAACAATGATTTTTTACTCTCTTCTTGGATGGTAATCTTCTTCCCAACCTCTCTCATGCTTGGGAAGCATTTTATTTTATGGGTTTCCTTTTAAAACCATGGCTTTCTTGATTTATGCTTTGGTTTAGATGAATTAATGTTTATGTTTATGCTTAGGTTTATGCATAAACTAATTTTATTCTAAAAGTAGAATTTTGAGAATTCTCAATTCATAGAAAATGCGGGGAAGTTATGGTTAAATTTTATCATTAGAAAATGAAGGTTTATGCATAATAAATTTTATTCTAAAAGTGGAATTTTGAGCATTCTCAATTCATAGAAAATATGGGAAAGCTATGGCAAAATTTTTAGAAAATTAATTTAAATTTATGCATAATAAATTTTATGTTAAAAGTGGAATTTTAAGCATTCTCATTTCATAGAAAATGTGGGGAAGCTATGGCAAAATTTATATCATTAGAAAATGAATTTATGCATAATAAATTTTATTCTAAAAGTGGAGTTTTGGGCATTATTCATTTACTAGAAAAACAAAGAAGGTTATGCACAAAGTTTTCTAGATTCATTCAATTTATGAGAATTATGGAAAGGATTATGAATATAATTCATTTAGATAAAAATGAATTAGTATGTGTGTATAAATGTTTTATGTTGAAAGAGGAATTATGGGTATAATTAATTCTGTAAATCCCATAAGGATGTATGCGTAAATATTTTATTCAAAAAAGAGGAATTATGGGTATAATTAATTTTGTAAATCCCATAAGGATGTATGCATAAATATTTTATTCAAAAAAGAGGAATACTGAGCATATTTCATTTTGGGAAAATTGAGAAAAGAATGTAGAAATATTCATAGGAATGCATCGAGAAAACATGGATAAATTTTAATCATAAAGAGGAATCATGAACATAATTAACTTTTGGAATTATGAAGTATACGTCTAGATTCTTGAGAAATAGAATCTTAAGTACACTCCGAATGGAAAAAGGATTTCCTAGAAAAAAAGACCAGAAACATGCGTAGTTGGATGAATGTAAATACTTGTGTGACTGATTTATTCCTAGAATTCTTGAAAGGATCAAGGATCCAAAAGAGAACGGAAATATAGACTTAATTGAATTGAGTCGAGAAAAAGTTGCCTTTAACTGAGCCAAGTAATGGCTGAGACTTATAAAGTTCTGTCAGTATGAAAAGTAAAGTAACTATACTTTTAACCTAGATGATTGTGGAACAAAGATTCTGATAACTAGATCAAGGAAAGTTGATAATCAAACCTGATTCACTCAAAGCGAAAAGAGACCATCTTGTTTGTAGAAATGTGGATGATGTGGATTGATGTGGTTGATGTGGTTGATGTAGATTGATGTGTGGAATAATGTGGATGATGTGGATTGATGTGTGGAATAATGTGGATGATATGGATTGATGTGCGGAATAATGTGGATGATGTGTGGAATAATGTGGATGATGTGGATTAATGTGGGGTGATGTGAATTAATGAGGAATGATGTGGAATATGGATGACTTACCCTGGTGGATTGTTAAGAGAGCATTCAAAGAGAAATAATGAAGAATGATGTGAAATGATGTGGAATATGGGATGGCTCAAAATGGTGGATTGTTAAGAGAGCATCCAAAGAGAAATGATGAGATATGAATTTTGTTTGGAAACTTTATTTGCATATGAAACCTGTTTTTAAAGATTGTTTTACATCAAGAATGTTGGGAAAGCATTTTGACTATCTTATGGAATGAGGTCATGGGGACCTAAGTGGATGTTGCAACAGCTGAAGGACGTCTTGCATGGCAAGGTCGGCCGAGGTCTTGATCAGCCCGCGGTTTGGTTAAAATGGTGAGCTTCCAGTACGATGGATGAGGAGCCAAGGAAGCAGTCTATGAGTGTAGTGCTAGGTCACCTACGAAGGAGCCTAGAGGGTGCTGATGCTCGGTTTGGGTTGCCCAGGGTACCCATGCGTGCGTTGAGGAAGAAAATGAGTTGGAGTTTGTTTTCTGAACATGGCATGTATCTGGTTGATTGGCCTTGCTGGTCTTCAAACGGATGAGTTCATGGCTCTTTTTGATAAATGGATCTTATTGGTTGATCTAGTTGATCTTCAATGGAGATTTCATATGGCTTTTATGGAAAAATCTTGATTATACTCCTAGGTACTATGAGCTAGGAACTATTGAAAAGGCCCCTGAGTGAAGTACTAGGTGAGCCTAGAGGGACTGACCAGGTGGTGAGCATTCTGGTCGATAATGCCGTAGGTACGCCGAGGAAGAAATGAATGGAATTAGATTTCATGGTTGGAAATTGGAAAGTTGGAACTGGGATCCTAGAAATAGAATACTGATGATTATGATGGAAACGCTATGGTTTTATTGCAATTCTGTTTGGAAATAGTTGAATCTAAGAAAAAGGCCATTTCATATTCAGCGAGTCTATTTAATTTTTGCATGAGTGCCGGCTAGGGGGCCTGGAAACTCTTTTCCCTACTAGTACCCGAGACAAAACATAACCAAATTTTTATAATGGATCCTATCAATACAGTGGTCGGGCGGTTATAACCCATGGGATTGGATGGGGTTAAGCTGGATTGATGGATTCCTATAATAAAATTCAATTCTGTTCAAGTTACGATAGTTGAAGTAAGTCACAATATAATCCTTGTTCTATGGAAAAGAATCAACGGCTTTGCCTCTTTTGATGGGGAAAAAAGCGTTGGTCTCTATGAACCAAGTGCAAGTTCCTCCTTTGATTCAGCCATGTGACCTACGGGTTCAGTAGGAATACAAAGGATAGTTAAGGCTCTTGACAATGTTAGAAGATTTTCCTGGAGGAATCACCTATGCTTTCTACCCGAGGGAAGTTTTTTCCGGGTTCGGTTTTGGAAGAACCGAGGGATTAGTCTCTTATCCTCTGGACATTCATGGGCGAGGCCCCGAGTGGGAAGCTTTGCCCTGCGCGTGAGGTTGCTACTTCCATTGTTAGCTCTCTAGAGTTCGGTGCAGCGCAGAGAGGGTAGGGATCTCATAGCAAGTTAGAAGCCAATGAATGCACCAATGAGATTCCTTGCCTATTTTGTCTGAATACTTTCGAGTGAGGTTTTCACTTTCTTTCTTCTCCAACTTAGCAAACTCCTCATTGGACACTTGTTCTTTGAGAGGACCAAGCCTCTTCTCCAATGCATTTTGAAATTGCACCTACATAGACCACATTATATACACTTAAAAAAATGCACAACACAATTATCTATCCAAGATGTGCATGGAAACCTACATTATAAACAAGCTTTCCAAGCTATCTTTGTGTCAAGGGGAACCATGGCTCGACTCCCATGGTGTTTCTTCGACGGATGGCATCTATTGTCTTGACATCCAAATCGAGAATCTCTCCCAAAAAATCATGAGAGTTAGCCGAGAAAATATTTGCAGTGTTGACAATCTCATCTCTAAGTGAGGGCACCACAAGGGCATGTGTCGAGAGACTACATATAAAAACAAGAAAGGAAGGTAAAATTTTGACAAGCATCCCAAAAATAGATCAGACTCTCAAAATCTTTTCCAAAAAAAATGTCAAGAGACACACCACACTCTCAAGATATTACAAAACAAATTAATATTACGCTGAGAGACTTACATATTCATTCTTTGAAGTCCCGTTAATAAAGCAATCTCACTGACCTTCCTAGGATCAATGATTGTGCAAAACACTCTCACATGTCGACTCTTTGTGTCAAAGAACTTCTCTGTTATGATTGATGACCATGCCACTATCCTATGATTTCCCTCCTAGACATAAAACATGTGTCCAGATAAGATTTTTAGCTTGTAACTATGCGCGATGTCATTTTCAAACTCTCTATTGACAGCCCTCCACTGCTCATCCCAACTTTGCTCAATGTCATCAATGACCATGCTCTCCTCCCCAAGTAATGTGCATAAGGACAATATAAAAACCCCCTTCTCCTCCATGTAACCCTCACGTTGAAAGTCTTTCTTTAGAGAAGAGACATCATCTCGCAATCTACAATCTTTGGCATATAGAATCAAGCAACATAAAAGAATAGGTGGACAGACTGTAGGGCTCATAATCTTTGTCCGATGTCCTCACCATGAATCATGGTCATGTCACCTTCCTCACTGACTCCTGGCTCATTCTCAGAGCTGGATACATATAGCATGATTTGAAGAGAAGCATCCATTGCAATTTGAGTCTCATCAACTTGCTCTTCCTCCCCCGCTTCGTCCATCCCACTGCCATCTCCAAAAGCCTCCTTCAACTCATTAATAGTCGGAGGACTAACTTTCTCCATTATTTCTTTGTTGCTTTCTTTGAGCAACACTTGATTGCTCTTTCTTCTTGCCGTTTGTTTTTGTTTCCTACTAGTTTGCTCTCCATCCTATGAACAAAAAACAAAAACACCACTCAATCATGCATGGATAACACGTATCCTCCCTTTTGCATCAAAACAACTACAACATAAGAACTTCAAAGAGACTCCATACAAAAAAATGAGTCATGACAAAACAATTCACACTATTGGCCATCGCTTGTTGACCATGGCTTGGGCATAGAAGTAACTGTAAAGCATATTAAAGAGTAATAATTTATACTCGTAGAAGTGATTAACATGAATAGAAGTGACTATGGCTCGTCGGCCTTGGCATTCACCTTGGTGGACCTAAAAAAGTCATATGAGCAAGCAACATTAGAAAACCACATATGAAATGTGCATATGTGCAAGCCACATATGAGCAATTAACACAATGCCCTTCAACTCAATGTGCAACCAACTCACCGTGTAGGCCATACATGAGAAAAATTTACAATACTCTCCAAACAATGGCAATAGTGTTGGGAAGCATCCCGCATGTGGGCTGCTTCCCAACACTAGTGGCCATTTCTTAGAGGGCATTGTAGGGCAAAATCCCCTTGTACAATACTTGTGCTTGGAGGTAATAGTTTGGACAACATGAGAACTAAAATGCGAGGATGATTGATTCATTGTGATCAAGAATTAATTTCAAAAATTAGAAACCCGACGATGATATTCCACTTCAGAATAGCAATCAATAATATCTTATATAAAATAAAATTCTTGAAGGGACATGGCTTGGCAAAGGCCAATACTATTGGGAAGTAGCCTGCGTTGACACAGGCTACTTCCCCCAATAGTATTGGCCTTCGTTTTGCCAAGCCATGTGTTGGTTGGTATAGAAGGTATGCTTATAGATGATATGCTACCCTCTTATTGGCTTGAGTTGATATAAAATTGAAGCCATTATCCTCAATTAGCCTTTTCAACACAGGCCCTTGCATTTCATTCTAGCTAGAGCTCTTTCTACATCATTGTCCTTGCCAGCAGCCACATACATATTGGATAGAATGATGTAAGCTACAGAACATTCTAGATACATCTCAAAAACATGGAAGCACACAACAAAATTCTTACCAGGCTATTGACCATGGAAGCACCACCAAGTTTATACCAATTGAAGATATTACCCTCTGCATTCCGTGCTCACCTAGCTTATGGGCTGATCTGGCATCTAGTTTGGGAGTTGTAGTCACCAAACCTTCACCCCTATCAAGCTGATGGCTTTGTTCTCTTCCTACTTGGCCAACACATGGCTTGGCCAAGTGTTAAAGTAATTATTCCCTTCCTACACGGCCAACACTTGGCCATGGCCACTATTGTTGGGAAGCAGGCCGATTAGGGAAAAAGGGAGCTCATTTTGGGGCCTTTTACGGTTTGGAAAAATAAGCTCTCAAAACCAATGAACAGAGGGCCAATGTAACATTGGAAATTCACAAAAATAAGAGAAAATAGATAAAAGAAACAATATTTTATGTAGGTACAAGCGTGCTACATTAATGTGGAGATTGGTTTTTTATTCTCACAAGATCTTTGGACATGAAGATAGAATCTAGTCTGACATTTTCTCTGACAAGGGCCTTCCCGCTTCCACCTTCCTTTGAACTTTGAAATGTTGTGCTGTCTTTCCTTCGAAAGGTCTACCATTCTACACCACTGCCTCATTGTGCAGCAGCCTCTTCTTTTCCAAAACTGCTCCCTTGATCCTGTTTGGCTTAGAGTAAGATGTTTCTTGTCAACTGTCTGTCTGCCCACTTTCTCTTTCTTGAAACTTCACTTTGTTATCTTGTTTACATTACTTTGCTATGGTTACAGATTCACAAGGTCTCCATGGTGAATAAAAACTATGGCCGTTCTTGTGGAAGATGCTCTGTGGATGATAATGCTATGAAGGCAGAATTATACCACACATCCTTACCCCGTCGACCTGCTTCTTCTATTTCTTCGGTAGAGAATTCAAGTACAGTCAAAACGGAAGGAACTTGGGAAAGGTTTAGTGTTTCGAAAGGAGCATGGGTGCTCATGCAACCTACCAAAATAAAGAGACCCCTGACAAAAAACATTTTCTTGACATCATGGAAGGGAAGAGTACGAGATTTTAAAATCACCAAAGGGAAGATATCGGTGAAAGAAGTTTTGATTCAGCATGTGTACATGCATAAAGAACTTGTCTTGCGAGACTATCCAAATGATCTTACGCAACACAAGCCTAATTGTATATTTTTCTATTGTGGTTTTGTTCTTTATGAGGTGTATGGATTTTTAAGATAAAGCTTTCTTTCTTTGCTTATTGACATTCTTGTGTTATTTTATTTCAGATTTATACCCTTCATCGTATGAGACATGGCAAAACATCGATTATATTCTGGGATTTATAGATGTTTTGCATGGATTGATAGGAGAACAACAATACCAAGGTCGATGTGCAACAGAGCTAGCTCAATCCGGTATATTTTTTACTGATCATTTTTATCAGTTGTTGCTGGACAATGCAAACACACATGGTGTGTTAAGAAAACAAGACCTTCCGGCATGGAATTCAGTGGATTGGCCTCTCCCACATTTTAGTGTTACAGAGGCATATAGGGCCAAGCTTTTCAAAGAAGTACAGAAATCTCTGAGGCCCAATATTGCCACAAGGATAATAAAAATTTCTTTATGCATGCCTCTCATAGTTTTTGTAGACTTGTTTAATACCTTTCCAGTGAAGGTTTCAAAAACAATGTTCAGAGTTAAAGTAACAAGTCTGGCATGCATGCCACAATTTTTGGATAAAGGTTGGGATAAGAAGACATGTAGTTCAGTGTTTTGTGAAGTTGTCCAACCTTCTATGCAACTGAAGTACATGGTTGCATCACAAACTTTCATTTTTTCTTTTTATTATAAGCGCAGTCGAATGCTAGGTACAAAACTAGTCCCAAAATGGATCAAGATGAAGATTCTTTTGGTGCAGAAAATAAACTTCTTGATATTGATGTTGTTGAGAATGGTGATGTGCTAGTCAATATCTCATTAAGACAATGTTGCTCCCTAGCTCAATTGTGCAATGACATTCTATTTGAGACAGAAGGTTCTATTTCAAAGGACTTTTTATTTATCTACAACAATAAGAAGGTATACCATGTGACTTATCCTAGTCTCATTAAGCATTGCTATTAGTTTACTTTACCCTATTGTTTCATATTGCTTTTTTGCAGGTGCTCAAAAGAAGAGAGAGTTCAATAAAATGCAAAGACATTGAAAATTTGAAAATTGAGATAACACAGACTCCATAAACAAAGGTATTATATTCAATAAAGTAAAATTCTGTACAGAAGTGTTTAATTATATATGTAGAACATATTCTTGACAACAATTTTCTATTTATCTACAGGTTGATCTAGAGGCTGCTCTACATGGTCCAAGCTCACCGTATCATCTTTATTTGGAGAATCTATTTTCTGCTACTCCATCCTGTCGTGTACAGTCTCTTGGTGCTGCTCCATTGTCTCCTCTACTGCCCCTGGAGCATCTGTTTGCTGCTGCTCCATCATCTCCTCAATAACATCAGCAGCAGCAGCAGCAGGTCCTTGTTCTTGTGGCTTCTCCTCATCAGCACTAGGTCCTTGTTCCTGTGGCACCACATCTGCATCATCTGTATCATCAAGGTGTATAACACCTTTTCGGACTTTAGAGATCTCACCCAACTCGACAGTAGCTGGTACAATAGGTTTGGGGGAGGCATACTTCAAAAACTTCCAAATTATATCAGCTCTGAAACTATATACATAGTTCGAGCTGAAGCTATCTTCTCTCATTTGCAATGAGATATGATGATTTAGAACACTTTGTACCAATATCAAATTTTTTGAAGCTAAATGAAAATTATTTTTTCTTACAAGCTCTGGCTGTCCTATCTCAAAATAGCTTGAAAGTATATATTTGGCACTAATCAGTACTCTCCAGCCGCCCGCAGCTACTTGAATCATCTTGTTGTGGTGTCTGGATAGTTGGAAAGTTATGTTAGAAACTGTTAATATCTGAACAAAATAAAATTATTCAATAAGTTCAAAGGCATAGCATGAAATAGACATCAGTAGAGGGAACAACTTTCTACCTCTAAATCTATTGGCTCTATTGAATCCAAAAGATTGACATTAGGAGGACAGTGATCCAATGCATCTAGAAGCCTTATCTACCTTCAATTTCCTTGTAGGTGGAATTAATAATATGTCTCTCATTTTTATGTCCTGCCATTCCACAGGATGGACCAGCTTGTCATACCTCCATCTCACTCTGGACAAAGTGTTGAAGTCCTTGGCCATCAGAGTTACCCTGTGAGCATGGGCTGCTACAAGCATTGCATCTTCAAAGTATTTCTCCAAGTAATCCTCTGCCATTTCCTGTAAGGAAAGAATGGCAGTCCTGTTCCACCTGAAACCAAGGTGCCAACTATCACATATTTCTCTCACTAGTCTCTGAAAAGGGGCCTTGGGGATTGCAAAGCCTATAGCTTTTTGTTGCTTTCTGATCTCCTTTAGCACACCTACAGAATGTTTTAATCTTTTGGACTTTTGCTGGAGCATGCTCATTGGCTTCCCCTTCCTGCCATGTGCAACTCTTCCCTTTGGATTCTTTGATATCTGCCCCAGCTGCTCTGCTGCAAGCCCTGGCCCCTTGCCAGCCATCCTTGCAGTTGCCTTGGTTCTTGCCATCACTTTGAAAAGCTGCATACAAAGCAATGGAAAAAGATTACAACCATGGAGAACATGGAATGATAAAAGAAGGCAATGACAAATTGGATAAAGTAAAATTTAATAATTTGTAACAAAACGCGATTATGATACTTTGAAATTTCTAACAGTTCACCATTGCGTTTTTCTGCAAATACTTGAAACAACATGCTATTGCATTCCTACAGTGAATTCTCTGTCTTTACAACTATAAACAATATAGATTGAGTTTATGCAAGGAGTATACAGCCTTGAATAGCCTAGAAAGACACAAAATCACAATGATAGGGGTGGATGAAGCAGCAGTTTCAAATTTGCAACAAAATGCAATTTGGGCTGTTTGAAATTTCTAAAGCCCCCTCCTCGCATTTTACTGCAAATTCTTGAGGTAGCATGGTGGAGCATGCCTTCAGTCATTTTAGTGTGTTTACAACTTGGTGCAAGATGGATTAACTCTATAGAAGGCAAGAAGTGATCAAGCTCTCACTCAACAAGCCCAATTAGAAAGTCTTCATGCTTCTCCTTGCAATGGAAAAAGCTAAGAAATGCATATAATATTCATCATAATATCTAAGCTACATCACATCAATCAGTACCTTACCCTAATATACTATTAAATAAGAAGAGAAGGAAATAGAGTGTCTTACTGACCTGGAAGCTATCTGTAGGTGTGCTATGCTGGTGATGAGTTTCCTATGCTGGGGATGAGCCTCTGCCTGCTAGTCAGGATGCTGATGGTGTAGAGTAGGGAGGTAGAGGCAAGAGAGCTGAGTTAGTAGAGATTAAATAGGAGTGAATAGATTATTACAAAATACAAATAAAGTAGCTATTAAATACCACACGTGTGAAATGTAGTCGTTTTTCACACGTGTGGGTCCCACCCAGATCTTTTGGAATTTGAAATTTGACACGTGTAAAAGTCACTTTTTGCCTTGGAAATTGTGCCAATCATAATTTCATAATCAGATCCATTAACACTCTTCCCTCCCCGTCTTCCATCCCTGCCAGCACCCTCCCATCATCCTTTTCCTTCCCCCTCTAATCACTTCCTACCCAACACACTCCATCCACTCTGCAACCTGTCTGAAGACTACTACCACTGCCAGATTTCCAGGTTACCAAGGCTGCAGCTCAAGTTTGGAAGAGAGCAAGAGAATCACCAGGGCAACTCCAACAGTATGGAAGAGGAAAAGAAAGGTCAGAGATCTATATTCTTTTCAATGTTTTCTGATATATATTTCTTCCATCTATAGAATTCTTGAATCTTACTGCCTAAGAATCTGGTACATCACCCTATGATTTGATTAGTGATGGATATGAATAGGACTTAGAATTTTGCAAACAAAATGCGAGGAGAGTGCTTTACATTTTCCAAATGGTCCAAATCGCGTTTTCCTACAAATTTTTTTATTAGTTTTAGTTTTTATTTCTTCCTCCTTATTTTGCTCTCTTTTGCCCTGGGGAATTCCTCCTTATATCATTTACTATCCAGAACATTGTAAGATATTCCTAGCATTTGATTGGAGATGGATGTCAATAGAAATGGAGAATTTGCAACAAAATGCGAGGAGCGTACTTGACATTTTCCAAATGGCCCTACATCGCGTTTTCTTGCAAATTCTTGTGTCACTTTTAGTTTTCACTTCTTCCTTATTGTTTTGCTTTCTATGTCCCTGGGGATTTCTTTCTTAATGATGAGAAAAGTTTTTGCTTTGGAATAGTTGATTCTCAGGCCCCTCCTTTCAAGAGGAAGCTGAACTTTTCTGCTGCTATACTCTTCCCACACTCAGTAGCTTCTAAAAGCGTTTGACACTCAGTACCTTATTGGTAAGGATCAATAGTGTGTCTAGCATAATTAAGTAGTATTGATTGAATTTTTTGTGTGTAGCTCATGGATGTATTGATGCTTATTAATATAGATCACATGTTTCACAAAAGAAATACTTTTGATGGAGGCTTAAAACATATAGGCATAACACCAAGAGTCACTTGTTCCACAAAATAAAAATCTATTGATTGAGTTTGAAAACATGTGGACATAACACCAATAAGTTACAAACTGTTATTCATGTTTACTTGTCCATTTATGGTTTCTAAATATCTTCAAATCCCTCCATTGTCTATGTCTCTCTGCTACCATTGAATTGTCCAAAGTTTGTCTTCATCTTTGCTTTTGGGCTAGAATAAAAGCAAGCTTGACTTTGGAACTAGCAACTTTTCTTTTAGCATGCAGCCTTTGTAGAATGCCTCGGTAAAACCATTGGAAGACTTCCTTCAGACTATTTGCCTTTTGACTCCCTCCATAGTGTTGTGTGTGTCTGAAAAATGCATTACGTGCCATGTAGTGAGACTTCTCCATGCCTTGGGTAGACCAAATTGCTGGGCATCCATACTTTTTGACAAAATAGGGAAGGTGGTTGTAGATGATATGCTGTTTTCACAGAGACATAAGAATGCATAGTAAGTTATAAAAGAAAAGAGGATCACACTTAAGTAAAAGAAGAAATCACTTTACTATGTAGTGAGTTATATTGCAGGCTGTCCACGCGTCTTTCATTGACTTCCCAAAATGTTTAATTGCCTCTTCAAAGTTCTTGTAATCACTCTTTGTCCATGTTACATTGTCACAGAACATGAAGAGTTGATCAAGAGACCTCCACACCTCTGCCTTCACATTTCGTGCTTCCCCATCTGTCTCATGATCTTTCACGGCATTATGGACTTGCTTCCACAATCCATAACTAATCCTTGAAACTGTTCTACCTTGCCTTACTTGATTACTACTGTGTTTGGGTCGAGACAAGAATCTTCTTGCCTTAACACCACCAATAGAGGGCTTGATTGGTACCTCCTTGCCATTGGTAGACTTTTTAAAATCCTTTGTGATATGAACATCACCTCCATGCAGACCTATATCGGATAACACTTTTTCCAATGCATGAAGAGCATCCTTTCTATTTCTTTCGGGACGGAGTTTCCAAGCAAATCCAATATAAAAAAATACCAATTTCTCAATAATTCGACATAGAGCATGCAATGTGCATATGTGAACATTACATAGTGGAATGTCAAGAATGGCCTTGAAGTCAGGGTCAACTTTATCTCTATTAGGTGCTCTCTTCCACCATTTGGAATCCATTACTTGAGCTGATTCTTTGCAGTAAAGACAAGGAGACTTTGAGTTACCTCCTTTACTAACGTTATACATGCACTTAAGTGTTTTAAGATCCCCCGCCATGTGCCACTCTACTTGAAAATCACCTTTTCCTACAATATGGAGATTCTCTCCTTGCACTTGTCTTTTAATTATTCTTGGTATTTTCGTGTGATGAAACACCCAATCTAGTGTTTCATGGTCTTCTGTCTTCACCTGTGATTATACAAAACAAAAGTCTTACTATAAAAGATTTGAAAACATTGACTAAAATCAAGTACGAAACAAAAAATGATCATAGCTGGAACGAGCCTAACCACCATATGTGTTTCTCCGACTGCACACTAAAATACTTCGAACTCGCTTCAGTCAATGATGTATCAAGTGCTCCATTCATCAATGTAATAGTAATCCTTTCCATTTTCTTTTCCTTTACAACCTCACACTCATCCAGTTTGATAACAAATTTCAAAATGCCTTTGCACTCTTCAAATTATTCCATAAAACTCGACCATTCTTCTTTGAAGTCGTTGTAGATCTACAAATATATTGTTCCAAGGGTCATACACACTGGTTCCTTTACCACCATGATATATTTCTTCAATATGGATATATTGTCCAATAAACTCATCTATACTTTCATTCAAATGACCTCTTATCTTCCACACGGTTGCTGGATTTGGCAGTAAAACCCGTTTAATCCTTTGATCTCTCAAAGTTGAGGATATCGCATGGAACATTGAACTATATCCCTTCCTGCTAACTCCACTAACATCAAGAGCCTCTTGGATTGTAGTACCATCAACTTGATTATTGGATATAAAGTCCTCTACAACATTGCGTTTGATTGTTTTGTATTTTTTTTCTTCAATCAAACCTTTTGCTACACCACAAGAAAGCAATCCTTTCATTTGTTTAACTGGAAGAAGGTTGGGATCCATATTTTCTTTTGCAGGCTCCAATAGTTTCCTATAGTAACAACACAATATGCTTATATTATTCAACACTTCCAATCCTGTTTGCGTTAATGGACAAAATAGATATAGTCATTTGAGAGCATTTTTGAGTATAAAAAATAAAAAATTACAAACTAGCCTTGCTTCCTGAATTCTTCGCTTGCATCCACCAGTCCTCCTTGCCTTCAAATTTGCAATGTTTTTAATCTTCTTGCTTCGTTGTCTGTTTCCAAGCACGGTTCTCTTCCTTCTTGATCTTATCAACTCTTTTTTACTCTTTGAATGCTCCTCAATTTCATTCTGCAACTGCTGCTCCAATTTTGCACGAATAGCTATCTCTTGAATCCTGGCCCCCTTTTCTTGTAGGTACATTGTTTTATATGTTTCTGCAAATGCAGACTGTGCTGAAATATAACCAAGAAGTCCATTTTGTCCATCGCCCGCAAACCTCAGTAGTGTGGTTGGATTGACAAATGGAGGTGTAGAGTTTTTTACTAGACATTTTGGATATATGCTTCCATCACACCATAAGTCAATATGTTGGAGCCCTTCTCTTCTCATATTTTCCCGTTGTTGAGCATTCAACATCGTATCCTTTTGTCTTTTTTGTGCTGGAGCATATTGTTCTTCTAAGTCGATGTGAAGATGGTGTAATCGCTTCTTTTGAGATTGTGACTCACTAGTATCGGCCATTTTTTGTGCTTCTGAGGTTGCAAAGTTTGCTTGTCAATCTCATAGTCTTTTTGTAACATGAATCGTGGAAGTGTGGCCGTATCCATACAATCATTAAGTTCAGTGATGGATTCTTTATGAGAGGCCTGCACACGTCGTCAAAAGAGATGCGGAATCTTCGGGAAACAAAAAAAAACTAAGGAGATATTTAATGCAAAATCGTGTTAGGTAGACAAAAGATTATCTTATTCTTTTTTGAACTGACAGTTCGGTAGTCCTTACTGACAGTTCTGAGGAGAGAAATAAATCGAAAAATAGTGAATTTCTTACAGGGCCCCAAAATGAGCTCCCTTTTTCCCTAATGACACATGGCTTTGTTCTCTTACTACTTGGCTAACACATGGCCAAGTGTTGAAGTAATTATTCTCTTCCTACACGGCTAACACTTGGCCATGGCCACTATTGTTAGGAAGCAGCCTGCGTTGATGCGGGCTGCTTCCCAATGGTAGTGGTCATGGCCAAGCCCTATTGCCATGATTATATTAATGCCATAATCACATCATGGCCATGACAATATTAATGCCATAATCACATCATGTAGGCCGAGTAAAGCTAGGTGAGCTTTTGGAGGACCCCACTACATATAGACACATAGTGGGTAGCTTGATCTACATGACCATTACTAGGCTAGACTTGAGTTATGTTGTTGGACTTGTGAGTCAATTTATGGAGGACCCTGGGAAGCCACACTTGGATGCGGCTAGATGGATTCTTAGGTACATAAAGTCCACAGTTAATTATGGACTTTTCTATTATGAGGCTAGTACATGGGTACACACATGCTGATTAGGCTGGTAGTGTTGCACATAGGAGATCTACCAATGGTTTTATGTTCTCATTTGGGAGTGCTGCTATGAGTTGGAGCAATAAGAAGCAACCAATAGTTGCCTTGTCAAGTGAAGAGGTAGAGTACAGAGGTGCTGCTATGGAAACTTGTGGGTAGCTTGGTTTCATAAGCTACTTGGTGATATGGGTGAGCCCGCCGTGGATAGGACAGTTGTCATTTATTATGACAACATGAGTAGCATATAGCTGGCCAAAAACCTAGTATACTATGCTAGAACGAAGAACATTGAGGTGCACTATCACTTTGTGAGGGAGAAGGTTCTAGCAGATGATGTAGATTAGGTATATGTCAGCACAGAGGATCAGGTGGGGCTGACATCTTCACGAAGGCATTGGGCATAGAGAAGCTCCACAGGTTTAGGAGATTACTTGTAGTGTGTGGAGTTGAGCCCGAGGAGGAGTGTTGAGATATAGAGGTCAACTATTGCGAATGGACATTGATGACCCACCTAGGTGATAGCTTCTGCACTTATGTCACTAGCATAATTGGTGAGATTTTGGTTGATTTGCTGCAAGTGGATGATAGGCTATGTGACAGCCACTTTTGTAAGATTCCTCTCCCAACCCCTTTTTGATGTCTAGTATCTTCCCCTGTAATCAACCCCTCTTCAGAAATATAAAGACCTTGTTTCTAACTATTTTAGCCTAGAGAGAGAAAATATTCTAGAGAGAGAATATTCAAATTTTGAATATTTTTGGATAGAAAAATATCTCTTATAATTCAGATGAGTTCCCCTGAAACAGAAATTCAAAAAGAATTTTCCAATGTGCAATTGGAATTAATTGGAAATAGGTATAAAGAACCTTAGTCTAAGGGTCTAGATTTTCAGAAATCTTTAGACTATGGTCCAATTAAGGTTCCTATGGGCCAATAGCATCAATCCATGTGTAGGGAGTAGATAAATCCAATTTGTAAAAAAGAAGATACCCAAAAATGAGTAAATGCTCACATAAGGTGAAGAGTTGAAAATGTACAAGGTTTATTAGTAAAAAACTATGAGCAATATTAAAAATATGAGATATTTTGGGAATAATGATTTTATTATGACACATATGTAAGGAAGGAGAGTCCCTTAAATGCTCACATAAGATGAAGAGTTGAAAATGTACAAGGTTTATTAGTAAAAAACTATGAGCAATATTAAAATGATTCCATTATGACACATATGTAAGGAAGGGGAGTTCTTTAAAGGATGTGCATATTTCACATAAGATGAAGAGTTGAAAATGTACAAGGTTTATTAGTAAAAAACTATGAGCAATATTAAAATGATTCCATTATGACACTTATGTAAGGAAAGAGAGTTCTTTAAAGGAGGTGCATATTTCACATGCTTGAATGAGTTTTAAACTCATAAAAATTGAGATATTTCATCTCTCCTCTCTCCTCATTTAAGTCTAGTTCCAAAAAGTTAGCTTAACTGACCTAAAAATGGTCAAATATTGACCAAACTGATTTAGAAAATTCTAGAATCAGTTTGTTTGGTTAGGAGCTCAATTTTTCCTATAAATAGAAGCCTCCCCCCTTGTTAAAAAATAGATAGTGTTTATGCATCGTTACTCTACTCCACCTAAGCCAAGAACTGTGAATTCATTTAATAATTCACTAGTTTTTGGAGCTTCCCTCTTTCTTCAATCCCCATTAGTGGCTCCATCAACATACTTAACCAATTGATTGGTTGGGGGCCTCTACCGTGAACAAAGAATCAAGCAATTTGTAAGGTAATTAGTGAATATTGCTCTTTTCTATAATTTCTCAATGTTTCTCTCTTCTCAACCCCTCTCAAGCTTGAGAAGCTTAATTGGTATGGTTTTTTAAATGCTATTAAAGTTAATTGGTGAATAGTAGTGAAGAGTTACATAATTTAATAAATGCTATTGAAGTTAATTTTTATTTATGTTTAAATTCTAATGGTTTTTATGTAATTTCTCTCTCTCACTCAAGAAATGGTCATATTCATGACCCATTCTTAATCCACATGAAGCTTTTCATAAAGCTTTTCCTTAACCCAAGATTAAGCTATGCTTGAGGCCAAATTAATGGCTTTTTTTTCTATGCTTTTAGTTTATGTATATTAATGATTCAATCCATTATGGATTAATAATCCAATTAGAGATTATTTTAATTATTTCCTTAATGATAAGCATTATCCCTTGGAAAAATTGAGATTTATCAGTCATAGTAGCGGAGCTATGGCAAAATTTTTATAAAAATTATGCATAAAATAATCTCATTCAAAGCATAAAAAGAGGACTTCCTACCATATTCTAGGAATTATCATCCTAGATTAATTGAAAGAATTTCATTACAATCATGGAGAAATTGAATTTTAATATCATGCATAAAGGATAAGTTTTTATATTAAAAGTGTTATTTTTACCATTTTTATTTCATGCATAGAAGTATGCATAATGGATAAATTTTTATATCAAAAGTGTTATTTTTACCATTTTTATTTCATGCATAAGAGTATGCATAATGATAAATTTTTATATCAAAAGTGTTACTTTTATCATTTTTATTTTCATGCATAGGAATATGCATAATGATAAATTTTTATATCAAAAGTGTTACTTTTATCATTTTTATTTTCATGCATAGGAATATGCATAATGATAAATTTTTATATCAAAAGTGTTACTTTTATCATTTCTATTTTCATGCATAGGAATATGCATAATGATAAATTTTTATATCAAAAGTGTTACTTTTATCATTTCTATTTTCATGCATAGGAATATGCATAATGATAAATTTTTATATCAAAAGTGTTACTTTTATCATTTCTATTTTCATGCATAGGAATATGCATAATGATAAATTTTTATATCAAAAGTGTTACTTTTATCATTTCTATTTTCATGCATAGGAATATGCATAATGATAAATTTTTATATCAAAAGTGTTACTTTTATCATTTCTATTTTCATGCATAAGAATATGCATAATGATAAATTTTTATATCAAAAGTGTTACTTTTATCATTTCTATTTTCATGCATAAGAGTATGCATAATGATAAATTTTTATATCAAAAGTGTTACTTTTATCATTTTTAAATTTCATGCATAGAAGTATGCATAAGAGTTGATTATTTTATTATAAAAGTGTGACTTATATCATAATTGAATTTCATGCATAGAGGTATGCATAAAAGTTGATTATTTTATTGTAAGAGTGTTACTTTTATCATATTGGATTTCATGCATATAGGTATGCATAAAAGATATTCTTTTTATACTAAAAGTGTGATTTTTCTCATAAATGGATTTTATGCTTAACTTAGATGCATAAGAGAAATTCTTTTATTCTAAAAGTGTAATTTCCTACCAAACTGAATTTATGCATAAGAAGATGCATAAAAGATTGATTTTAAATTCGAAAGTGTTAGTCTCCTTAAATGGAATTTATGTATAAATAAATGTGTAGAGAAATCTTATATCAAATATAAGAATTCTCTTTTTTTTAAAAAAGATATGAAATGTGATAAGATGTGATAAGAGGTGTATGAGATGTGATAAGAATGGATAAGATGCGTATGGAAAGTGATAGGATGTGATAAGATGTGTATGGGATGAGGTAAGAAGTGTATGTGATAGAATAGGATGTATATGGGTTGTGATAGGGCGAGAATGGATGTGATGTAAAAGATTAGATGTGAAGACATATGGGGTTACATGAATGGGAATGTGGAAATGGATGTATGTATGTGGATGTGTGGATGTGGAGATGGGAGTATGGATGTATGAATGTGAAAGTGGATGTATGAATGTGAAAATGGATGTATGCATGAAGATGTATATGCATAGATGTGAATGTGGATGTAGATGTGGATGTATAGATGTGAATGGGAATGTGGATGTGGATGTATGTATGTATGTGGATGTAGATGTGAATGTATAGATGTGAATGGGAATGTGGATGTGGATGTATATGAATGTGGATGTAGATGTGGATGTATAGATGTGAATGGGAATGTGGATGTGGATGTATGTATGTATGTGGATGTAGATATGGATGTATAGATGTGAATGGGAATGTGGATGTGGATGTATGTATGTATGTAGATGTGGATATATGTATGTATGTGGATGTGGATGTATGAATGAGGACGTGATAATGGATGTATACATATAGATGTGGATATATGGATGTATGCATATAGATGTGGATATATGGATGTGAATATGAATGTGGATGTGGATGTATGGATGTGGATATGGATGTGTATGTATGAATGTAGATAAGGGATGTGGATGTATAAATGAGGATGTGAAAATGGAGGTATGCATGTAGATGTGGATGTATGGATGTGAATATGGATGTGGATGTGGATGTATAAATGAGGATGTGAATGTGAATGTGGATGTGAATGTGGATGTATGGATGTGGATATGGATGTGTATGTATGAATGTGGATATGGGATGTGGATGTATAAATGAGGATATGAAAATGGATGTATCCATGTAAATGTGGATGTATGAATGTGAATGTGAATTAATGTGTCGTCGAGATGGGGAAATGGATGAGAATGAGTACACATTGAATGGAATGTGGAATAAGTAATGTGGACTAAGGAGGGATAATGTGGAAAGACGAGAGTTTGATTTAGAAACTGTATTTTGTGACTGTTTGTAAATGACTGTTTTATGTCAAGAATGCTGGGGAAGCATTTTGACCATCTTGTGGATTAAGGTCATGAAGACCTAACTGTTAAAGTTGCAACTGCTGACGGAGAGTCAATGGAGGACGTCTCGCGTAGCAAGGTCGACCGAGGTCTTGACCAGCCTCGGTTCGATTTAAATGGTGAGCTTCCGGTACGGTGGATGAGGGACCAAGGAAGCGGCCTATGAGTGAAGCGCTAGGTCACCTGCGAAGGATCCTAGAGGGTGCTGACCATACGGTGCTCGGGCTCTGGGTCGCCCAGGATACCCACGCGTGCGTCGAGGAAGATATTGGAACAAGGAGTAAGAGTTGTTTTGTGAAACCGGGCATGGATCTGGTTGATTGACCTTGCTGGTCTTCAATGGATGAGTCCATGGCTCTTTATATGGATCTGTTGGTTGATCTTGCTGATCTTCAACGAGAGTCCATCTTGATTTTTATAAGTGATTATATTGCCGAGTATTATGGGCTAGGAACTATTGAAAAGGCCCCTGTGTGGACAGGTGGTGAGCGTTCTAGTTGCCAATGATGCCATAGATACTCTGATGAAGGAATGATGGGAAATTATGAATCAACCGGATAAATTGGAAGATTGTGATCAGTGGTACTATGGTTTCATTAAAGGATTGTTTTAAAGTTAGCTGATGCTAAGAAAAAGGCAATTTCATATTGGGTGTGTAAGTGGTGTGGCTAGTTTTATGTTTGCATGAACTTCCGGCTAGGGGGCCTTGGAACTCTTTTCCTTGGTACCCGGGACAAAACCTAACCAAATTCCAAATTGGATCCCATCACTACAGTGGTTGGGCGGTTGGCTAACCCATGGGATCGGATGGGGTTAGGCTGGACTGATGGATCCGTAAATCGAGATTTAATTTCTATTATTACGATAGATGAAGTAAATCTCGGATAGAAATTGTTCTATGGATAGGAATCAACGGCTGTGCCTCTCTTGATGGGGAAAAAAGCGTTGATCCCAATGATCCAAGTGCAAGTTTCTTCCTTGATTTGACCAAGTACCATTAAAGGTGCAGTCAGATCAGTTGATCCGTAATGATCTTGACTACGTTAGAGTAAAGAGTTATCCTGGTGGAATCGCCCATGCTTTCCGGGTAAAGGAAGTTTTTCCGGTTTCGGTTTTGGACAAACCGACGGATTAGTCTCTTGTCCGGATATCCGTGGGCGAGGCCCCGAGTGTGGGACCCCTGTCCCGCGCGAGAAGTGCTACTTCCGGTGCTAGTACCCCGAATCCGTTGCTCGGTGGGAACAGGGATCTCACAGTTGGTATCAGAGCATTTTGGTTAAATGAGGATCAACCGAGAAGCCAAATATATCAAAAAATTTTCAAGAATCAAAAAGGTTGTAATTGTGTGATATAATTCATACAATTTGATATTCAAACTGAAATTCGTAATTTGGTAATTGGGTCTTCAGATGGAAGTACCGCAATTATATAGAATTCGTGACTTGCTTGAGGCCTAGACATGATGGTATTTACCTTATAATTCCAAGGGCCGTGACTACCCGTATATACCGAGAGTATACTGCAGCTCTTTACTGACAGTATATACGAGTAAATCTAAGACTTGAAATTATAAGCGTTAATGCTATCCAGATGATGAATTCGAATGTGGTTGATATGATTTTTAATTTTGTTTGAGAATTGATGAATTGAATTGGATTCTGATTGAAAATTCTGATTGAAAAATGATGATTTCTGAAATTAGTTGAAATATAAAAATCCGAACAAAACCACAATGAGGATTAATGGGACGACTCCCAGTGATGATATTCATAACTGGAATGATGATAATGATTTCAGCAAATCACTATGAGATTAGTGGATTGTGCTGTCAGATTGCTACTGTTAACACTTGACCGGTAGATCAAGTTAAGGGATGACAAATTGAGATCTAGCTAAACTGAAATTTTCGTAGAGGAATGTTCAGAAGGAATTTTTTCGGTCTAATGGACCATTATCGTGTTAAAGTTATGAATGATATGATTTAAATGATTTGTTATTTAATGATGAGTTCTATTTAAGGGATAATTATCCCAGTCTTCTGTTGGGTTGACCAGAATATAAGGAACCCAGAATAAAATTGGATCTTAAGAAAAAGAGTTGTCCTCTACCTTGCGAGATGAGGACATCTCGCTCTTTTCAAGTGGGGTAGAATGTAAGATTCTCCCCCAGCCTTAGAGGTATACAGGAGTAAGAATCTCCCTTTCTGATCTTATAATTATTCTCTCTCTAAAATAAAAGAAAGATTCTGTTTAAAAAAGGAAGAACCTTTTTCCTGAATACTTCTCAAGAGTCCCACCTGTTTTAAGGATTCAGAACAACGAGTTCAGAAGTGAGAATCGATGTTTTGGATATCAAGGTTTTGGTCTCGAGTACGGCCCAAAAGAAGTTCTTTATCTCTTGGGAAGTATAAGAAGTTATCTCCCAGATATTGTGGACCAAAGAAAGTAGGTGATTTAGCTTACGAACTTCTTTTATCTCCTCATCTCAAAGTTTTGAATGCCTTCTATAGAAAAACGTGCCAAACCCAAATCATGGAAAGACGGTAAAACTTCAGTGGCAAGTTACCGTTGGCTTCTAAGTTACGCTAGCTCCTTCCTTTATATAAGTCGTAACTTTTACTTGTCGCTCACAGTAATCTTACTTCCATCGATCTCCTTTCTTTCTTAATCTCCTTCATGGCTTGGCAACAAGAACTAGTTTTATCCATAATGATTCCTCACCTTCAAGACGCAAGTGAGTCTGTGAAGAAGGATTTTATAGAGCAGTATGAGCGCTCACTTTTCCCTCACTTGGGAACTTCTGTAGCGCAAACCAAATGGCGGACCTATCAAGACATAACTAGGGTAACACCCTGGGGTCAGCAACATTTTCGTAATAATGTCCGCTTGGCCATGGCTATTGAAGCTTTGGGATTGGGTCCCCGGTACTACTGCGTCATGAGATCAAGGCATCTTGGGTTTTCTGAGCGGGTCTTCTTACTGGCGTGTTTTCTTCCTCATGAGAAGATATGTCTTTATCCCGTTTTTGGCTTGCCTCTCAGAGGTCCTTTTGTTAGATCGCCTCATACCACTGAGATAGGTGCGGCAATAACTAGCAGAATCATTCCCATAGATGAGTTACCCTATACTTGTGCAGCTTGTGAGGACTGCTTTTGTGACCATATGATGGACGGACTTATGGAAGTGTAAAGAGTTCTTCTATCTTTACTGTATAAGTTCCGAGAATGAATAAAGTTTAAATCTTGTTCTTATCTTGAATCTTGCTCTCTTGAGACTTTTTTTTAATTGGTGATTAATCTTAATTTAAAAAAAAAAATTTCTCTCAGTCTCATACTTGTGCATCTTGCGAAATTACCCCCAGTTTGCGAGATGAGGGCATCTCGCGTTTTTTAAGTGGGGTAGAATGTAAGATTCCTCTCCCAACCCCTTTTTGATGTCTAGTATCTTCCCCTGTAATCAACCCCTCTTCAGAAATATAAAGACCTTGTTTCTAACTATTTTAGCCTAGAGAGAGAAAATATTCTAGAGAGAGAATATTCAAATTTTGAATATTTTTGGATAGAAAAATATCTCTTATAATTCAGATGAGTTCCCCTGAAACAGAAATTCAAAAAGAATTTTCCAATGTGCAATTGGAATTAATTGGAAATAGGTATAAAGAACCTTAGTCTAAGGGTCTAGATTTTCAGAAATCTTTAGACTATGGTCCAATTAAGGTTCCTATGGGCCAATAGCATCAATCCATGTGTAGGGAGTAGATAAATCCAATTTGTAAAAAAGAAGATACCCAAAAATGAGTAAATGCTCACATAAGGTGAAGAGTTGAAAATGTACAAGGTTTATTAGTAAAAAACTATGAGCAATATTAAAAATATGAGATATTTTGGGAATAATGATTTTATTATGACACATATGTAAGGAAGGAGAGTCCCTTAAATGCTCACATAAGATGAAGAGTTGAAAATGTACAAGGTTTATTAGTAAAAAACTATGAGCAATATTAAAATGATTCCATTATGACACATATGTAAGGAAGGGGAGTTCTTTAAAGGATGTGCATATTTCACATAAGATGAAGAGTTGAAAATGTACAAGGTTTATTAGTAAAAAACTATGAGCAATATTAAAATGATTCCATTATGACACTTATGTAAGGAAAGAGAGTTCTTTAAAGGAGGTGCATATTTCACATGCTTGAATGAGTTTTAAACTCATAAAAATTGAGATATTTCATCTCTCCTCTCTCCTCATTTAAGTCTAGTTCCAAAAAGTTAGCTTAACTGACCTAAAAATGGTCAAATATTGACCAAACTGATTTAGAAAATTCTAGAATCAGTTTGTTTGGTTAGGAGCTCAATTTTTCCTATAAATAGAAGCCTCCCCCCTTGTTGAAAAATAGATAGTGTTTATGCATCGTTACTCTACTCCACCTAAGCCAAGAACTGTGAATTCATTTAATAATTCACTAGTTTTTGGAGCTTCCCTCTTTCTTCAATCCCCATTAGTGGCTCCATCAACATACTTAACCAATTGATTGGTTGGGGGCCTCTACCGTGAACAAAGAATCAAGCAATTTGTAAGGTAATTAGTGAATATTGCTCTTTTCTATAATTTCTCAATGTTTCTCTCTTCTCAACCCCTCTCAAGCTTGAGAAGCTTAATTGGTATGGTTTTTTAAATGCTATTAAAGTTAATTGGTGAATAGTAGTGAAGAGTTACATAATTTAATAAATGCTATTGAAGTTAATTTTTATTTATGTTTAAATTCTAATGGTTTTTATGTAATTTCTCTCTCTCACTCAAGAAATGGTCATATTCATGACCCATTCTCAATCCACATGAAGCTTTTCATAAAGCTTTTCCTTAACCCAAGATTAAGCTATGCTTGAGGCCAAATTAATGGCTTTTTTTTCTATGCTTTTAGTTTATGTATATTAATGATTCAATCCATTATGGATTAATAATCCAATTAGAGATTATTTTAATTATTTCCTTAATGATAAGCATTATCCCTTGGAAAAATTGAGATTTATCAGTCATAGTAGCGGAGCTATGGCAAAATTTTTATAAAAATTATGCATAAAATAATCTCATTCAAAGCATAAAAAGAGGACTTCCTACCATATTCTAGGAATTATCATCCTAGATTAATTGAAAGAATTTCATTACAATCATGGAGAAATTGAATTTTAATATCATGCATAAAGGATAAGTTTTTATATTAAAAGTGTTATTTTTACCATTTTTATTTCATGCATAGAAGTATGCATAATGGATAAATTTTTATATCAAAAGTGTTATTTTTACCATTTTTATTTCATGCATAAGAGTATGCATAATGATAAATTTTTATATCAAAAGTGTTACTTTTATCATTTTTATTTTCATGCATAGGAATATGCATAATGATAAATTTTTATATCAAAAGTGTTACTTTTATCATTTTTATTTTCATGCATAGGAATATGCATAATGATAAATTTTTATATCAAAAGTGTTACTTTTATCATTTCTATTTTCATGCATAGGAATATGCATAATGATAAATTTTTATATCAAAAGTGTTACTTTTATCATTTTTATTTTCATGCATAGGAATATGCATAATGATAAATTTTTATATCAAAAGTGTTACTTTTATCATTTCTATTTTCATGCATAGGAATATGCATAATGATAAATTTTTATATCAAAAGTGTTACTTTTATCATTTCTATTTTCATGCATAGGAATATGCATAATGATAAATTTTTATATCAAAAGTGTTACTTTTATCATTTCTATTTTCATGCATAAGAATATGCATAATGATAAATTTTTATATCAAAAGTGTTACTTTTATCATTTCTATTTTCATGCATAAGAGTATGCATAATGATAAATTTTTATATCAAAAGTGTTACTTTTATCATTTTTAAATTTCATGCATAGAAGTATGCATAAGAGTTGATTATTTTATTATAAAAGTGTGACTTATATCATAATTGAATTTCATGCATAGAGGTATGCATAAAAGTTGATTATTTTATTGTAAGAGTGTTACTTTTATCATATTGGATTTCATGCATATAGGTATGCATAAAAGATATTCTTTTTATACTAAAAGTGTGATTTTTCTCATAAATGGATTTTATGCTTAACTTAGATGCATAAGAGAAATTCTTTTATTCTAAAAGTGTAATTTCCTACCAAACTGAATTTATGCATAAGAAGATGCATAAAAGATTGATTTTAAATTCGAAAGTGTTAGTCTCCTTAAATGGAATTTATGTATAAATAAATGTGTAGAGAAATCTTATATCAAATATAAGAATTCTCTTTTTTTAAAAAAAGATATGAAATGTGATAAGATGTGATAAGAGGTGTATGAGATGTGATAAGAATGGATAAGATGCGTATGGAAAGTGATAGGATGTGATAAGATGTGTATGGGATGAGGTAAGAAGTGTATGTGATAGAATAGGATGTATATGGGTTGTGATAGGGCGAGAATGGATGTGATGTAAAAGATTAGATGTGAAGACATATGGGGTTACATGAATGGGAATGTGGAAATGGATGTATGTATGTGGATGTGTGGATGTGGAGATGGGAGTATGGATGTATGAATGTGAAAGTGGATGTATGAATGTGAAAATGGATGTATGCATGAAGATGTATATGCATAGATGTGAATGTGGATGTAGATGTGGATGTATAGATGTGAATGGGAATGTGGATGTGGATGTATGTATGTATGTGGATGTAGATGTGAATGTATAGATGTGAATGGGAATGTGGATGTGGATGTATATGAATGTGGATGTAGATGTGGATGTATAGATGTGAATGGGAATGTGGATGTGGATGTATGTATGTATGTGGATGTAGATATGGATGTATAGATGTGAATGGGAATGTGGATGTGGATGTATGTATGTATGTAGATGTGGATATATGTATGTATGTGGATGTGGATGTATGAATGAGGACGTGATAATGGATGTATACATATAGATGTGGATATATGGATGTATGCATATAGATGTGGATATATGGATGTGAATATGAATGTGGATGTGGATGTATGGATGTGGATATGGATGTGTATGTATGAATGTAGATAAGGGATGTGGATGTATAAATGAGGATGTGAAAATGGAGGTATGCATGTAGATGTGGATGTATGGATGTGAATATGGATGTGGATGTGGATGTATAAATGAGGATGTGAATGTGAATGTGGATGTATGGATGTGGATATGGATGTGTATGTATGAATGTGGATATGGGATGTGGATGTATAAATGAGGATATGAAAATGGATGTATCCATGTAAATGTGGATGTATGAATGTGAATGTGAATTAATGTGTCGTCGAGATGGGGAAATGGATGAGAATGAGTACACATTGAATGGAATGTGGAATAAGTAATGTGGACTAAGGAGGGATAATGTGGAAAGACGAGAGTTTGATTTAGAAACTGTATTTTGTGACTGTTTGTAAATGACTGTTTTATGTCAAGAATGCTGGGGAAGCATTTTGACCATCTTGTGGATTAAGGTCATGAAGACCTAACTGTTAAAGTTGCAACTGCTGACGGAGAGTCAATGGAGGACGTCTCGCGTAGCAAGGTCGACCGAGGTCTTGACCAGCCTCGGTTCGATTTAAATGGTGAGCTTCCGGTACGGTGGATGAGGGACCAAGGAAGCGGCCTATGAGTGAAGCGCTAGGTCACCTGCGAAGGATCCTAGAGGGTGCTGACCATACGGTGCTCGGGCTCTGGGTCGCCCAGGATACCCACGCGTGCGTCGAGGAAGATATTGGAACAAGGAGTAAGAGTTGTTTTGTGAAACCGGGCATGGATCTGGTTGATTGACCTTGCTGGTCTTCAATGGATGAGTCCATGGCTCTTTATATGGATCTGTTGGTTGATCTTGCTGATCTTCAACGAGAGTCCATCTTGATTTTTATAAGTGATTATATTGCCGAGTATTATGGGCTAGGAACTATTGAAAAGGCCCCTGTGTGGACAGGTGGTGAGCGTTCTAGTTGCCAATGATGCCATAGATACTCTGATGAAGGAATGATGGGAAATTATGAATCAACCGGATAAATTGGAAGATTGTGATCAGTGGTACTATGGTTTCATTAAAGGATTGTTTTAAAGTTAGCTGATGCTAAGAAAAAGGCAATTTCATATTGGGTGTGTAAGTGGTGTGGCTAGTTTTATGTTTGCATGAACTTCCGGCTAGGGGGCCTTGGAACTCTTTTCCTTGGTACCCGGGACAAAACCTAACCAAATTCCAAATTGGATCCCATCACTACAGTGGTTGGGCGGTTGGCTAACCCATGGGATCGGATGGGGTTAGGCTGGACTGATGGATCCGTAAATCGAGATTTAATTTCTATTATTACGATAGATGAAGTAAATCCCGGATAGAAATTGTTCTATGGATAGGAATCAACGGCTGTGCCTCTCTTGATGGGGAAAAAAGCGTTGATCCCAATGATCCAAGTGCAAGTTTCTTCCTTGAGTTGACCAAGTACCATTAAAGGTGCAGTCAGATCAGTTGATCCGTAATGATCTTGACTACGTTAGAGTAAAGAGTTATCCTGGTGGAATCACCCATGCTTTCCGGGTAAAGGAAGTTTTTCCGGTTTCGGTTTTGGACAAACCGACGGATTAGTCTCTTGTCCGGATATCCGTGGGCGAGGCCCCGAGTGTGGGACCCCTGTCCCGCGCGAGAAGTGCTACTTCCGCTGCTAGTACCCCGAATCCGTTGCTCGGTGGGAACAGGGATCTCACAACTTTGGAGTATTAGAGTTATGGCATAGTTATAGTGCCAACTCATATAGTCGGGTTCACACTATAGACCGACCACTTTGTTGTTGTAGGAGAGTACTTTTCCTTTATGTATGTACTCTTATCTTTTAGTTATATGGTTGTAGAGAAGAGCGGAAGAAAGAAGAAAATTCAACCATCCATCTCTCTTGTGTCTTGCAATCTTTTGTGTGTGTGTGTGCGTGGTTGCTTGAAAGGAACTCAAACTCTCTCTCTCCCCCACATTCTCTTTACACCTTAATGGAGGATGTAATAGAATATGTCAAGCGTTGCAATGAATGCCAATGGGTAGTGATTCCCCGCTTTAATTACAGCATGTCCCTTAACCTTGTAGTGTCCTTGCAACACTCATTGTTTTCATTGGACCCATCAGTCCAACAGCCAGATACACTCAAGCCAAATATATAATTTCTGCTATGGACTATTGCACTAAATGGGTTGAAGCTTGGGCTACCCATAAAGATGATGCATGGTCAAATGCCAAATTCCTTTATGAATCAGTCTCATCACATGCTTTGATTGCCCCCTAGAGCTTGTGAGCGATAATGGAACACATTTCATTAATAAGGTAATCCAATTCCTCTTACAAGAGTTCCTTGTCACACACTGAAAGTCCTCCCCCTATTACCCCCAAGTGAGTGACCAAGCCAAAAGCACGAACAAGGTTTTCTGTGCCATTCTAACTAAAACTATGGAGGCCAGCTCTGCAATGATTAGGAACAAAATTTATTGGCGACACTCTGGGCTTATAGAACTTTCTATAAGGCAGCAACCAATGCCACCCCCTTCAGTTTGACTTATGCCACTGAAGTGGTCTTGCCAATGGATTTCTTGGTCCCCAGCTTACGCATCGTGGTACAAGATAAGCTCACATGAAACATCTAAGGCTGTCGCCTTTTTGAGCTTGAAAAGCTCAATGAAACACACCTTCTAGCTGTATACAACATGATTGTTGAAAGGCTAAGGCATAAACAAGTCCTAGCTATATACAACGTGATTGTCTACTGCCTGCTGCTGCTGTGGTGGTGTTTGTAAATATAAAATACAAGGCATGCTCCCCTCACTTGTAGAGCCTCCTTGTCCTCCGCTTGCTACTTCAACTTCCTCTCATGTTGGAAGGGGATGCATATTGGTAGGGAGGGCCTTCGCAGCACATTGTCCTCGTGGAGGTGGAATATTTTGTCCTTCCATGGTGGAGGACCCAACTCCTTCTCTTGCTACTACTGCTCGCTATCAGTTGGCCAATTCCGTGCTATCGAGATTGCGAGGACGCTTTCTACCTACGAGTAGCACCATTGGAAAGATGAGGAGGTACTTTACATACAGTATTCCTAGTTCAAGCCATGGGTGAAAAAGTGAGGAGAGTGAAAGTGAAATGATAAAAATGAGGCCGTAGAGTCTTATTATCGGCATTTCAACATTAGGTCAAATTTTCAAAAATGATAATTTAGTGTGAAACCAAAAAAAAATCAATGTCCTTTACAGTTTCCTATTGTTTTATCCAAAATTTTCCATTTCTAACCATTGTAGCATGCCATGTAGCTTGGTGTGTTAGCCCACTACTTTGGTTCCATTTAGCCTTATTGGTGGAGTTGGACTGCTTTTGCAATAGTAAACTCAATGATCGTTGTCTTTAATATGCTTCGTTGTTCAGCGTTGATAGTACTCATCAACAGCATGATCGACACTCTCTTGTCAAAACAAGCCCAAACCTTTGCCCGCTTATTATTACAACTTGCATCCTTGTCACAATCAGTAGTACACTTGCATAACTCTTTCCACAACTCCCATCCTACTTTGGATTTTTTCCCCGATATGTTATGCAAAAAACGCCTATCCTTTGCTCCACTCATTAATACTTATTGCCCTACAATGTGATTATCTCTAGACATCTTTGCATATTTCAGTATTTTGATGTTGCCTCCATGCACCCCCCTAGAGAGTTGAGTAGATCCTCCACTTTGGAAATGGCTTCCATTGATTGAGCAGCCAGCTTCATAGTGAATGCAAAGTCACTGTGCAATTTGAGCAACTTATTAAATATTCTCATCATGGCATGTAATGTGCATAAGTGAATTTTTTCACATGGGAATGAAATAATGGGATTCCATGTAGGATCCTTCGCATCCCTCTCTGGCGGTGCTTTGCATGACATGATTCCATCAATCCATCGCAATTCATCTTCCTTCTTGAACTTTTTCTTTGATTTCTTCATGCATAGAGGGTAAGGAAGTAAACAAGTAGCACTTATGGCACAACCAAGCATACATTTGATTATTTTCAAATCACCTCCTAAATGCCAATCCACTAAAGGTACCCACACCTGGAACTTCAAGTTGTTCACCATTTATTTGTTGCTTGATGACCTCAATAATCCAAGGATATATTTGAAGCATCCAATCTAGCATTTCATGCTTCTCCTTTGGCACCTCAAAAGCTCCTAACCACCAATCATCTTTTTCAGACTACTGAACACTGAAAGAAGGCACCTTGTCCTTGTCCTTTGCATGTACCATTGCCTCATTCATGAGTGTAAGTCCCATTCTTTCCAATCTGCACCCTTTGACAATTTTACACTCATCTAGCTTCAATACGAAAGAGACCACTCCCATACTCTACAATCATCTAGCTTCAATACGAAAGAGACCACTCCCATCCTCTACAATCATGAAGCAACACATGATGAGATATACGTGCTATTTGATTTTTCACAAATGAATAAGAAAGCTTAATTCATACTAACCTTCATGAGAGACTTTATAAAATTTGATCATTGCTTGTTGAAGTCTCTTTAAATCCACAAAATATTATTAAAGGCATCACAATCTACTTTGATATCACCCTTTGATTTGTCCTTCAATACTTTTGCTCCCTCCACATGGAAATACTCACCGACAAGTGATCTTACATGTGCATTGTTTATTTTCTTTGCCAATGCAACTTTGTGCAGAGGTGGAAGTAATTGGCTTTTAATCCCTCACTTGTGAAGAGCCTCCTTTGTGATGGCATGGATAGACTCATAGCCTTTGCGACTTATATGTGCTTTATCACAAGCACTTTGAATATCATTTGCACTCAAAATCCCCTCAATGTCCTTCATGATATCTTTCATCAAAACATCACGAAATCCCTTTTAATTGGAGTCACAACAATAGCCAACATGTCCTGATTCCTAATGCAAGCTTTCAAAAGACTTTGGGTATGTGTTTGTGAATTCCTTGCCAATGCATCAATCGAAAAGTTCCTGAAATATAAACGATGAAGAAACGTGTCAATTGTCGAACTCTTATTAAAATTATTCAACACTCAATTATTCTTAATCACCTTGTTACCATGATTCGCTTTTTCTTAGCACCACCATCTATTGCAAGCCTATCAATTTTTGATAGCTCTCTTTGGCATTCCCTTGCACCAACTAGCGTTTTTTTCAAATGATCTAATTTGAGTGTGAGCTTATTTAATACTTTCTCTTATTCCATTGTATGTATCTCCAGGTCTTTATTCTTATTCTCTAAATTTTGCACTTGTTTTGTTAAATCATCGATATTTGAAGATGCAAATTTGATGTGTATGTATTTTGCATGAAATCCCTGCCATAAACTATTTGACGTTTACAATATCCAAGAAGCCCATTTTCCTCATCACCAATGTGAAATACTAAACTAGTCAAATCATAGAATGGTGGGTTATCTAAGGTTAATGGGTCATGTGGATAGAGAGCACCATCAACCCATAAGTCTACATGTTTCTTTCTATGAGTCCTAAGTAAAGAAGTGGATGCATTATCCAATGGTTGTCTTACGTAAGGATGTTTCATTGATGCAATATTCCTCTTTTACATGAATATGAAGATTTATCTTACGTTTTCTTATGTTAGTAATATCTTCTAAAGAAGGCATGGTTTAGACTAAGGTCAGCAATGAAAGAATGATTAGAGTAAGATGAAAGGATGATTAAAGAGAAATGAGGTAGTTATTGTTGAAAATGACCTTGAAGAGGTACTTATGAGGGTAGCATATAATTGAGGGACCTTTTTTTAATAAAAAAATGTAAAAATTTAAAAATTTGAAAAGAAATCCTAATTTTAGGGTCCCTTATACTCGTGTTTTTTTAATCCCCTTTTCAGGAAAAATAAAAGATCTTGTTTCTACCTGTTTTGGCCTAGAGAGAGAAAATGCTCTAGAGAGAGATAACTCAAATTTTAGATATCTTTGGATGGAAAAATATCCCTTCTTATTAAAATAAATTCCCCCGAAATAGAAGTTTAAAAAGAAATTCCTAAGGTGCATTAGAAATAAATTATAATGTGCACAAAAGACCTTAGCCTAAGGGTCAAGATTTTCTAAAAATTTTGGATTATGGTCCAATTAAGGTTCCTATGGACCAATAAGATTAATCTAATTGTAGGGAGGAGATAAATTGAAGAATAAACCCCTCCCCCCCAAAAAATGAGTAAATGCTCACATAAGATGAAGAGTGGACTAAGGACCAAAGAAAACAATCAAAAAACTAAATTTTGACACCTCTTAGAGTGGGGATCTCCCCTCATGAAGTAGGCACCTTTTTCTCATCATTATCCCTAATTTTTAATCAATAAAATGAGATATTTTTATCTCTCCTCTCTCCTATTTCAAAACTAGATCCAAAAAGTAAGCTGAACTGACCCAAAAATGGTCAAAAATTGACTAAAGTGATCTGGAAAATTTTAGAATTAGTTTGCTTGGTTAGAGGCTCACTTTTTCCTACAAATAGAAGCCTCCCCCTTTGTAAAAGCTTAATGGTGTTTATGCACTGTTACTCTATCCTACTCTGAGGAGCCATATACATTGAATTTCTTAATAATTCAATTGTTTTTGGCCTAATCCTCTCCTGGCCACTCTTGCTTCAAACAAGAGTAGAACCCTCAATCCCTCAAGCCAAAGGAGAGCTTACAAGCTCCATGTAAGCTAATTTTCTTACTTGTTTAATGAAAAATCTATGGTTTTCTTAAATTTTATGTTTTGCAATTGTTTGAGTTAAATTCAAATGCTATGCCTTTGATTAAAAGGCCACCCCCTTCTCTTCTTTACATTCCAACCTTTCTCAATCCTAGAAAGATTAACTAAGCGATTAATTAAAATCTTCTTATTGTTTACTCTCTTGAATTTAGAAAATTATGTAGATTAGAGTTCTATAAATCTAGTTTGGGTTAATTTAAGTTAAATAAAGAATTATAAAAATGAGAAATGGTCAGTCATACAAAGGAGGTTATGGCAAAATGAGAAATGGTCAGCCATACAAAGGACGTTATGGCAAAATTTTCCAAAATTTTATGGAAAAGAAAGTTTGTTTTTATGTTATTCCAAAAGAGTAATTCCCACCATTTTTGCATCTAAAAGAAATATTCTAATTACTCCATGTATATATTCACCTATGAATATGCATGGATATCACTGATATTAATTATTAAAATTGATTTCTATGCATAGAAAGATGCATAATGGAAATTTCTATGCATAGAAAGATGCATAATAGAATTTTTTTATTACAAAAGTGTTATTCTTATTAAATTGATTTTTATGCATAGAAAGATGCATAAAGGAATTTTTTTATTACAAAAGTATTATTCTTATTAAATTTGATTTTTATGCATAGAAAGATGCATAAAGGAATTTTTTTATTACAAAAGTATTATTCTTATTAAATTTGATTTTTATGCATAGAAAGATGCATAAAGGATTTTTTTTAATTACAAAAGTGTTATTCTTATAAAATTGATTTTTATTCATAGAAAGATGTATAAAGGAATGTTTTTTATTACAAAAGTGTTATTCTTATTAAATTTGATTTTTATGCATAGAAAGATGCATAAAGGAAATTTTTTTAATTACAAAAGTGTTATTCTTATTAAAATTGATTTTTATGCATAGAAAGATGCATAAAGGAATTTTTTTTAATTACAAAAGTGTTATTCTTATTAAAATTGATTTTATGCATAGAAAGATGCATAAAGGAATTTTTTTAATTATAAAAGTCTTATTCTTATTAAATTTAATTTCTATACATAGAAACATGCATAACGAAAATATTTTTATTATAAAAGTGTTATTCTTATTAAATTTGATTTTTATGCATATAAAGATGCATAAAAGAATATTTTTTATTATAAAAGTGTTATTCTTATTAAATTTAATTTTTATGCATAGAAAGATGCATAAAGGAAATTTTTTATTAAAAAAGTATTATTCTTATTAAAATTGATTTTTATGCATAGAAAGATGCATAAAGAAAATTGTTTTTAATTACAAAAGTGTTATTCTTATTAAAATTGATTTTAATGCATAAAGAGATTTTTTATTATAAAAGTGTTATTCTTATTAAATTTAATTTCTATGCATAATGAAATTTTTTTTATTATAAAAGTGTTATTCTTATTAAATTTGATTTTTATGCATAGAAAGATCCATAAAGGATTATTTTAAATAAAAGTGTTATTCTTATTAAATTTAATTTTTATGCATAGAAAGATGCATAAAGGAAATTTTTTATTACAAAAGTGTTATTCTTATTAAAATTGGATTTTATGCATAGAAAGATGCATAAAGAAATTCTCTTTATCTTAAAAAGTATTATTCCTATTAAAATTGATTTTATGCATAAATAGATGCATAAAAAGATTTTTTTAAAAGTTTTATTCCCATTGAAGTTGATTTTTATGCATAAATAGATGCCTAAAGAATTTTTATATCACAATTAGAATTTTCTTAAATTCTATGTTTAAATTCTATGAGTAATTAATAAATGAATAATTAAATACTCTAAGAGAGAAATTTCTATCGTTTTATATTCACACGGTTTGTAAAAAAAAAATCAACATCACATCCACATCCACATCCATTTACATCACATCACATCTTATCACATCCACATCCACATCCATTTACATCACATCATATCCTTTCTCACATCCTCACATCATATTCTCATCTCTTCATTCCTA
This sequence comes from Cibotium barometz, assembly GCF_041138505.1. NCBI lineage: Eukaryota > Viridiplantae > Streptophyta > Polypodiopsida > Cyatheales > Cibotiaceae > Cibotium > Cibotium barometz. The sequence goes on along the minus strand of NC_141096.1, from coordinate 36,522,607 downwards.
TCCACATCCATTTATATCACATCACATCCACATCCACACCAACATCCATTTACATCACATCACATCTTATCACATCCACATCCACATCCATTTACATCACATCATATCCTTTCTCACATCCTCACATCATATTCTCATCTCTTCATTCCTATCCACATCCACATCCATTTACATCACATCACATCCACATCCACATCAACATCCATTTACATCACATCACATCTTATCACATCCACATCCACATCCACATCCACATCCACATCACATCTTATCACATCCACATCCACATCCACATCCATTTACATCACATCATATCCTTTCTCACATCCTCACATCATATTCTCATCTCTTCATTCCTATCCACATCCATTTATATCACATCCTTTCACATATCCACACATCACATCCATTTCACATTTAGTAACATTTTCTATTTTTGATACCGATGGGACTTTTCTAAATTTTTGCCAATTGCTTGGCCTAGGTAAAGGTTCTTTTTCTCAACGGGATATTTTCATATTCTTTCTCATTTTTCTCAAGTGAAATATATTCAATATTCTTCTTTTGAGTAAAAGATTCATGGGATTTACAAAAATCAAATTTATCCATATTTCCCAATAATGCTCAAAATTCCACTTTCGATAAATACTCATAATTTGAATTATGCTAAAAATTCCTCTTTTTCTATTTAATTTCTTGGATCTCAAATATCATGGGAATTCCTCTTTTTGCATTTAATTGATTGAATTTCAAATGCCATGGAAATTCCTCTTTTATCATAAAATAAATTTATCTAAAATTCCTCTTTTCCTTAATAAAAATATCCACTATTCCAAATATGCCAAGATTTCCACTTTTACCATTTAAATGATTGAATTCCAAATGTCATGGGAATTCCTCTTTTATCATTTAAATTTTCTCATGCATAAAATAAATTTATCTAAAATTTCTCTCTAAATAAAAATATTCAATATTTTAATATACCAAAATTTTTCTCTAAATAAGTATATTCATTATTTTAATATGCTAAAATTTCTCTCTTTCCATTTAATTATATGGATCTCCATTATCATGGGAATTCCTCTTTTTGCATAAAAATAAAATTACCAAAGTTACCTCTTTTCTTAATTACTTATTTATGCATAAACACTACAAATTAGTTTTCCATGAATGTGATGAAAATCATTCTTTTAGCATAGGATGACCAATCCTAAAATATGGCAAGAAGTCCTCTTTTCACGTTATGTACAAAAATGAATTATGTATTAATTTCTTAAAATTTTTGCCATAGCTTTGCTGCTATTATTGGATAATTTTTAATATTTTTGAAAAGAATAAGACTTTATAATATAATTATGATAGAATAACTATCATTGGACCTAAATTCAATTTATGGAATTAAATCATAAGTTTATCATAATTTTATTAGCATATAAGCATTAAAAAGCCATTTCTTTAACCTCTAGCTTAACTAGCATAGAGTTTGATTTTTGAATTGAGAATTTATCAATGAGAAGCATCATTTGAATAGAGAATTGGTCATAGGAATGCCCATTCTTTTGGGGAGAGAGAGATATACATAAAAACATCCTAAATTAAGCATAAAGATAAACTTTTTGTGATTAATCATTAGAATTCTTTAGAAATCTTAATTTGCCAATCCATTTGAAACTTCTCAAGCTTGAGAGGGGTTGAGAAGTGAAAACATTGAGAATATTAGAGAAAAACAATCCATTTGAAACTTCTCAAGCTTGAGAGGGGTTGAGAAGTGAAAACATTGAGAATATTAGAGAAAAACCATGAAATTATATCTTACCTCTTGATTTCTTTCTCTTAGAAGGAAGCCCCCAACCAATCAATTGGTTTAGTGTGTTGAAAGGAAAGCTCCAAGGATTGTTGAAGAGAGAGAGAAGCTCCAATCTCTCCAAAACTAGAGGATTTTTAAGGGATAATAGAAAATATCATTATTTTAATGTAATACTGGCATGGTATAGCTCAAATATGAGAATACAAAAGAAATAGGGTCTATTATAGGTGAGGGAGGCCACTAACTGAGTCCAACTAAGTTCTAGAATTTTTCAGCTTCTAGAAATTTTCAGCTTCAGTTTGGCTAAATTTGGACAAGATTTGGACTAGTTTGATTCCCTTTTTTATTTGCTTTGATCCAGGAGAGAGGAGAGATAAAAATATCACAATTTTTTTGAATTAAAAACTCATCCACGTGTGAAATAGGTGCCTACCTCAAAGTCTCCCCCCTCCTTACCAAGGTGTCAAAAATGTATCATTATTCCAAAATATCTCATTTTTTAGTAATATCTCATAGTTTTTAACTAATAAACTATGTACTCAATCAACTCTTCATCTTATGTGAGGGGTGGCTATAGACCCAGCAGAGGAGAAGGTAGAGGCCAAAAAGGAAACCTTTGAGGCTAATGCATCCCTTATCCCCTTCGATGCAGCACCTATTTCATTGGAAGACAGTCAATCTAATGAGAATGAAGAGGGGGAGTTGTCACCACCTTCATCGCCCAGCTTTAATACTATGGCAGCCGAAGCTTATTATGTATTATTAACAGACATTATGCAACATTTCATATTCATTGAAGACTATTGCTTGGCTGCCTTAGCAAATTTTAGTGAAGCAGACATGGGCTGGATAGAGGAAGGAGTTGACAATTATCTACTAGCTGTTTCTACAGTCCAGGACTCTGAGTACCTACCTAGCAAGGAGATATTAAAGAAGATGTGAAGCTAGGACATATGAAACCCAATTGCCTTCCGAGGAGGAGGCTACAACAATTGTCAACCGTCTTGGTTTGGCGGATAGGGGCATATTTTTGGCACCTACTGTGCATGAAGACAGTAAGTCTAGGATCCCTTTGTGGACAAGATAAATTCTTGAGAGTGATTAAAATCAATAGGTAATAGAGCCGAAGATTTTTCAAACTATAAGAATTTGATTTACATGGACTTTGTTGATTGTGTCAATTAAACATATAACATTGGTACCACGTTTTTGTTTATGATGATGATTTCTTGAAGAGAGCAGGAGGCTCAAGATCATCCGGTGCTTCCACTTCAAAGTCAATAGGTCATTGTAAGGATGTTTCTCTCACTCAATATATAAGACATTTAAATCATCAAAAGGTATGTGCAATTTACGACACTTACTTAAAATTGACAACAGCAAGCAGTGACATGAGTCATGATGATTACAATTTTAATACACAGATCATTATATTTCACAAGGAGTTCTCAAAAGACAATGCAAAATTCCCTTTATTCACATTCAAAGTATTATCCAGGTTTTGTGGTGGACACAAAGTGCCTTTAAATGCTGAGAAGGTGGTGCTTGTCGAGAAATAGTTTGCACTAAGGGTGTTTGGTCAGGGGTATGGTTGCCAAGAACTAAGATGCCCCTACTACCTGTCATATACAGTGCATACTATTGTAGTGGGAATTACAGACCCAGACACATTGCATCCATATGGGAAGCCGGTCGGAACTATTGCCTCCAACGGTGCAGATGCCAAAAATAGATCTCTCGAAAAATGAAGAGGAAGAAGAGGAAGAAGAGGAAAAGGAAGATGAAGAAGAAAGACCGCTAAAGAAGATCAAGCCCACGTCATCTAGACCACCTTCTCCCAACCCTGACTCTTAAGCGATGCCACCATTGATGGTGCTCTCTCACAATTGACTAATTCCAAGTGCATTGTCACTTTTCTTTATGAATCAATTGTATTGCACGTGTTAATGATAAGGACTTGAATGTGTCTTTTTGTTTTTCTTTGTGAATCAATTTCCTGTAAGTCCATTGATGTAACTCTAAAAGACTACTGGCTCAATTCTTGCCTCCACCATGTCTAGTGTGCTTGAAGTAACATGTTCTTGCCATGTAATGTGACTTCTCCATGCCTTGAGTTGACCATATTGACAATGAACCATATGTCTTTGCAAAATATGGTGTATGATTACATAGTATATGCTACAATCAATGACAAAGTAGGAAAAAATCAGATGTATGTATTAGCTAGTCTCACAGTATTGAGATTGTAGCAGTTTTTAAAGTTCTTACCATGTAATGAGTTACATGTTGATCACTCCATCCTGCAATGAATGCCTTCCTCCAAGTCTCTAATATGTTTTCAATGCCTTCTGATTTTGGATTGAACCCTCATTTCCAATGTCCCTGATTGCATTATGTAGATCTTTACATCGATTAAACATCTTTTGCTTGTATTTATCTCGACAGTCTTTGAGGCAGCATGACAAAAATCTTTTAGCTTTCACACCACCTATTGATGGTTTTTCTGGTACTTGCCTGCCCCCTTGTGATTGCTTGTCATCCTCCTCAATTTTAACATGCCCCCCCATGCAAGCCAATGTTTGATAGCTCTTTTTCTATTGCTTTGATTACTTTTAAAGATTCTTTTTTAGGATTTAACATCCATGCAAAGCATATGTACAAATACACTAGCTTCTCTACAATTCTACATAGTGCATGCAATGTGCATATGTGCACTCTCGATAGAGGAATATCAAGCACTGCTTTGAAATCTTTATCTTTTAAATGCCTATCAGGAGCTTTGTTCCATAGTACACGATCTAAAGTCTTGGCACTTAACATGCAATATAGACATGGACTCTTTGCATTTGCACCTTTGCTTTTAGAGTCTTCAAATCACCCACCATGTGCCATTCCACTTTATAGTCACCGAACCCAGGCACATGAAGGGCCCTTCCATTTTTTTGCTCACTAATCAGTGATGGAATTGTAGTTTGATGAAACACCCAATGCAAAATTTCAATATCTTCTTTATCCACCTATGTCATTAGGAAGAAGCTCATGTTTAATACAAGTTTTGTGTTTAAATTATTTCAACATAATACACAGTCATATTCAATGATAAAGAAGATACCTCAAAAGATCCAAGTGACAATATGTTATTCTCCAATTGAACATTGAAATATCTTGCATCATCTTTTGTAATTGATGTGTCTAAGGCCCTGTTCATTAGAGTGATAGTAACCCTCTCTATTTTTTTGTTCTTTAAAATCTCATACTCATCCAGTTTCAAAACAAATTTTAGAACTCCTTCACATTCTTCTTGACTAATCTCAAAGAACTGAACTCCATACCTTTGCAAAGCTTCAAGATAAAAGAAAATATTGTTGTGCTGGTTAAAGAGCACCTCTACGAATGTTGCTTCAATACGTACTGGTGAACCAAGCTTCTCAAACACCTCTAAGTTCACATGTTGGCGTGCAGAATTTACTTGCATTGGTTTTGGAAGTAACAAACCTTTATACTTCTTACTTTGACATTTTAGCAACGAATGTTGCTTCAATACATACTGGTGAACCAAGCTTCTCAAACACCTCTGAGTTCACATGTTGGCGTGCAGAATTTACTTGCATTGGTTTTGGAAGTAACAAACCTTTATTCTTCTTACTTTGACATTTCTGTGCTAGTGCCTAAAACAGTATACTATATGCTTTCTGAGAGATGCCAATCTTATCTAGCATTGCTTGCACATGAGTTTCATCAAGCTAGTTCTTGTTCATAAAAGAAGACACATGCTTCTCATTGATTTTTTGAAACTTCTTTTGATACAGCATCTCTTCCACTATTCCTTTTGGTACCAAATGACTGTAATGCACTCTAGCTTCGGAATGTACCTTGGAGTCTAGATGAAGTAAAGATCTAACAATAGAATAACATCAAATCGATTACTTATTTCTAGTTTCAAACAAAGAACCTAATCTAAAAAGAGAAATATATATGAAACAAGAGTTAACATTACCTTACAGTCTGTACTTGCTTCTTCATCCCTCCACTTCTAACAGAGAACCTAATCTAAAAAGAGAAATATATATGAAACAAGAGTTAACATTACCTTACAGTCTGTACTTGCTTCTTCATCCCTCCACTTCCAACTTTCATTTTCTCTATGTTGAAAAGTTACCTTCTTCTTTTACGTGGCCCTAGTGTTGTGTCCTTTCTCCTTAAAGCACCAATCTTTTTCTCCAAGTCTTGAATTGTTTCTTTGTTTGCCATAAGCTTCTCTGCATAACCCATTTAGTTTTTTTATTTCAGTGTTCTCTATTTGTAGAAAATCCCTCTGTTGTTCTATAACCATCGCTTTTGTTTCCAAGTGTTAGGCATAACCCAGCAAACCCTGTCTATAATCACCCGTGAAATGTAGTAGGTTTGTTATGTTGTAAAATGGAGGTGGTGCATTTGTAAATGGATCCTTGGGATACATTGACCCATTGGTCCACAAGTCCAAATGACGCTCTCCATTATTCCTCCTTTTCTCTTTTTGCGCATAACATTAAAAAAATCTTTTATTTCGTTTCTTCAAAGATTGGTACTCAGATTATATGTCCACATGAAGATGGTAAGTATCATATGTTCTTTTACATGCACCATTTCTACTACTTCTATTGAGAATTCGAGTGTCTCCATGTGTTGTTTGAAGGTGGTTTAATTGGAATCCCCAAATTTGGATTAATGTTCATTTGAAAAGCTAGCATTTTCTATCATCATAAAACATATTAAAGAATTGAAACAAGAATTAACTCGATTAGTAAGGATGTTTTTTTTTAAGTTTCAGTAGGAAAACTCCCACGGTCGAGATGATTAAAGCTTTCCTTCTTCATGCATCTATTTATACATAAAAATCGACTTAAATGGGAATAACAATTTTATAATAAAAAATCCTTTTATGCATCTATTTATGCATAAAATCAAATTTAATAGGAATAACACTTTTAAAATAAAAATAATTTCTTTATGCATCTATTTATGCATAAAAATTAAATTTTTATAAGAATAACGCTTTTATATAAAAAAAAATTTCTTTATACATCTTTCTATACATAGAAATCAAATTTAATAAGAATAACTTTTTTATAATAAAAACATTCCTTTATGCATCTTTCTATGCATAGGAATCAAATTTAAAAAGAATAACATTTTCATAATAATAAAAACTCCATTATGCATCTTTCTATGCATAGAAATGAATTTTAATAAGAATAACACTTTTGTACTAAAAAATTTCCTTTATGCATCTTTCTATGCATAGAAATCAAATTTAATAAGAATAACACTTTTATAATAAAAAAATTTCCTTTATGCATCTTTCTATGCATAGAAATCAATTTTAATAAGAATAACACTTTTGTAATAAAAAAATTCCTTTATGTATCTTTCTATGCATAGAAATCAAATTTAATAAGAATAATATCAGTGATATCCATGCATATTCATAGGTGAATATGTACTGGAGTAATTAGAATATTTCTTTTAGATGCAAAAATGGTAGGAATTACTCTTTTGGAATAACATAAAAACAAACTTTCTTTTTCACAAAATTTTGGAAAATTTTGCCATAACCTCCTTTGTATGGCTAACCATTTCTCATTTTTATCCTTCTTCACTTAACTTAATTAACCCAATTTAGAATTATAGAACTCTAATCTACATAATTTTCTAAATTCAAGAGAGTAAACAATAAGAAGAGTTTAATTAATCACTTAGTTAATCTTTCTAGGATTAAGAAAGGTTGGAATGTAAAGAAGAGAAGGGGTGGCCTTTTCATCAAGGCATAGCATTTGAATTTAATTCAATCATTTGCAAAACATAAAAATCAAGAAAATCATAGATTTTTCATTAAAATAAGTAAGAAAATTAGCTTACATGGAGCCTGTAAGCTCTCCTTTGGCTTGAGGGATTGAGGGTTCTACTCTTGTTTGGAAGCAATAGTGGCCACCAATTCACTTTGGAGAGGATTAGGCCAAAAATAATTGAACTATTAAAAAATTCAATGTAGATGGCTCAGGAGACAGAAGTAGAGTAACAGTGCATAAACACCATTAAGCTTTTACAAAATGGGGAGCCTACTACTCATAGGAAAAAGTGAGCCTCTAACCAAGCAAACTGATTCTAGAATTTTCCAGATCAATTTGGTCAATTCTTGACCATTTTTGGGTCAGTTCGGCTTACTTTTTGGATCTAGATTTGAAACAGGAGAGAGGAGAGATGAAAATATCTCATTTTATTGATTAAAAATTGGGAGTAATGATGAGAAAAAGGTGCCTACTTCATGAGGGGAGATCCCCACACTGAGTGTCAAAATTTAGTTTTTTAATTCTTTTCTTTGGTCCTTAGTCCACTCTTCATCTTATGTGAGCATTTACTCATTTTTGGAGGGTTTTTCCTTTATTCTTCAATTTATCTCCTCCCTACATTTGGATTAATCTTATTGGCCTGTCAAGCCTTTGTTTGGACCTTAATCCAAAATTTTTTGAAAACATGGGCCCTTAGGCTAAGGTCTTTTGTGCACATTATATTTTATTTCTAATGCACCTTAGGAGTTTATTTTTAAACTTCTATTTTAGGAAAATTTATTTTAATAAGAAGGGATATTTTTTCATCCAAAGATATCTAAAAATTAAATTACCTCTCTCTAGTACATTTTCTCCATCTAGGCCAAAACAAGTAGAAACAAGATCTTTTATTATTCTGAAAAGGGGATTGATTACATGTAAAGAAACTGGACATCTTGAGGGATTGGGGAGGAATCTTACATCCTCTCCCACTTGAAAAACACGAGATGTCCTCATCTCGCAAACTGGGGGTAATCCCGCATCAGGCGTCTTCAAAAGTTCTCTCAGAATTCTATTCCTGAGAACCTTCTCTCGAACGTCAAGGATTTTTTCAGGTTGGAGTTCCATCTGCCCTTGGGTTGAAGAAGTTAAGAGTTCATCATTAAGCACATGATTCGGGCTTGCAAAATATCATCAAAGAAAACAAGAACAAAATCATCCAAGTATTCTCTGAGAATGTCCTGCATTAGGCGATTGAATGTAGCTAGGGCATTTGTCAATCCAAACGACATGACAATAAATTCATAGTGCCCATAGCGAGTATTCTTGGCTGTCTTTGTTGGGATATCTTGATCATTAATCTTGTTCTGGTAATACCCTAATTTGAGATCTATCTTTGTGAAGATCTAGGCTCCATTTAGCCTTGCTGACCAGAAGCTCATCAATTCTCGGGATAGGATACTTATTCTTAACTGTCAGTTGATTGAGACCTCTGTAATCCACACAGAGTCTTAACGTTCCATCCTTCTTTTTCTGAAAGAGAACTGGCGCTCCCCAAGGTGAAACACTGGTTGGGTCTTAGAAACCCTTGTTCTAATAGTAGCTGCTTAAGCTATTCCTTGAGTTCAATGGCTTAAGGGACTCGCATTTTGTACGTGCGCTGGGTTACTGGGGCTGAGCTCCGGGGGTCCATTATATCTCATGATCTACTTCCTGAATCGGAGGCATCTTAGTTAGCTCTGCTGGGAATAAATCATCATACTCACTTAACCATTCTGGTTCTTGAACCTTTAACTTTGTGTCTACCAGATTCATTTGGACAACATAAATGAGCTGCTTCTTTCTAAGTCCTTTTAGTATCCTAGAAGCTTTTACTAATTGCAGATCTGGGGATCCAGAAATTCCAGTTCCTTGAACTGTTCCTGTGAAGGTCACATGGCTTACCCTTATACTTTGCTAGGGCATGGATGACAGAGAATTGACGATTTGGCCCTTGGTTTTCAATCGCGGCATAAATCTTGTTGGAATTAGGGTTGCAGGAATGCACACACAACTTCAAGAAGATGAGGAAGCTTGAGCACAACACTGTAGTGTATTATGAGTGCCAAAAATAAAAGATAACCAACCCTAAAAGATAATGGGCGTATATACAATGCACGGGGGAAAAAACCTCCTAGTGAGGGAAAAAGTGCCCCGGCGGTCCTAAGTGTGTTCACACACATCACTACTATAATATGGTAACAAATCCCCCCTGGAGTGATGCGGTGAACAAGAGCTAGCACTCATGTATAGGGAAGTGTCTAGCTATGTGGACGAATCCACAAAAGGGAGTAAGCCCAAAGCTTTGCGAAAAGCTTCGAACTTTTCACGAGGCAGAGCCTTTGTGAAAAGGTCTGCAAGGTTATCCTGTGTTGGCACATAAGCCAAACTGATCTCTCCTGCAGAGAGTCTCTCCCTGACATAATGGTAGTGCACCTCAATGTGCTTCGTACGAGCATGGAACACTGGGTTCCGCGCAACTGCCAATGCGCTCTGACTGTCAGTGAAGATGGTGGTGGCAGATGGCTGCCCAACACCCAAATCAGCCATAAGGCGTCTGAGCCACACACACTCAACCGTAGCTGTGAAAGCTGCCCTGTACTCAGCTTCACAACTAGAAGTGGCCACAGTAGGCTGCTTCTTGCTCAACCATGATATGCATGAGCTTCCAAGCATGAAGCAAAAACCACTCGTGGACACACGTGTGTCATAACAACCAGCCCAGTCAGAATCTGAAAAAACATGTAAATCTGGCGGCAATGATCCCCCCTTGGGATAAAACAACCCAAGATGCCGAGTACCACTCAAATAGCGAAAGATACGCTTCACTGCCTGCCAATGTTTAATGCCTGGGCTATGCATAAATCTGCTCACCTGTGAGACTGCAAACTGAATGTCTGGCCTCGTAATGCATACATAAATGAGGCAACCAACAGCTGTCTGATAGAGTGTGACATCAAAGTGATCTCCAGCATCATGAAGACTCAACTTCAAACCTGTCTCCATTGGAGTAGCAATAGGCTTGCAGTCTTCAAGGCCAAATCTCCGCAACAATGTTTCAATATACTTTGTCTGACACAAAGCAATACCTCCATCACACTGCTTAAATTGTATCCCCAAATAATGATGCAAATGCCCCAAATCTGACATCTCAAAAGAGGCATTCAAATCAGCCTTAAAATCAGCAATATGACTCTCATTTGGTCCTGTGAGCAGCATGTCATCGACATAGAGAGCAATGATTAGATGTACACCATCCACACGTTTAACATACAAAGTGCTTTCTGTTGGACTATTCTGAAACCCATGTGCAGTCAAATATGCATGTATTTTTTCATACCAAGCTCGTGGAGCTTGCTTTAAACCATATAAAGCCTTTTTTAACCTGCACACTTTGTTTTCCTGCCCTCTTTGAACAAAACCACGAGGCTGCGATACATACACCTCCTCATGCAAATCTCCATTTAAGAACGCAGTCTTTATGTCCAGCTGATGTACATTCCAACCATTATGAGCTGCTAATGCACAGATGCTACGAACAGTGGTCATACGACATGTGGGAGCAAAAGTCTCATCAAAATCAATGCCCTTCTCTTGAGCATAACCTTTTGCAACAAGCCTAGCCTTATGGCGATTCACTGTGCCATCAGGCTTACGCTTCAATTTGTATACCCACTTAGTGCCAATGGCCTTCTTGCCAGGGGGCAAGTCACATAAAGACCATGTACCATTCTTCATAATAGCATCGTATTCTGCTTGCATAGCAGCCATCCAATTTTCTGAACTTTGTGCCTCATCAAATGAAACAGGCTCACTTTCATCGCACATACTAGAAACAGCCAATGCATAACAATCTGACGCATAAGAGGCACCATGAGAGTCAGAACGAGTGCGACTAGACAAAGGGGCATCCAACTTGCTATCACGCAAAGTCTGCACCAGCCATCTAGGCATATTCCTAGAGCCCTCAATCTCTTGTCTCTCATCCTCAAGTGCATCATGCACATCTGCATCAGATATAGGCTGATCTGTGCCATCATTTAAAACCTGCATAGGCTGAAAAACTGCCTCATGAGGTATTGCACTTGACTGTGCACCACTGAAAAGAGGCAACAATGTATCATAGACATCACGTGAGCTGATATTTGTCTCCTTAGTACATGAAACCAAGGGCTGAACTGCATCTTCCACAAATACAACATCACGGCTAACCAAAATGCGCTTTGTCTGTGGATGATACAAACGATAGCCTTTGCTCTCAGCACTATATCCAACAAAAATACATTTGACAGCTTTGTCATCCAATTTTCTGCGATGTTGCACAGGCACTAATGCATATGCCAGGCAACCAAAAACACGTAAATGGCCAACAGATGGCTTGCGGCTATGCCAAGCCTCATATGGAGTGACAACCTGTAATGCTTTGGTGGGACACCTGTTTAGTACATAAGTGGCACACATGACAGTCTCAAGCCAAAAACCATGTGGTAGACTTTGACTCTTAACCATACATCTTGCCATTTCCATGAGAGACCTGTTTTTTCTCTCAGCCACACCATTTTGCTGTGGTGTATACGGCACTGTACATTGGTGTTTTATCCCACGCTCAGCCAGAAATGCATTAAATTCTGAAGACATATACTCCCCCCCTCGATCTGAACGGAGGGTGCCCATCTTACTTTCTGACACATTTTCAGCCATAACCAAAAACTGTTTGAAGCACAAAAACACTTCGGACTTTGCCTTCAAAGGATATACCCATGCATGCCTGGTAAAATCATCAATGAAAGTCACGAAGTAAAGGTAGTTTCCAAATGATGGAGTTTGCATGGGACCACAAACATCACTGTGAACAAGCTGCAATCTGCGTTCAGCTCTCACTGATCCATCTTTGGGAAAGGAAGCACGCTGCATTTTACCCAATATGCAGCCCTCACAAACATGCTTGACAGGTGCCTCAAGCTTAGGCAAAGAAGACACCATTTCAGATTTCTGCAGGCGCAGCAAACTTGCAAAATTCAGATGACCAAAACGTGCATGCCACAGTTTTGCATCTGAAATAGCCTGCGTATCCATAATAGCACATGCTGAATCCTCTACACATTTGCCATCCATATTGAGCTTATACAGCCCTCGACATAGTGAACCAGATGCTACAATGATGTCACCACAAGAGAGATCATGAACAGTACATCTGTCATCCACAAATTTTACAACCAAACCTGTTTTGGCAAATGCGGAGACTGACAGCAGATTCTTTTTGATCCCTGGCACATACAATGCATCAAAAAGTGTAAAGGTGTTGCCATTTGCAACATTCAGCACAATCTGTCCAACTCCTTCAACGGGATAAGAGGAGTTATTGGCACAAGTGACAGTATTCCCTGTGGGAGCAGACTCAAGGAAAGTGAATAAACTGCGCTGCGAGGTGATATGCTTAGTGGCACCACTGTCAAAGTACCATACATCTGAATCTACTGCAGACATACATGTGTCATGCAAAGATGGGTCATAACTGCACTGCGCATTGAATGCCCATTCTGTATCTAGCACAACATTAGCAGATTCATTGTTAGAAGGAGAGGCATCTGCAACAGCCATACCAGCCTCTTTCTTCTTAGCCTCTTTCGCAGCCAGCTTAGGACACGCTTTGATGACATGATCATTTCCCTTACAGTACTTGCAAAATGTCTTCTGTTTGTCACCCTTCTTCTCATCTTTTTCTTCCTTCTTTGGTTGCGCAGCATTTGCAGATTTCTGCTTACTAGAAGAAAAGCCAGCTTTACCTTTCCCGCTTCTCTGACTAGCAACGAAAGCTTGATCTGCGACACGCATAATATTCCTGTTTTGCCTTGACTGGTCTTCTTGCAGCAAAACAGAAACTAACTCCTCAAATGATAAGGCATTGGGATTGCCTTTCATCATCAAGCGAAGAGTGGAAGCAAAACCCTGATAAGAATCTGGTAGACCATTCAAAACAGTCTGCACAAGTGAACTGTCTGACAGGATTTCATCTGCAGAAATGAGCTGCTCTTTGAAATCCTTGATCTTTGTCAAAAAGCTATCCAAAGAATCACCTTCGTTCATATGCTCACTCTCCAACTGTTTTCGGAGATAAGCAACACGAGCCTCATTTCTTGCCTGATACAATGTGGCAAGTACATCCCAAGCATCCTTAGAAGTCCTGCAGGAGCGAATATGTGGGATAATGGTACGTTTGACAGACAGCGCAATCAAGGCATGAGCCTGCGCATCTCTACCATCCCAACGAATCTGCTCTGCTGAAAGTGGTGGTTCTCGAACAGCTGCTACAGCACTTGTGCCTGCACCATCATCAACAGTACCTGTTTCTGATGTGTTTGCAGCATTCCCAGCCACAATAGGACGTGCATCAATACCCTGCACAATGTTCCATAACCCCTTTGCTACCAATACATGTCGCATCATATATGCCCACAATGGATAGTTGGTGCCATCCAACTTATCCTCAGCAGCCAACATGCGGAATACATCATTGTTGTCAGCCATGGCCAATGACTGTACTACTAGATGTAAATGCTGTCTGTAAGAGGTAAACCTGTATAAAATCGACCTGTGCTATGTAGCACAGCCCAAAACAGACGAATGGGCACCTGTCCTGCAGATTTTAATCTTGACAGAAAATCTGCACAGTAGGACGATTTTGCCTGCGCAGTACTTGGAATGCAAAAACGGAGGGCGAAATGACTTCAGATCAAAATTCTGAAACGAACAAGCCATACGGGCTTTCCCACGGCATATACTAACCTGCAGACGCTCGTGAAACCTCGTTGCAATCGGAGGAGATGAAGCGGCAGGTGCCGGTGATGCTGCCCGGGAGGAGGAAGCCTGCTCTGATACCAATTGTTGGAATTAGGGTTGCAGGAATGCACACACAACTTCAAGAAGATGAGGAAGCTTGAGCACAACACTGTAGTGTATTATGAGTGCCAAAAATAAAAGATAACCAACCCTAAAAGATAATGGGCGTATATACAATGCACGGGGGAAAAAACCTCCTAGTGAGGGAAAAAGTGCCCCGGCGGTCCTAAGTGTGTTCACACACATCACTACTATAATATGGTAACAAATCTGACCTCTTTCCTCTTCCACTACTTCTGCTATCATAACTGCTCTGGCTGCTGCAGATTGGGGTGGAACTCTTTCTCTTTGGTTACCCCACTTCTGGGAAGGGAGTTCTGAGAATACTCTGAACAAAGGCAGATGGTTGAGCTAGAGTCCTCCTAGGATTGCCCTGATTTTGGCGAGACGGGACTGATATGAAGGGGCTGGTCTCTTCACTCTAGGTCCTTGACTTCCCTGTCCTCTTGACATGGTAGGAGGAGTCGGGCAGTCTTTAAGCTGGTGACTAAACCCTGACACCCAAAACACCTGTTCTCACTTCTAAGCTCATCCCTCTAAATCCTTGAAAGAGGGGCTCCTGAGAAAGTATTCTGAGGGAAGGCTTTTCCTTCACTTCTGAATTTCCTAGCATCTTGATTCTGATTAGGGCCTTGCTGCCTCTTTGGGGGTGGAAAGTTTGAAGCACTTCCCAAGGTTTGGAACCTTTTAAAGTTTGAGGGTGCAGGCTTCGGCACGACCTTAACAACAAATGCTTTGGCAAAGTCCTTTTCCATTCTAACAGCTTTTGCCATTAAGACTGGTTTGGCACTCATTTAAGAAATTCCTCGGGTTTTTATTTAACTACTCGAATTCTAAGCGTATTCCTATTATTTCAATTTAATTATTAAAAACTCCATTGATTCTAGCCTAACTGCATCCGTCCCATGGGTTAGCCACCACCCACCACAACCACTAGAATCGGTAGAACCAGATAATTACTCACCCACCCACCCATAATTGAATGCATTTCTTAACTTTTGCTTTTGAATACAGATACGCACACACTCCTCTTCAAAACTTTAACATATAAAATAATCCATTGACAAACAATTATTGGTTACCGATGTCATAAATCAAAAATTCCATCCAGTCCCTTGTTTCTCAAAAAACAGTATCACTCTGAACTCTTCGTTGTGGTCAGCAACACGAGATCCAGTAACACATTACAATAATCATTTCGTCCATCATACATATCTTCTATGACATACGCATGGGTGTCATAGGCACCGCGAACCTGTGCATCTCCTGGTCAGAACCCTCCAGGATCCTCCTTAGGTGTCCTGGCACTTCAATCAGGGGCCGCTTCGTCGGCCCTCGCCCAACGTACTAGAAGCACACCATGATTCAATAACATTTTCATTAGTAAAATCTTGTAAATCATCATGAAGCAATAGATTACATACCTCATCGAGATGCTGTGGTGGAGATAGATTAGTTGCTATAGCAAATCCTTGGGGTCGAGAGGGTTAGTTGGGAATTCAACCGGGATTAAAGAGAAGCATGAGAATATACAATCTGCCTCAATTTTGTTATAGGAAAGGGATTGAGGAGTTTACTAAAAAAAAAAGAGAAGTAAAGACGAGGTAAGTTACTAATGTAGAGGATCCTGGGGTATCTTCCTAACCTTCCCCTAAACTAGGTGGGGGCTAAGGGGGTTTCACAGTTTTCATAAGACTTAGTCATGAAGGTCGGATATCTCTTCTAGGGCTATAGTTGGATATGTAATATGTTCATGATCAAAATGATAATTTACATTAGTAAGCATGGCCTCCAGATGTTTATGTATCTTTTATAGAGTTCTATGATGCCCAGGAGATGATACAAGGTTGATTCAGAAAGAGTTAGATATTGATGTTAGTCATAAACTTCAACCCACCCATGGCTAATAATCCATTGGTAGCTCCTAGCAACAACCTCGTAGTTGGCTCGTGTGGATGGCATGTCATTTGGCATGAATAGGTCAGGTTGGCTGGTGTGGATGGCATGTCATTTGGCATGAATAGTCATAAACTTCAACCCACCCATGGCTAATAATCCATTGGTAGCTCCTAGCAACAACCTCGTTGGCTGGTGTGGATGGCATGTCATTTGGCATGAATAGGTCAAGTTTTTTGACACTGGCATCCAGGATGACTGACTGTTGTAACACCTAACACCAACTACGTAGATTGAGCACTATGGGGTGTAACTTAAAAAAGAATAAGTTAGTTGGGTTTAGTAAGAATGATATCACCTCTCAATATCCCCATGGCCAATTTTGGGTTTACATCCCTTTCCATATTTTGATGTATGAGAGAGAGATCACCTAAGCTGAGCTCTTTTGTGAGATTTATTTCATATTGAAGTAGAGAGAGGGTTAGTGTAGACAAAAACAAAGCTAGAGTTTGAGGAGGGGCCCGAGGAGTCACTGACAAACAGACTGTCTCCGAAGCACGCTCAATGAGTTGCCATGTAATGCATCAGATTGCTCCTTCCTTTGAGGCCGTTGTTCTAAAGTGCTAGCCTTTGCTCCAATTCTTGGATCCTGCTATCCTTCTCATTGAGAATTGTGAAGATGGCTGCCCCATGTACTTCCCTAGCTACTGCTAGTCTTGCATATCTTTTTTCAGCTTCCTCATGAGCTATCGTGGAAGTGGTGGCATGAGTGTGTGCTTCCTCAACTTACTTCAGAAGCTTGTAAGATTCCTCCTTAGCCTGAATAATGAATGGCTCTACTACAATCCCCTGTAATCATTCCATGTTTCTGAATACAAGAAATTATTATTTTTTCTTGTTTTGCCTAGTGAGATAAAAATTTCTAGAGAGTGGTATATCAATATTGAGATATTTTTGGATATATAAATTCTACAAATATCAAAAATATGTTTCCATGAAACAAAAAATTAAAATAAATTTTCCAAGGTGCAATTGGAATTAATTAAAAATGATTTAGAAGACCTTAGCCTAAGGGTCAAGATGTTTTGAAAATTTTGGATTATGGTCCAATTAAGGTTCCTATGGACCAATAAGATTAATCCAAGTGTTGGGAAAAGATAAATACAATGAATAAAAGAAAATACCAAAAAATGAGTAAATTCCCACATAAGATGAAGAGTTGACTGAGTACAAGATTTATTAGTTAAAAATTATGAAATATTACTAAAAAAATGAGATATTTTGGAGTAATCATTCATTTTGACACCTTGATAAGGAAAGGGGGAGCCTTCAAGGAGGTGCCTATTTCACATGTGTATAGGAGTTTTAAACTCAAAAATAATAAGATATTTTTATCTCTCCTCTCTTGTGGATCAAACCAAATAAAAAAGGGAGCCAAATAAAAAAGGGAGCCAAATTGGTCCAAATCTTGTCCAAATTCAGCCAAACTGAAGCTAGAAAATTCTAAAACTTAGTTGGACTCACTTAGTGTCCTCCCTCACCTATAAATAGACCCTCACTCTTTTGTATTCTCATCTGTGAACTAAACTATGCCGGTATTACTCTAAGATAAGCCTATTTTCTATTTTCCTCTAAAAATTCTCTACAAATTGGAGAGATTGGAGCTTCTCTCTCTCTTCAACCTTCTTTGGAGTCTTCATCAACATACTAAACCAATTGATTGGTTGGGGGCCTCTCCTTAGACTAAAGAATCAAGCAAAATAAGAGGTAAAGTGTGATTTATGGTCTTTTTTCTTAATCTCTAAATGTTTCTCACTTCTCAACCCCTCTCAAGCTTGAGAAGTATTCTATTGAATGGCTCTTTAATACAATTGAAGCTCTCTAATGAATTTTAGTGATAAATCACATAAAGTTTCCATTTATGCTTAGATTAAAATGTTTTTAAAGCATATTTCTCTCTCCCCCAAAGAATGGTCATTCCTATGACCTATTCTATATTCAAATGATGCTTCTCATGAAGCAATTCTCAAATCTAAAAGTAATTTCTATGCTTGTCAAATTAGAGGCCAAAAAAGTTACTTTTTAATGCTTTTATGCTACTTAATTTATGAAAAACTTAGGAATCAAGTCCATAATTGGATATTGGTCCAAATAATAGTTAATCTATCATATTGTATTACTAAAACTTTATGTTTTTAAAATTATTAAAAATTATCAGTAATAGAAACGGAGCTATGGCAAAATTTCTGAAAACTTTACACATAAATCATTTTCGTACATAATATGAAAAGAGGACTTTCTACCATATTCTTGGATTAATCATCCTAGGTTAATTGAATAATTCTCATCATAACCATGAAAAATTTGATTTTTATGTTTATACACATAAATCGTTAATAAGAAAAAAGAAAATTTCTAGTAATTCATTTTTATGATAAAAGAAAAATTTCCATGACAATAGAAATCCATGTATTCTAATGAGGAAAGAGAAAATTTTGGAATACCAAAATAATGATATTTTATTTAAAAATTAAAGAAGAAATTTAGTTAAATTTATCTTTTTGCATAGATAAATTTAAATGATGAAAGAGTAATTCCCACCATAATAGAAATTCAACTATTTAAATGAGAAAAATGGAATTTCTAGTGTAAAGAAATTAATGGAGATTTTTATTTAATTTTTAAGAGAAAAAATAGTTAAATTTATCTTTTTGCATAGATAAATTTAAATAATGAAAGAGGAATTCCCACCATAATTGGAATTCAACCATTTAAATTAGAAAAGTGGAATTTCTAGTGTAAAGAAATTAATGGAGATTTTTATTTAAATTTTAAGAGAAAATTTAGTTAAATTTATCTTTTTACATAGATAAATTTAAATGATGAAAGAGGAATTCCCACCATAATTGGAAATCAACCATTTAAATGAGAAAAATGAAATTTCTACTGTAAAGGAGTTAACGGAGATTTTTATTTAATCTTTAAGAGAAAATTTAGTTAAATTTATCTTTTTGCATAGATAAATTTAAATGATGAAAGAGGAATTCCCACCATATTTGGAATTCAATCATTTGAATGAGACAAGTGGAATTTCTAACTTAATGGAATCAATGAATATTTTTATGTAATTTTTAAGAACTTTAGATAGATTAAATTGATGGTAAAAGAGGAATTCCCATGATAATTGGATTGCACTCATTAAATGAGAAAAAGAGGGATTTTAAGTTTATTCAAAAAAATAGGTATTAGTATTTAGTTAAAAGAAGAATTTTTATGATATTTAAGAAAAGATGGATTTGAATTAAATCTTAGTGTCAAAAGATGAAATTCCACCATAATTCTAATAATGAATTAAGGTCAAGAAATTATGTGGCATAAGGAATATCTTTGGATATTTTAATTAGAAAAATCACTAAATTGATATTAACCCAAAACTAGATGTTTATCTAAAGGGAATCCTTGGTAGAACTATAAATCGAATGAGTTTGGTTAGACTACAAGAGGGACGGACAGTAAACCTACTTGTCCATCTCTCGATCTGAATCAAGCAAAAAAAACTTTGTGACCAATTCCAGTTCCTAAATACAAAGAATAGACTACCAGAACTAAACTAGTTTTTCCTTTGACCGAACTCACCAAGAATCTAGTTGGACAAAGCGACAAAATGATGGGTAGATTACCTCATGAGAGATCAAGGATCCTCATTATGAAAATGGGAATTATAGAAAAAGGAGTTTTTGTGGAACCAATCTCAAACTGAGAATTTTACTTGCATTGGAACCTCTGTTTTTCATTTCAAGGACTGTTTTACGCCAGAATGCTAGAGGAAGCATTTGGCATGTGTTTTACTAAGAGGAGGTTCGTTGGAATAGCTAGTGCGGGGAGTCGTCAAAAGACGTCGCTCGCGAGCAAAGCCTGCTGAGGTCTTAACCAACCTCGCTACGATTAAACTGGTGCACTTTCGGTACGATGGGCGAGGACCGACGAAGCGGTCCCTGAGTGAAGTGCTAGGACACCTAAGGAGGATCCTAGAGGGTTCTAACCAAGCAATGCTGCACGGGCTCGTGGGTTGCTAGGACACCCATGCCTACGTCGAGGAAGATTTGGATGGACTAAAAGGAAAGCTTTTTGGGAACCAAATTTGATACTGGATCTCATTGGTTGGCCAGTTGGTCTTCAACAGAGAGTCCAGAGGACACATTTTGTAACACAATGGACTCAGAATATTGGAGAATAATGATTAGTAAACTTATGATTTCTATTGAAGGATTGTTTTAAAGCTAGCCGATTCTACTATAAATGGCAATTTCATATTGGGTGTGTGTGTGGGAATGCCTACCTTAATTTTTGCATGAAATGCTAGCTAGTGGGCCTGGGAACTCTTTTCCTCGGTACCCGAGCATGTAAGATTCCTCCCTCCAGCTTTTGAGGTGTGCAGGTGTAAGAACCTCCCTTTCTGATCTTGTAATTATTCCCCTCTTTGAAATAAAAGAAAGATTCTGTTTTACTCTATTTTGACCTGGAGAGAGAAAATGTCTAGAGAGAGGTAATCCAAAATTGAGATATTTTTGGATATAAAAATCCTCCTAGTGTCTAAAACGGTTTCCCTTGAAACAAAAATTCAAAAAGAACTTCCAATATGCATTTGGAATTAATTGAAATAAAGGACCTTAGCCTAAGGGTCTAGATTTTCAGAAATTTTTGGATTATGGTGCAATTAAGGTTCCTATGGGCCAATAGGATCAATCCAAGTGTGGGGAGGAGATAAATCCAATTTATAAAAGAAAAATACCCAAAAGTGAGTAAATGCGCACTTAAGATGAAGAGTTGACTGAGTACAAGGTTTATTAGTAAAAAAAACTATGAATATTACTTTTAAAAATGAGATATTTTGGGTATAATGATTCAATTTTAACACCTTGGTAAGGAGAAGGAGGCTCCTATTTCACATGTGTGGTGGAGTTTTAAACTACAAAATATTGTGATATTTTTATCTCTCCTCTCTCCTGGATCAAACCAAATAAAAAAGGAGCCAAACTAGGTCCACATCTTGTCCAAATTCAGCCAAACTGAACCTGGAAAATTCTAGAAACTATCTGCACT
The DNA here is from genome assembly GCF_041138505.1 of Cibotium barometz. Lineage (NCBI taxonomy): Eukaryota > Viridiplantae > Streptophyta > Polypodiopsida > Cyatheales > Cibotiaceae > Cibotium > Cibotium barometz. The sequence continues at coordinate 36,501,055 of NC_141096.1, read as the reverse complement.
TGGCTAGAGGCCTTCCTCACCTACAAATAGATCCTTATCCCTTTGTAAAAAAATATGAGAACTATACCATGCCAATATTATACTGAAATAATGATATTTTCTATTATCCTCTACAAATTGGAGAGATTGGAGTTTCTCTCTCTCTTCAATCTTCCTTGCAGTCTTCATCAACATACCAAACCAATTGATTGGTTGGGGGCCTCTAATTGATTAAAGAATCAAGAAATCTAGGAGGTAAAGTATGGTTTCTGGTCTTTTTTTTTAAATCTCCAAATATTCTCTCTTCTCAACCCCTCTCAAGCTTGAGAAGCATTCAATTGAATGGCTTTTTCATACAATTGAAGTTCTTCAATGAATTGTAGTGATAAAACATATAAATTTTCATTTATGCTTAAATTAAATGTTTTTTTAAAAAAAATCATTTCTCTCTCTCCCCAAAGAATGGTCATTCCTATGACCTATTCTATATTCAAATGAAGCTTCTCATGAAGCAACTCTCCAATCTAAAAGTAATTTCTATGCTTGTCAAATTGAGGCGAAATAAGTGGCTTTTTATTGCTTTTATGCTATTTAATTCATGGAAAAATTAGGAATCAAGTCCATAATTGGATATTGATCCAATTAATGGTTATTCTATCATATGATATTACTAAACTTTATGTTTTCAAAATTATTGAGAATTATTAGTAATAGCAGCAAAGCTATGGCTAAATTTTTTAAAAATTAACACATAAATCATTTTCATTCATATTATGAAAAGAGGACTTCCTACCATATTCTAGGATTAATCATCCTAGATTAATTGAATGATTCTCATTATAATCATGGAAATTTTGATTTTTATGTTTATGCATAAATAGTTAATTAGTAAAAAGAGAAATTTCTAGTAATTCATTTTTATGTTAAAAGAGGAATTTCTAGTAATTCATTTTTATGTTAAAAGAGTAATCCCCATGACAATGGAAATCCATGTATTCCAATGAAGTAAGAGAAAAATTGGGATGCTAAAATAATGTATATTGTATTTAAAAAATTAAAAAAGAATTTTAGTTAAATTTATCTTTTTTGCATAGATAAATTTAAATGATGAAAGAGGAATTCCCACCATATTTGGAATTCAATCATTTGAATGAGACAAGTGGAATTTCTAACTTAATGGAATCAATGAATATTTTTATGTAATTTTTAAGAAGAACTTTAGATAGATTTAATTCATGGTAAAAGAGGAATTCCCATGATAATTGGATTGCACTCATTAAATGAGAAAAAGAGGGATTTTAAGTTTATTCAAAAAAATAGGTATTAGTATTTAGTTAAAAGAAGAATTTTTATGATATTTAAGAAAAGATGGATTTGAATTAAATCTTAGTGTCAAAAGATGAATTTCCACCATAATTCTACTAATGAATTAAGGTCAAGAAATTATGTGGCATAAGGAATATCTTTGGATATTTTAATTAGAAAAATCACTAAATTGATATTAACCCAAAACTAGATGTTTATCTAAAGGGAATCCTTGGTAGAACTATAAATCGAATGAGTTTGGTTAGACTACAAGAGGGACGGACAGTAAACCTACTTGGCCATCTCTCGATCTGAATCAAGCAAAAAAATCTTTGTGACCAATTCCAGTTCCTAAATACAAAGAATAGACTACCAGAACTAAACTAGTTTTTCCTTTGACCGAACTCACCAAGAATCTAGTTGGACAAAGCGACAAAATGATGGGTAGATTACCTCATGAGAGATCAAGGATTCTCATTATGAAAATGGGAATTATAGAAAAAGGAGTTTTTGTGGAACCAATCTCAAACTGAGAATTTTACTTGCATTGGAACCTCTGTTTTTCATTTCAAGGACTGTTTTACGCCAGAATGTTGGAGGAAGCATTTGGCATGTGTTTTACTAAGAGGAGGTTCGTTGGAATAGCTAGTGCGGGGAGTCGTCAAAAGACGTCGCTCGCGAGCAAAGCCTGCTGAGGTCTTGACCAGCCTCGCTACGGTTAAACTGGTGCACTTTCGGTACGATGGGCGAGGACCGACGAAGCGGTCCCTGAGTGAAGTGCTAGGACACCTAAGGAGGATCCTAGAGGGTTCTAACCAAGCGATGCTGCACGGGCTCGTGGGTTGCTAGGACACCCATGCCTACGTCGAGGAAGATTTGGATGGACTAAAAGGAAAGCTTTTTGGGAACCAAATTTGATACTGGATCTCATTGGTTGGCCAGTTGGTCTTCAACAGAGAGTCCAGAGGACACATTTTGTAACACAATGGACTCAGAATATTGGAGAATAATGATTAGTAAACTTATGATTTCTATTGAAGGATTGTTTTAAAGCTAGCCGATTCTACTATAAATGGCAATTTCATATTGGGTGTGTGTGTGGGAATGCCTACCTTAATTTTTGCATGAAATGCTGGCTAGTGGGCCTAGGAACTCTTTTCCTCGGTACCCGAGCATGTAAGATCCCTCCCTCCAGCTTTTGAGGTGTGCAGGTGTAAGAACCTCCCTTTCTGATCTTGTAATTATTCCCCTCTTTGAAATAAAAGAAAGATTTTGTTTTACTCTATTTTGACCTGGAGAGAGAAAATGTCTAGAGAGAGGTAATCCAAAATTGAGATATTTTTGGATATAAAAATCCTCCTAGTGTCTAAAACGGTTTCCCTTGAAACAAAAATTCAAAAAGAACTTCCAATATGCATTTGGAATTAATTGAAATAAAGGACCTTAGCCTAAGGGTCTAGATTTTCAGAAATTTTTGGATTATGGTGCAATTAAGGTTCCTATGGGCCAATAGGATCAATCCAAGTGTGGGGAGGAGATAAATCCAATTTATAAAAGAAAAATACCCAAAAGTGAGTAAATGCCCACTTAAGATGAAGAGTTGACTGAGTACAAGGTTTATTAGTAAAAAAAACTATGAATATTACTTTTAAAAATGAGATATTTTGGGTATAATGATTCAATTTTAACACCTTGGTAAGGAGAAGGAGGCTCCTATTTCACATGTGTGGTGGAGTTTTAAACTAAAAAATATTGTGATATTTTTATCTCTCCTCTCTCCTGGATCAAACCAAATAAAAAAGGAGCCAAACTAGGTCCAAATCTTGTCCAAATTCAGCCAAACTGAACCTGGAAAATTCTAGAAACTATTTGCACTTGGCTAGAGGCCTTCCTCACCTACAAATAGATCCTTATCCCTTTGTAAAAAAATATGAGAACTATACCATGCCAATATTATACTGAAATAATGATATTTTCTATTATCCTCTACAAATTGGAGAGATTGGAGTTTCTCTCTCTCTTCAATCTTCCTTGCAGTCTTCATCAACATACCAAACCAATTGATTGGTTGGGGGCCTCTAATTGATTAAAGAATCAAGAAATCTAGGAGGTAAAGTATGGTTTCTGGTCTTTTTTTTTTAAATCTCCAAATATTCTCTCTTCTCAACCCCTCTCAAGCTTGAGAAGCATTCAATTGAATGGCTTTTTCATACAATTGAAGTTCTTCAATGAATTGTAGTGATAAAACATATAAATTTTTATTTATGCTTAAATTAAATATTTTTTTAAAAAAAATCATTTCTCTCTCTCCCCAAAGAATGGTCATTCCTATGACCTATTCTATATTCAAATGAAGCTTCTCATGAAGCAACTCTCCAATCTAAAAGTAATTTCTATGCTTGTCAAATTGAGGCGAAATAAGTGGCTTTTTATTGCTTTTATGCTATTTAATTCATGGAAAAATTAGGAATCAAGTCCATAATTGGATATTGATCCAATTAATGGTTATTCTATCATATGATATTACTAAACTTTATGTTTTCAAAATTATTGAGAATTATTAGTAATAGCAGCAAAGCTATGGCTAAATTTTTTAAAAATTAACACATAAATCATTTTCATTCATATTATGAAAAGAGGACTTCCTACCATATTCTAGGATTAATCATCCTAGATTAATTGAATGATTCTCATTATAATCATGGAAATTTTGATTTTTATGTTTATGCATAAATAGTTAATTAGTAAAAAGAGAAATTTCTAGTAATTCATTTTTATGTTAAAAGAGGAATTTCTAGTAATTCATTTTTATGTTAAAAGAGTAATCCCCATGACAATGGAAATCCATGTATTCCAATGAAGTAAGAGAAAAATTGGGATGCTAAAATAATGTATATTGTATTTAAAAAATTAAAAAAGGATTTTAGTTAAATTTATCTTTTTGCAAAGATAAATTTAAATGATGAAAGAGGAATTCCCACCATATTGGAATTCAAATATTTAAATGAGGAAAGTGTAATTTTTAGCATATTGAAATTAATCGGTATTTTATTTAAATTTAAAGATTAATTTTATATAAATTTATTTTATCTCTGAGAAATATTGAAATGGTAAAAGAGGAATTCCTATGACATTTGGAATTCCATCATTTAGATGGGAAAAGAGAAGTTCCTAGCATATTGAATTAATGGGTATTTTATTATGAGAAATATTGATGATAAAAAGAAATTCCCATGACATTGGAATGCAAATAATAAAATGCAAAAAAGAGAAATTTCCATGGTATTTGAGATCCAGGAAATTAAATGGAAAGAAGATGAATTTTTAGTATAATTCAATTTATGATTATTTATCAAAAAGTGGAAATATGGGTAGAATTGATTTCTGTAAATCCCATGAATTCTTTTATTCAAAAGAGGAATCTTGAATATAATTAAATTGAGGAATTGAGAAGGAATATAGAAATAGTCATTCAAGAAAAGGAACCTTTAATTAGGCCAAGTAGGTAGAAATTTAGAAAAAGTCCCATTATCGGAATCAAACTAGAAACAGCTACTAAATGGGAATAGCATGTGAAATGGGTGTGATAAGATGTAAATAGGATGCGATAAGATGTGAATGGATGTAAGAAGATGAAAATAGAATGTGATAAGATGTACATGGGATGCGATAAGATGTGTATGAGATGTGATAGGATGTGGATGTGTATGTGAAAGAATGGATGTGAATGTGTATGTGGAAGAATGGATGTGGATGTGTATGTGTATGTGGAAGAATGGATGTGAATGTGTATGTGGAAGAATGGATGTGGATGTGTATGTGTATGTGGAAGAATAGATGTGGATGTGTATGTGAAAGAATGGATGTGGATGTGTATGTGAAAGAATGGATGTGGATGTGTATGTGGAAAAATGGATGTGGATGTGTATGTGAAAGAATGGATGTAGATGTGTATGTGAAAGAATGGATGTGATATGGATGTGTATGTGGATGTGGATGTGTATGTGGAAGAAGGGATATGGATGTGTATGTGAAAGAATGGATGTGGATGTGTATGTGGAAGAGTGGATGTGGATGTGTATGTGTACGTGGAAGAGTGGATGTGGATGTGTATGTGGAAGAGTGGATGTGGATGTGGATGTGTACGTGGAAGAATGGATGTGGATGTGTATGTGGAAGAATGGATAGATGTGGATGTGTATGTGGAAGAATGGATGTGGATGTGTATGTGAGTGAATGGATGAGATGTAATGTGATGTGAATCAGGATGTGAATGGATGAGATGTGATGTAAATTGAGATAGATGTGAATGAATGATATGTGATGTGAATGAATGATATGTGATGTAAATGAATGACGTGTGATGAGATGTTCATATGGGTAGATGCGAGTGGATGAGATGTGATGAGGATAAATAAAGAAAGATGTGATGAGATGAAAAATGATGTGATTGGATGAGAATAGGAATACATATGAATTGGATATGGATTAAGTAATGTGGAGAGATGTGGAACAATGTGAAAGACGAGAGTTCATTATAGAAACTATATTTATGACCTGTTTTTAAATGACTGTTTTATGTCAATAATGCTGGGGAAGCATTTTGACCGTCTTGAGAATGAGGTCGTGGTGGAGACTTAATTGATAAAGTTGCAACAGCTGACGGAGAGTCAACAGAGGATGTCTCGCATAGCAAGGTCGGCCGAGGTCTTGACTAGCCTCGATTTGATTTAAATGGTGAGCTTCTGATACGGTGGATGAGGGACCAAGGAAGCGGCCTATGAGTGAAGCGCTAGGTGACCTACAAGGATCCTAGAGGGTGTTGATCATACGGTGCTTAGGCTCTGGGTCACTGAAGATACCCACACGTGCGTCGGGGAAGATATTGGAACAAGGAGTAAGAGTTGTTTTCTGAAACCAGGCATGGATCTGGTTGATTGACCTTGCTGGTCCTCAACAGATGAGTCCATGGCTCTTTTATATGGATCTGTTGGTTGATCTTGCTGATCTTCAACAGAGATTCCATTTTGATTGTGAATATATTGCCGAGTACTATGAGCTAGGAACCATCTGAGTGGATAGGTGGTGAGCGTTCTGGTTGCAATTTGTCAATGATGCCATAGGTACACCGATTAAGGAACAATTGGAAATTATGATTCAGCCGGAGATTTTGAGGATTATGATCAGTGACACAATGGTTTCATTAAATGATTGTAAGATTCCTCCCTCCAGCTTTTGAGGTATGCAGGTGTAAGAACCTTCCCTTTTGAGGTATGCAGGTGTAAGAACCTTCCCTTTTGATCTTGTAATTATTCCCCTCTTTGAAATAAAAGAAAGATTCTATTTTACCCTGTTTTGACTTGGAGAGAGAAAATGTCTAGAGAGAGGTAATCCAAAATTGAGATATTTTTGGATATAAAAATCCTCCTAGTGTCTAAAATGGTTTCCCTTGAAACAAAAATTCAAAAAGAACTTCCAATGTGCATTTGGAATTAATTGAAAATAAGTATAAAGGACCTTAGCCTAAGGGTCTAGATTTTCAGAAATTTTTGGATTATGGACCAATTAAGGTTTCTATGGACCAATAGGATCAATCCAAGTGTGGGGAGAAGATAAATCCAATTTATAAAAGAAAAATACCCAAAAATGAGTAAAGGTCCACTGAAGAGTTGATTGAGTACAAGGTTTATTAGTAAAAAACTATGAATATTACTAAAAAAATGAGATATTTTGGGTATAATGATTCAATTTCGACACCTTGGTAAGGAGAAGGGGGATCTTCAAGGAGGCACCTATTTCACATGTGTGGTGGAGTTTTAAACTAAAAAATATTATGATATTTTTATCTCTCCTCTCTCCTGGATCAAACCAAATCAAAAAGGAGCCAAACTAGGTCCAAATCTTGTCTAAGTTCAGCCAAACTGAACCTAGAAAATTCTAGAAACTAATTGCACTTGGTTAGAGGCCTCTCTCACCTATAAATAGATCCTTAGCCCTTTTTAAAAAAATATGAGAACTATACCACGCCAATATTATACTGAAATAGTGATATTTTCTATTATCCTCTAAAAGTCCTCTACAAATTGGAGAGATTGGAGTTTCTCTCTCTCTTCAATCTTCCTTGGATCCAGTCTTCATCAACATACCAAACCAATTTATTTAATTCATGGAAAAATTAAGAATCAAGTCCATAATTGGATATTGATCCAATTAATGGTTATTCTACCATATGATATTACTAAACTTTATGTTTTCAAAATTATTGAGAATTATCAGTAATAGCAACAGCGAAGCTATGGTAAAATTTTTGAAAAATTAACACCTAAATCATTTTCTTTCATATTATGAAAAGAGGACTTCCTATCATATTCTAGGATTAATCATCCTAGATTAATTGAATGATTCTCATTATAATTATGGATAATTTGATTTTTATGTTTATGCATAAATAGTTAATTAGAAAAAAGAGAAATTTCTAGTAATTCATTTTTATGTTAAAAGAGTAATCCCCATGACAATGGAAATCCATGTATTTGAATGAAGTAAGAGAAAAATTGGGATGCTAAAAAAATATATATTTTATTTAAAAATTTAAGAAAGATTTTAGTTAAAAAAAATTCTTTGCATGGATAAATTTAAATGATGAAAGAGGAATTCCCACCATATTGGAATTCAAATATTTAAATGAGAAAAGTGTAATTTTTAGTATATTGAAATTAATGGGTATTTTATTTAAATTCAAACATTAATTTTAGATAAAATTATTTTATCTATGAGAAATATTTAAATGGTAAAAGAGGAATTCGTATGACATTTGGAAATCCATCATATAGATGGGAAAAGAGAAATTCCTTCCATATTGAATTAATGGGTATTTTTTTATGAGAAATATTAATGATAAAAGAGAAATTCCCATGACATTGGAATGCAAATAATTAAATGTGAAAATAAGGAATTCCCATGGTATTTAAGATCCAAGAAATTAAATGGAAAGAAGAGGAATTTTTAGTATAATTCAATTTATGATTATTTATTAAAAATGAAAATATGGGTAGAATTGATTTCTGTAAATCCCATGAATTCTTTTATTCAAAAGAGGAATATTGAATATAATTCAATTGAGGAATTGAGAAGGAATATAGAAATAGTCGTTCGAGAAAAGGAACCTTTAATTAGGCCAAGCAGTTGGTAGATATTTAGAAAAGGTCTCATTATCGGAATCAAACTAGAAAAAGCTACTAAATGGGAATAGCATGTGAAATGGATGTGATAAGATGTGAATGGATGTAATAAGATGAAAATAGAATGTGATAAGATGTAAATGGGATGCGATAAAATGTGTATGAGATGTGATAGGATGTGAATGGATGTGGATGTGTATGTGAAAGAATGGATGTAGATGTGTATGTGGAAGAATGGATGTGGATGTGTATGTGGGAGATTGGATGTGGATGTGTATGTGGAAGAATGGATGTCGATGTGTATGTGTAAGAATGGATGTGGATGTATATGTGAAAGAATGGATGTGGATGTGTATGTGGAAGAATGGATGTGGATGTGTATGTGGAAGAATGGATGTGGATGTGTATGTGAAAGAATGTATGTGGATGTGTATATGGAAGAATGGATGTGGATGTGTATGTGAAAGAATGGATGTGTGAAAGAGTGGATGTGGATGTGAAAGAATGGATGTGGATGTGTATGTGAAAGAATGGATGTGGATGTGTATGTGGAAGAATGGATGTGGATGTGTATGTGTATGTGGAAGAATGGATGTGGATGTGTATGTGAGTGAATGGATGAGATGTAATGTGATGTGAATCAGGATGTGAATGGATGAAATGTGATGTGATGTAAATCGGGATAAGAATGAATGAGATGAGATGTGAAATAAATGTGATGAGATGTGATGTAAATTGAAATAGATGTGAATGAATGATATGTGATGTAAATGAATGAGGTGTGATGGGATGTGAATATGGGTAGATGCGAGTGGATGAGATGTGATGAGGATAAATGATGTGATTGGATGAGAATAGGAATACATATGAATTGGATATGGATTAAGTAATGTAAACAGATGTGGAACAATGTGAAAGACGAGAATTCATTATAGAAACTGTATTTATGACCTGTTTTTAAATGATTGTTTTATGTCAATAATGCTAGGGAAGCATTTTGACCATCTTGAGAATGAGGTCGTGGTGGAGACCTAACTGATAAAGTTGCAACAACTGATGAAGAGTCAACGAAGGACGTCTCGCATAGCAAGGTTGGCGGGCCGAGGTCTTGACTAGCCTCGGTTCGATTTAAATGGTGAGCTTCTGGTACGGTGGATGAGGGACCAAGGAAACGGCCTATGAGTGAAGCGCTAGGTGACCTACGAAGGATCCTAGAGGGTGCTGACTATACGGTGCTCGAGCTCTGGGTCGCCAAAGATACCCACACGTGCATCGGGGAAGATATTGGAACAAGGAGTAAGAGTTGTTTTCTGAAACCGAGCATGGATTTGGTTGATTGACCTTGCTGGTCCTCAACGGATGAGTCCATGGCTCTTTTATATGGATCTATTGGTTGATCTTGCTGATCTTCAACGGAGATTCCATTTTGATTGTATTGCCGAGTACTATGAGCTACGAACCATCAAAAAGGCCCCTGAGTGGATAGGTGGTGAGCGTTCTAGTTTGCCAATGATGCCATAGGTACACCGATTGAGGAATGATTGGAAATTATGATTCAACCAGAGATTTTAAGGATTATGATCAGTGACACTGATTCTCTGAAAAAGGCAATTTTATATTGGGTGTGTAAGTGGTGTGACTAGTTTTAAGTTTGCATGAATATCTGGCTAGGGGGCTTGGGAACTCTTTTCCCTGGTACTCGGGACAAAACCTAACCAAATTCTTAATTGGATCCCATCACTACAGTGGTTGGGCGGTTGGCTAACCCATGGGACTGGATGGGGCTGGACTGATGGATCCATAAAATGAGACTCAATTCTGTTATAGTACGATAGATGAAGTAAATCCTGGATAGTAATTGTTCTATGGAGAAAGAATCAACGGATGTGCCTCTCGATGGGAAAAAAAGCTTTAGTTTCTATGATCCAAGTGCAAGTTTCTTCCTTGATCTGACCAAGTGACTCACAAGTTCGGTCGGATCAGTTTGGTCAGTAATGACCCTGAGACTACGTTCAAGTACAAATATCTTGGAGGAATCGTCCCTGCTTCCTAGTAGGGGAAAGTTTTTTCGGGTTCGGTTTTTAAAGAACCAAGGGATTAGTCTCTTTTCTGGATATCCGTGGGCGAGGCCCCGAGTGAGGGACCCCGTCCCACGCAAGAAGTGCTACTTCCACTGCTAGCACCCCCGAATCCACCGTTGCGCAGAGGGGGCAAGGATCTTTCAGGGTAAAACACAACCAAATCTTTATAAAGGAATCCCACCAATACAGTGGTCGAGTGGTTGGCTAACCCATGGGCCAGATGGGGTTAGGCTAGATCGGAGGATTCCTGTGAAACAACTAAATACGATTAGTTACGTTAATTAGAATAAATCCTGAGAAGACCTTGTTTTGTGGGAGGGGATCAACGACGGTTGTGCCTCGTAAAAGAGGAAAAAAGTGGTAATTCCATGGACCATTTTCACGTCTCTTCTTGATTTGACCATGTGACTTCAAGTTCGATCAGATCAGTTTAACTAGCTGACTTTAACTCGTTAGAATAATTCCCCCTTTAGAATATTTTTCCATGGCGGAATCGCCCTAGCCTTTTGGGCGAGGGGAGTTTTTCTAGCCCCGGTTTCGGAGGGGGGACCGCCCGAGCTAGCCTCTCGTCCGGACATCTGCGCGGCGGGTGAGGCCTCGAGTGTGGATCCCACGGGAGGCCAACGCCGCTTCCGCCCCGTCGGAGCCCTGGAGGGGGGATCTCACAGGTGATATCAGAGCTTTCTTGAAAGCTAATAAGGATAAGCGAATTCTTATCAGAAATTGATAATGAAAAACTCAGAAAAAACATTTTCATATTGTATTTTCATTTCGTAATCTTCATTAATGAAGAATTTTTAATTAAAGAAATTGTTTTTATAGATGGAAGTTCCATACTTACGTGGTGTTCCTGACCTCACCTAGTTACAAGACATGACTGCGTTCGCCTTCGAGCATCTCATCTCTTCCGCTACAACTCAAACGAGCCGAGCAAGACTCGCACGCCATTTTGAGGATCTATATTTTCCTGACCTAGCGGAGAGACGGCAGCACAAGTGGTTTGCAGGGCAGTATGTCCATGCCTCTTGCGACTAGCATGTGATGCTAAGGTAGAACCTCTCATTGGCCATGATTCTGATGAAGCTAAAAGTGATACATGGTGTCATTTTATATCACTATAGATGGGAATGTAACTGACTGCCAGATCAGAGTTTTACCTTTGGGAGTTTTTGATAGAATCCTTGGAATGGATTGGCTCTACAAAAATCAAGCTGACATCCACTGTCACAATGGAACCATTTCCTTCCGTGACCTTCATGGGAACAAAGTTCAAGGAACTGGAATTTTCAGATCCCTAGATCTCCAATTAGTAAAATCTTCTAAGTTACTGAAAGGACTTAGAAAGAAGCAGCTCATTTATGTTGTCAAAACGAATCCAGTAAATATAAAGTTAAAGGCTAAAGAACCAGAATGGTTAAGTGAGTATGATGCCTCCAATTCGCGAAGTAGATCATGTGATAGAATTGACCCCCAGAGCTCAGCCCCAGTAGCCCAGCACACGTACAAAATGCTAGTCTCTGAAGCCATTGAACTCAAGGAACAGCTTAGGCAGTTGTTAGAACAAGGGTCTGTAAGACACAATGTTTCACCTTGGGGAGCGCCAGTTCTCTTTCAGAAAAAGAAGGATGAAAGGTTAAGACTCTATGTGGATAACAGAGGTCTCAATCAGCTGCTGACAATTAAGAATAAGTATCATATCCCTAGAATTGATGAGCTTCTAGACAGGCTAAGTGGAGCCTAGATCTTCACAAAGATAGATCTCAAATCAGGGTATTAGCAGATCAGGATTAATGAGCAAGATATCCCGAAGACAGCCATCAATACTCGCTATGGGCACCATGAATTTACAGTCATGCCATTTGGATTGACAAATGCCCCAACTACATTCAATTGCCTAATGCAGGACATTCTTAGAGAATACTTGGATGATTTTGTTCTTGTTTTCTTTGATGATATTCTAATTTACTCAAAGAATGCAGTTGACCATGAAGCTCACGTCCGTAAAGTTATTGAGATTCTAAGGAAGCATCAACTCTTTACAAAAAAGAGCAAATGCACTTTCTCTACCGACCATGTTGAATACTTGGGCTTCCTGGTATCCAAAGATGGAATTTCTCCTCTAGATTCCAGAAAAGTCCAAGCAGTCATAGATTGGCCTGAACCAAAGACAGTGAAAGAAGTCAGAGGATTCTTGGAATTAATTGGTTGGTATAGAATTTTTATACCTAAGTATGCTCTCATAGCTTCCCTCCTGACAAATCTTCTCAAGAAGAATACCCCGTTTCAATGGTCTGCCAGGTGTCAGAGCGCTTTTGATAAGCTGAAGACCGCCTTGGTAACCAATCCCGTTCTGAAGTTACCAAATTTCTCTCTACCCTTTGAGGTAGTAAACTGATGCCAGTGGTTTTGCCCTAGGAGGTGCACTTATGCAGGAAGGTCGTGCAGTGGCCTATGAATCCCAAAAACTCAAAACGCATGAGAGAAATTATGATGTCCACGACAACCTGGAGCTACTTGCAGTAGTCTATGCCCTGAAGTTGTGGAGACATTACTTACCTACTGGGTCAAAGATTCACTTTGATGACAGATCATCAGAGCTTAGAGTGGATTTTCACTCAAAAGGATCTCAACATGCGCCAAAGAAGGTGGATACAGACCCTCCAGGAATTTTATTTTGAAATCAAGTATCGCCCAGGCAAAGAAAAGATGGTAGCAGATGCCCTCAGTAGAAAAGCCTCCTTGTTTGCTTGCGATCACAGTGGTGTCAAATCCATTGATTGAAGCAAGAGAGAAGATCATGCACGATAGATTCTTTGGTCCTATTGCTACCCTACTTATGCAGGAAAGCAAAACTCCTCCTCAGGAGTTGAACCTACTTCAAGGGTACAGCCTGGATGAAGGAATTATGTATTACAATAGCCGGCTATGCATTCCCACAATGATGAGGGAACGAAGGGTCAAATTCTGAATGAAGCCCATGACAGCCTTATAGAGCAGGACATCCAGGTTTGATCAAGACCTACATGTCTATAAAGAAAAGCTTCTTTTGGCTTGGACTAAAAAAGGATGTACTTAACCATGTACGTCAATGCCTGATATGTCAAAAGTTAAAGCAGAGAGAGTAAAAATGCCTGGGAAGTTACATCCATTAGACATCCCTCAAATGAAGTGGGAATGTATCAGTATGGATTTTATTATTGAACTACCTTCACTGCAATCACGTTACAACTGCAGTGGATGTGGCCAGAGTGTTCCTCAAGGAAATCTTCAGATTGCATGGCCTACCCAAGAGAATAATAAGTGATTTAGATCCCAAGTTCACATCAAGATTCTGGACTACATTCTTCAAAACAGTAGAGGAACTTTCTTGGATCTCAGCACAGCTTACCACCCTGGTCAAACCAAAAGGGTGAACCAAGTAATCGAACTGTGGCAAGGAACCCAAGAAGTGGCTAAGCTATCTGCACCTAGTTGAGTTCGCCTACAATGCTTGTTATCACAGAAGTATCGGGATGAGCCCTTCCAAAGCTCTGTATGGACAAGACTGCCTAACGCCATTAACTTGGTCCAACCAACCCATTGATTAGAGTCGAGATGTCCAGACAGATGCTTGATGACATGGAGCACTAGAGGCCATCAATTCACAAAGATATAAAAGCTACCCAGGATAGACAGAAGCAGTATGCAGATAAAAATTTGAAGAAGAAAATATGGTCTTCATTCCAGTACACCCCAAAAGAAGTTCTCTATCTCTTGGAAAGTATAAAAAGTTATCCCCCAGATATACTGTGGGCCATATCTGATTTCAAAGAAAGTAGCTGACTTAGCCTATGAACTTCTTCTACCTTCTCATCTCAAAGTACATAATGTATTTCATGTCAGCCTACTTAAAAAGTATGTACCGAGCCCGAATCATGTGCTTAGTGATGAACTCTTAACTTCTTCAACCCAAGGGCTGATGGAACTCCAACCTGGAGAAATCCTTGATGTTCGAGAGAAGGTTCTCAGGAAAAGAATTTTGAGAGAATTATTATTCAAATGGAAAAAGTATGTACCGAGTCCGAATCATGTGCTGTACCGAGCCCGAATCATGTGCTTAGTGATGAACTCTTAACTTCTTCAACCCAAGGGCTGATGGAACTCCAACCTGGAGAAATCCTTGATGTTTGAGAGAAGGTTCTCAGGAAAAGAATTCTGAGAGAATTATTATTCAAATGGAAGTTCTATCCTTTTGAAGATGCCACCTGGGAGAAAGAAGCCGATCTAATGGGGGATTACCCCCAGTTTGCAAGATGAGGACATATCATGTTTTTCAAGTGGGAGAGAATGTAAGATTCCTCCCCAGCCCCTCAGGATGTCCAGTATCTTCCCCTTGTAATCAATCCACTTTTCAGAATAATAAAAGATCTTGTTTTTAGTTGTTTTGGCCTAGAGAGAGTAAATGTTCTAGAGAGAGATAATTTGGTTTTTAGATATCTTTGGATGAAAAAATATCCTTATTAAACTAAATTCTCCCAAAACAGAAGTTTAAAAAGAAATTCCTAAGGTGCATTAGAAAAAAATTATAATATGTACAAAAGACCTTAGTCTAAGGGTCCAAAATTTTTAAAAATTTTGGATTAAGGTACTGAGGGACCAATAAGATTAATCCAAATGTAGGGGAGGAGATAAATTAAAGAATAAAAGAGTAAACCCCCCCTAAAAATGAGTAAATACTCACATAAGATGAAGAGTGGACTAAGGACCAAAGAAAACATTTAAAAAACTGAATTTTGACACCTCTTCGATTGGGGATTCCCCCTCATGAAGTAGGCATCTTTTTTCTTATCATTACCCCCAATTTTAAATCAATTAAATGAGATATTTCATCTCTCCTCTCTCTCCTATTTCAAGTCTAGTTCCAAAAAGTAAGCTGAACTGACCCAAAAATGGTCAAAATTTGACCAAATTGATCTAAAAAATTCTAGAATCAGTTTGCTTGGTTTGAGGCTCACTTTTTCCTATAAATACAAGCCTCCCCCTTTGTAAAATCTCAATATTGTTTATGCACTGTTACTCTACTCCTACCCAGAGCCAATTACATTGAATTTTCTTCTTAATTCAATTATTTTTGGCTTAATCCTCTCCAAAGTAATTGGTGGCCACTCTTGCTTCAAACAATAGTAGAACCCTCAATCCCTCAAGCCAAAGGAAAGCTTACACGCTCCATGTAAGCTTATTTTTCTTACTTTTAATTTTAAATTTATGGTTTTCTTGATTTTCTTGTTTTATAGTTGATTGAAGTAAATTCTAATGCTATGCCTTGATGAAAAGGCCACCCCCTTTTCTTCTTTACAAATCACCCTTTCTTTATCCTAAAATGATTAACAAAAAAATTAATTAAACTTTTCTTATTGTTTACTCTCTTGGAAATTAAAAATTGTGTAGATTAGAATGCTAGACATCTAATTGGGGTTAATATAAGTTGAAAATAGAATGATAAAAATGAGAAATGGTTAGCCATACAAAGGAGGTTATGGTAAAATTTTCTAGAATTTTGTGGAAAAGAAAGTTTATTTTTATGTTATTCCAAAAAAGCAACTCCCACCATTTGTGCATTCTAAAAGAAATATTCTAATTTACTCCATGTACATATTCACCTATAAAAATTCATGGATATCATTGATATTAATGATTAAAATTGATTTCTATGCATAAAAAGATGCATATTGAAAATGTTTTTATTATAAAAGTGTTATTTTCATTGAATTTAATTTCTATGCATAGAAAGATGAATAATGGATTTTTTATTATTATAAAAGTGTTATTTTTATTGAATTTAATTTCTATGCATAGAAAGATGCATAATGGAATTTTTTTATTATTATTAAAGTGTTATTTTCATTGAATTTAATTTCTATGCATAAAAAGATGCATAATGGAATTTTATTATTATTATTAAAGTGTTATTTTCATTGAATTTAATTTCTATGCATAGAAAGATGCATAATGGAAATTTTCTTATTATAAAAGTGTGATTTTCATTGAATTTAATTTCTATGTATAGAAAGATGCATAATGGAACATTTTTTTATTATAAAAGTGTTATTTTCATTGAATTTAATTTCTATACATAGAAAGATGCATAATGGAAAATGTTTTTATTATAAAAGTGTTATTTTCATTGAATTTAATTTCTATGAATAGAAAGATGCATAATGGAAAATGTTTTTATTATAAAAGTGTTATTTTCATTGAATTTAATTTTTATGCATAGAAAGATGCAAAATGGAAAATTTTTTTATTATAAAAGTGTTATTTTCATTGAATTTAATTTTTATGCATTGAAAGATGCAAAATGGAAATTGTTTTATTATAAAAGTGTTATTTTCATTAAAATTGATTTTTATGCATAGAAAGATGCATAAAGGATTTTTTTTAAATTTAAAAGTGTTATTCCTATTGAATTTGATTTTATGCATAAAAGGATTTTCTTTTATATAAAAGTGTTATTCCCATTAAAGTTTATTTTTATGCATAAATAGATGCATAAAGAATTTTTATATTAAAATTAGAATTCTCTTTAATTCTATGTTTAATTTCTATGAGTATTTGATAAATGAATAAGTAAATACCCTAAGAGAGAAATTTCTATCGTTTTATATTCACGGATTGTAAAGAGAAAATTCAAAAAATCTATCAAGCTTGAAATATTTAAGTAAATGATTAATTCATTCCTCATTGGAATTCGTAACTAATTTAGAAATCAGTTAAGTGAATACTCAACGAAAGAAATTCAGTAAAATAGTAACTGAAATATCACCTTTTTTGAGAAAGATAGTTTAGGAAAAATCCTATCAGACTCGAACCTTGAATCAGACTATGACGAAGACCAAGACCAAACTCTTTCGTCAGTTTCAAGGAAAGAAGATGTGACGAGTTTAGGAAAATACACTCAAGTCTCCCGCCAAATCTAAAACTAAGTTTGAGACCCTTTGAATTGATCTGTAGAGATCAAGGTTACATAATTCGAGGAATTCTGTTACGAAATTCAGAATTACGATCAAGAAGTTTTGGGGATACTGATTCAAGAAATACTCCTTGTATTTAAATGAAAATCAAACTAAAAATTGGCAGAGAAACCCTATTTTCTTAAAGGACTATTTTACGCCAGAATGAGGGAGCATTTGGTATGTGTTTTTCTAAGGGAAGTTCAGTTGCAACAGCTCGGGGGGAGTGTTCAAAGGATAGCTCAGGCGACAAAGCCTGCCTAGGTCTTCACCAGCCACGGTACGGTTAAAATGGTGCACTTCCGGTGGTACGATGGACGAGGGCCAACAAAGCGGCCTCTGAGTGAAGTGCCAGGACACCTAAGGAGGATCCTGGAGGGTTTTGACCAGGCGATGCAAGCACGGGCTCGCGGTTCCTAGGACACCCATGCATATGTCGTTGGAAGGTATGTATGATGGACAAATGATTATTGTAATCTGTATACTGGATCTCGTTGCTGGATGAGCTGGTTTCAACGGAGAGTCCAGAGTGATTCTATTTTTTGAGAAACATGGGACTAGATGGAAATTTTGAGTTATGACATCTGTAACCAATAACTATTTGTCAATGGATTGTTTTATAAGTTAAAGTTTTAAGAGGAGTGTATGCATATTTGTAATCGAAAGCAAAAGTTAAGAAAGGCATTCAATTATGGGTGGGTGAGTAATTGTCTGGTTCTACCGATTCCAGTGGTTGGCCCATGGGCTCTGCCCATGGGCCAAATAGCTAGAATCAGTGGACTTTTAATATTAAAATTGAAATAATAGGAATACGCTTAGAACTCGAGTAGTTAAATAAACTTGAAGACTTTCTCAAATGAATATATCAACGACTGTGCGTGATTTCAGTTAGGAAAAAAGCGTTGATTTCTTCAAGTTAAGTCTGTAATAGTTTTCCTTCTATCTGGTTTAATTAGGTGAAGGATAGTTTAGTCTCTTGACCCGTTAAGAAAATTCGTTAAGAAAATAAAAAAGGTGGAATCGTCCCCATTTTCCAGGCAAGGAAAATTTTTTCGGTTTCGGTTTCGGAATGACCACTAGATTAGTCTCATGTCCGGACATTCGTGGGCGAGGCCCCGAGTGGGAAACCCTACCCCGCACAAGAGGAAGCTACTTCCGCTGCTATCAACTGGGAATCCGGAGGGGGCAGATAGTGGTGTCCTCCAACACACAACCTGCATCCGCACTAAGCTTGCCATTTGATCTAATGGCATTGAGATTGGCTTACAACCAGCCATCCCATCCTTGGAGAACATGTCCAATACATACTATCTCTGGACAACCAGTGTGTGAATGACCTCAATGCCCAAAAAGTAGTGCATATCTCCCAAATCCTTCATTTCAATATTCCTTTTGAGAAGACTTTTCACATGCTCAATCTCTTCCAAGTTGTCACCCCCAACAATAAGATCATCTACATAGATGGTGATCATCTACATAGATGGTGATGATCATAATACCCTTATCACTCTTGCGCACATACAAAGAGTGGTCTGCATCTGCCATATGAAAACCAATAGTGAAAAGATACTCAGCAATCATGCCATGCTCATGGAGCTTGCTTCATCCCATACAAGGCCTTACAATGCTTACATACATAATCTGGGTGACCTATATCCTCAAAACCAGGTGGCTGATCCATATACAACTCTTCTTGCAAGTCACCATGTAAGAACGTATTTTTTACATCCATCTGATGTAAAAACTAGTCTTTAGCTACAACCACTGCAATTACATCTCTCACAGTTGCCATCTTTGCAACCAGGGCAAACGTCTCCTCATAATCAATCCCATGTGTTTGCGCATATAGTTTGGCTACCAATCTAGCCTTGTACCTCCTTATGCTACCATCACTATTATTTCACCTTATACACCCACTTACATCCAATAGCTTTCTTGCCTTTAAGCAATGGCACCAAATCCCAAGTCTCATTTCCATACAATGCATCCATCTCTTTATCCATAGCTTTCTCCCAATACACATTTCCAACAATAACCTCATCAAAACATGTGGACACTACAACCTGCACAACTTTTCCCATATAAACATAGTGATGTGCCACATAACCATCGTAAGTCAACCTTTGCATAGGGTTTTTGACTCTTCCAGATCTTTGTAACTTTGCATTCATGGCTTCCAAAGTCTTCTTTACACACCAGGTGTCTTCATTGTTGGAATCCCAAGCTCCTCATCAAGGCTCATCTCTGAGCCACTAGACTCTCCATCAATAAAGGAATGCCCTGCAAAAATATCAGGCATACCAAGGGGCTTAACCACTCTCTTTGCCTTTATGTGATGTACCAACTACATATCTAGGACTGGTATTATGACACAGTCTGCCACTCCATGGTCTATCAATAGCACCCCTCCACATGAGGACTCTCTTGGTCCACTCAATGACTGTGATTGTTGTTGACTTGCATCCACATTGTAGAGATAGAATACTTTGAGGTCTAGCTCTACCATGTGGTGGAGCTAGAATTGCATTTCAGGTCTAGCTCTACCATGTGGTGGAGCTAGAGTCGTAGAGGTAGAAAGCTTTGAGGTCTAGCTCTACCATGTGGTAGAGCAATAATGCATTGATATAGCTGTGTTCCATACACATCAACAAAACCATTTACTCCTCCAAGAAGAGACCTACTTCACATGACAATAACCAAGGAGCTAGAATTGCATTTGATCGAGCTCTACCATGTGGTAGAGCTATATTCTACCTAGACCACATCATAAAGCTAGAATGCTTTGTGGTCTAGCTCTACCATGTGGTGGAGCTAGAATTGCATTCTTCTAGCTCTACCATGTGGTAGAGCTAGACTTCAATGAATGTAACGGGCTGAGGTTGAATGTAACTGTGGTAGAGCTGTATTCTACCTAAACCAAATTGTAGAGATAGAATGCTTTGAGGTATAGCTCTACCATGTGGTGGAGCTAGACTTCAATGAATGTAACGGGCTGAGGTTGAATGTAACTGTGGTAGAGCTGTATTCTACCTAAACCACATTATAGAGATAGAATTGCATTTGAGGTCTAGCTCTACCATGTGGTGGAGCTAGTGTAAGATTCCTCCCCCAACCCCTTTTTGATGTCTAGTATCTTCCCCTATAATCAATTCCTCTTCAAAAATATAAAGACATTGTTTCTAACTGTTTTAGCCTAGAGAGAGAAAATTATTCTAGAGAGAGAATATTCAGATTATGAATATTTTTGGATAGAAAAATAACTCCTCTTATTAAAATAAGCTCCCCTGAAACAGAAATTCAAAAAGAATTTTCCAATGTGCAATTGGAATCAATTGGAAATGGGTATAAAGGACCTTAGTCTAAAGGTCTAGATTTTCAGAAATTTTTGGATTATGGTCCAATTAAGGTTCCTATGGGCCAATAGCATCAATCCATGTGTAGGGAGGAGATAAATCCAATTTGTAAAAGAAGATAAGATGAAGAGTTGAAAATGTATAAGGTTTACTAGTAAAAAACTATGAGTAATATCAAAAAAATGAGATAAATTGAGTATCCAAAAATGAGTAAATGCTCACATAAGATGAAGAGTTGAAAATGTACAAGGTTTACTAGTAAAAAACTATGAGTAATATCAAAAAAATGAGATAAATTGAGTATCCAAAAATGAGTAAATGCTCACATAAGATGAAGAGTTGAAAATGTACAAGGTTTATTAGTAAAAAACTATGAGTAATATCAAAAAAATGAGATAAATTGAGTATCCAAAAATGAGTAAATGCTCACATAAGATGAAGAGTTGAAAATGTACAAGGTTTATTAGTAAAAAACTATGAGCAATATTAAAAATATGAGATATTTTGGGTATAATCATTCCATTTTGACACATATGTAAGGAAGGGGAGTTCTTTAAAGGAGGTGCATATTTCACATGCTTGAATGAGTTTTAAACTCATGAATAATGTGATATTTTTATCTCTCATCTCTCTTGAACCAAACCAAATCAAAATGGAACCAAACCGAATCAAAAAGTAACCAAACTAGGTCCAAATCTAGTCCAAATTCAACCAAATTGACTTGGAAAATTCTAGAATCAGTTTGTTTGGTTAAGAGCTCAATTTTTCCTATAAATAGAAGCCTTCCCTTGTTGAAAAAAATATAGTGTCTTATGCATTGTTACTCTACTCCACCTAAGCCAAGAACTGTGAATTCTTTAATAATTCACTAGTTTTTGACACTTCTCTCTTTCTTCAATCTCCATTGGTGGCTCCATCAACATACTAAACCAATTGATTGGTTGGGGGCCTCTACCGTGAATAAAGAATCAAGCAAATTATAAGGTAAGTATAGTGAATTTTGATCTTTTCTATAATTTCTCAATGATTCTCTCTTCTCAACCCCTCTCAAGCTTGAGAAGCTTAATTGGTATGGTTTTTGAAATGCTATTGAAGTTAATTAATTAATGATAGTAAAGAATTATATAAATTTTTATTTATGTTTAATTCTAATGGTTTTTTCTCTCTCTCACTTAAGAAATGTTCATACTCCATGACCCATTCTCAATCCAAATGAAGCTTTTCATAAAGCTTTTTCTTAATCCAAGATTAATCTATGCTTGAGAATAAATTAATATTTTTTTAAATCTATGCTTTTAGTTTATGATTATTTTTTATTTAATCCATTAAGGGTTAATGATCCAATTAGGGATCATTCTAATCATTCCCTTAAAGATAACCTATCTTTTAAAATAATTGAGATTTATTAGTTATAGTAGCGGAGCTATGGCAAAATTTTATAAAAATATACACATAAAATAATTTCATTCAAAGCATGAAAAGAGGATTTCCTACCATATTCTAGGAACTATCATCCTAGATTAATTAAAAGAATTTTATTATGCATGGAGATGTGGATGTTTGCATATAGATGTAGATGTATGGATGTGAGTGTGAATGTGGATGTGAATGTATGCATGGAGATGTGGATGTATGCATGTAGATGTAGATGTATAGATGTGGATGTGATTGGAGATGTGGGTGTATGCATGTAGATGTAGATGTATAGATGTGGATGCGATTGGAGATGTGGATGTATGCATGTAGATGTAGATGTATAGATGTGGATGTGAATGGAGATGTGGATGTATGCATGTAGATGTAGATGTATAGATGTGGATGTGAATGTGGAGGTGGATGTATGCATGTAGACGTAGATGTATGGATGTGAGTGTGAATGTGGATGTGGATGTATGCATGGAGATGTGGATGTATGCATATAGATGTAGATGTATAGATGTGGATGTGATTGGAGATGTGGAAGTATGCATGTAGAAGTAGATGTATAGATGTGGATGTAAATGGAGATGTGGATGGATGCATGTAGATGTAGATGTATAGATGTGGATGTAAATGGAGATGTGGATGGATGCATGTAGATGAAGATGTATAGATGTGGATGGGAATGTGGAGGTGGATGTATGCATGTAGATGTAGATGTATAGATGTGGATGTGAATGTGGAGGTGGATGTATGCATGTAGATGTAGATGTATGGAGGTGAATGTGAAAATAGATGTATGGATGTAGATGTGGATGTATGGATGTGAAGGTGAATGTGGATGTGGATGTATGCATGGAGTTATGGATGTATGCATGTAGATATGAATGTATGCATATAGAGGTGGATGTATGGATGTGAATGTGGATGTAGATGTGGATATATGTATGGATGTGAATGTGGATGTAGATATGGATATATGTATGGATGTGAATATATGTGGATGTAGATATGGATATATGTATGGATGTGAATGTGGATGTAGATATGGATATATGTATGTGATGTGAAGGAATCTGAAGTGAGGAGATGAAAAATGATGTGATTGGATGAGTACACATATAAATGGAATGTGGAATAAGTAATGTGGGTTGATGGGGGATAATGTGGAAAAATGAGAGTTAATATAGAAACTGTAATTATAAATGCTGTTTGTAAATGACTGTTTTATGTCAAGAATGCTGGGGAAGCATTTTGACCGTCTTGTGATTAAGGTCATGATGATAAAGTTGCAACTGCTGACAGAGAGTCAATGGAGGACGTCTCGCGTAGCAAGGTCGACCGAGGTCTTGACCAGCCTCGGTTTGATTAAAATGGTGAGCTTCCGGTACGGTGGATGAGGGGCCAAGGAAGCGGCCTATGAGTGAAGCGCTAGGTCACCTGCGAAGGATCCTAGAGGGTGCTGACCATACGGTGCTCGGGCTCTGGGTCGCCTAGGATACCCACGCGTGCGTCGAGGAAGATATTGGAACAAGGAGTAAGAGTTGTTTTCTGAAACCGGGCATGGATCTGGTTGACTGACCTTGCTGGACCTCAACGGATGAGTCCATGGCTCTTTATATGGATCTGTTGGTTGATCTTGCTGATCTTCAACGAGAGTCCATCTTGATAAGTGATTATATTACCGAGTATTATGGGCTAGGAACTAGGAAACGGCCCCTGAGTGGACAGGTGGTGAGCGTCCTAGTTGCCAATGATGCCATAGATACTCTGATGAAGGAATGACGGGAAAATTAAGAATCAACCGGATAAATTGGAAGATGGTGATCAGTGATACCATGGTTTTATTAAAGGATTGTTTTAAAACTGGTTGAATCTGTGAAAAGGCAATTTCATATTGGGTGCGTAAGTGGTGTGACTAGTTTTATTTTGCATGAACTTCCGGCTAGGGGGCCTTGGAACTCTTTTCCTTGGTACCCGGGACAAACCTAACCAAATTCTTAATTGGATCCCATCACTATAGTGGTTGGGCGGTTGGCTAACCCATGGAATTGGATGGGGTTAGGCTGGACTGATGGATCCGTAAATTGAGACTCAAACTTTTGTTTTTACGATAGATAAAATAAATCTCGGACAGTAATTGTTCTATGGATAGGAATCAACGGCTGTGCCTCTTGAATGGGGAAAAAAGCGTTGATCCCAATGATCCAAGTGCAAGTTTCTTCCTTGATCTGACCAAGTATCTTATAGATGCAATTGGATCAGCTTGATGAGAAATGATCTTGACTACGTTAGAGTAAAAAGTTATCTAGGTGGAATTGCCCGTGCTTTTCGGTAAAGGAAGTTTTTCTGGGTTCGGTTTTGGAACAACCGACGGATTAGTCTCTTATCCGGATATCCGTGGGTGAGGCCCCGAATGTGGACCCCTGTCCCGCGCGAGAAGTGCTACTTCCGCTACTAGTATCCTGAATCTGTTGCTCGGTGGGAACAGGGATCTTACAGCTAGAGACGTAGAGGTAGAAAGCTTTGAGGTCTAGCTCTACCATGTGGTAGAGCAAGAATGCATCGATCTAGCTGTGTTCCATACACATCAACAAAACCAATTACTCCAAGAAGAGACCTACTTCACATGACAAGAACCAAGGAGCAAGAATTGCATTTGATCTAGCTCTACCACGAGGTAGAGCTGTATTCTACCCAGACCACATGGTAGAGCTAGAATGCTTTGAGATCCAGCTCTACCATGTGGTGGAGCTAGAATTGCATTTGAGGTCAAGCTCTACCATGTGGTAGAGCTAGACTTCAACGAATGTAATCGGCTGAGGTTGAATGTAACTGTGGTAAAGCTATATTCTACCTAAACCACATTGTAGAGATAGAATGCTTTGAGGTCTAGCTCTAGCATGTGGTGGAGCTACAATTGCATTTGAGGTCTAGCTCTACCATGTGGTGGAGCTAGAATAGTAGAGGTAGAAAGCTTTGAGGTCTAGCTCTACCATGTGGTAGAGCAAGAATGCATCGATCTAGCTGTGTTCCATACACATCAACAAAACCAATTACTCCAAGAAGAGACCTACTTCACATGACAAGAACCAAGGAGCTAGAATTGCATTTGATCTAGCTCTACCACGTGGTAGAGCTGTATTCTACCTAGACCACATCGTAGAGCTAGAATGCTTTGAGGTCCAGCTCCACCATGTGGTGGAGCTAAAATGCATTCTTCTAGCTCTACCATGTGGTAGAGCTAGACTTCAATGAATGTAACCGGCTTCGGTTCAATGTAACTGTGGTAGAGCTATATTCTACCTAAACCACATTGTAGAGATGGAATGCTTTGAGGTCTAGATCTACCATGTGGTGGAGCTATAATTGCATTTGAGGTCTAGCTCTACCATGTGGTAGAGCAAGAATGCATCGATCTAGCTGTGTTCCATACACATCAACAAAACCAATTACTCTAAGAAGAGACCTACTTCACATGACAAGAACCAAGGAGCTAGAATTGCATTTGATCTAGCTCTACCACGTGGTAGAGCTGTATTCTACGTAGACCACATCGTAGAGCTAGAATGCTTTGAGGTCCAGCTCTACATGTGGTGGATCTAGAATTGCATTTGAGGTCTAAGCTAGAATTGCAATTTATTTAACGTGGTAGAGCTGTATCCAACCTAGACCACATCGTAGAGCTAGAATGCTTTGAGGTCTAGCTCTACCATGTGGTGGAACTAGAATTGCATTTGAGGTCTAGCTCTACCATGTGGTAAAGCTAGAATGCATTGTATGCATCTTCTTATGCACATTGTATGCATCTTCTTATGCATAACTTTATTTTAAATGAAAAGTGACACATTTGAATTAAAAACCAATCTTTTATGCATCTTCCTATGCATAAAATCAAAATTGATGAGAATAACTCTTTTGAACTAAAAATAGATTTCTTTATGCATCTTTCTATGCATAAAATTAAAATTGATGAAAATAACTCTTTTGAATAAAAAAAAGATTTCTTTATGCATCTTTCCATGCATAAATCCAATTTAGTAGGAATTACACTTTTAGAATAAAAGAATTTTTCTTATGCATCCTATTTATGCATAAAATCATTTATGATAAAAATCACTCTTTTAATATAAAAAATTATCTTGTATGCATATGATTATGCATACAATCATTTATGAAGAAAATCACTCTTTTAAGATAAAAGAATTTCTTTTATGCATCTAGTTTATGCATAAAATCATTTATGATGAAAGTAACACTTTTATAAAAAAAATAATCTTTTATGCATACTTCTATGCATGAGAATCAAATATGATAAAAGTAACACTTTTATAATAAAATAATATTCTTTTATGCATACCTTTATGCATGAAAATCAAATATGATAAAAGTAACACTTTTACAATAAAATAA
This sequence comes from Cibotium barometz, assembly GCF_041138505.1. Lineage (NCBI taxonomy): Eukaryota > Viridiplantae > Streptophyta > Polypodiopsida > Cyatheales > Cibotiaceae > Cibotium > Cibotium barometz. The sequence goes on along the minus strand of NC_141096.1, from coordinate 36,474,335 downwards.
TAATCTTTTATGCATACCTCTATGCATGAAAATCAATTATGATAAAAGTAACACTTTTACAATAAAATAATAATCTTTTATGCATACCTCTATGCATAAAAATCTTTTATGCATACCTCTATGCATGAAAATCAATTATGATAAAAGTAACACTTTTACAATAAAATAATAATCTTTTATGCATGCCTCTGCATGAAATTCAAATATGATAAAAGTAACACTTTTACAATAAAATAATAATCTTTTATGCATGCCTCTATGCATGAATTTCAAATATGATAAAAGTAACACTTTTATAATAAAATAATAATCTTTTATGCATACCTCTATGCATGAAAATCAATTATGATAAAAGTAACACTTTTATAATAAAATAATAATCTTTTATGCATACCTCTATGCATGAAATTCAAATATGATAAAAGTAACACTTTTACAATAAAATAGTAATCTTTTATACATACATCTATGCATGAAAATTAAATATGATAAAAGTAACACTTTTACAATAATAAAAGAAAATTATTCCTTTATGCCTAAAAATCTATTTTGATGAAAGTAACACTTTCATAATAAAAGAAAAGTATTCCTTTATGCATAAGAATAATAATAATCAATATGCATCTTCTATGCATGAAAATGACATTTTTAGAGTATAGAAGTGATAGGAATTACTCTTTTAGCATAATAGAAGATAATTCTTATTTCTAAAAATTTTGCCATAACCTCCTTTGTATGGCTGACCATTTTTCAAAATTTTCTACTTAATTTTGTCTTAAAAAATTAACTCTAATTGATTTAAAGTAATCTATACTAAATTTTCTACTTAATTTTGTCTTAAAAAATTAACTCTAATTGATTTAAAGTAATCTATACTAATCAAAATTCACTTATAAAAGAGAAAACATTATAAAAAGTTTAATTCCAACAATCTTCACTTAACTAGGATAAATAAGGGTTGATTCTAAGAAGAGAGAGGGGAAAAGCCTTTCGATCAAGGCATAACATCCATTTATCACTTCAAACAATCATAAACATTAGAAAAACATAAAATCAATAAGAAAAAATACAAGAATCTCTACTTACATAATTTCTTGGAGCTTTCCTTTGGCTTGATGGTTGGTTTGAGGGTTCAACTCTTGTTTGTAACAACCAATCTTTGGAAGAGGAAAATGTCAAAAACTAGTGAATTAATAATAAATTCACAGTTCTTGGCTTGGGAGGAGCAGAGTAACAGTGCATAAAACACTATTAAGTTTTAACAAAGGGAAGGACTTCTATACCATTGTACTTCATCTCGGCACTTTGTGTGAGTGTTAGTGCCTGTTTAAAGGTCGGTGGTTCAAACATATGCACATCCCATTGGATTTGCATGTCTAAACCATAAAGAAATTGCCCTCTCTTGTCCTATTAATTTTGTAACTATAAATCCAGGTGAGTGACTTTGTTGGCAAATTACCACACCTTGGTCATTCATAGCTTCCGCACCTTGGTCATGTTGGGTATATGTCGAGCAAGAGAGAAGCCATCATGATGCATTTGTTCAAAACAATTCATAGCTTCTGCACCATGGTCTTTCTAGGCATATGTTGAGCAAGAAGCTCCTCAAGCACTCGTTGTGCTTTTGCAAGATCTATACATAGATATCGTTGAATGTGAGAAGTCCAAGAAATCCCAAGAACAGCTTATGCATGGTTCAAAGTAGACATCATCCCTACTTTTCTCTCCCTGCCAAGCACGCTATCAGTCCCCAACAACCCTAGCACGTGTGGCAATAACTAAATAAGCATTATGTACTAATCTCTTATATCTATCCAACTTGTAAAGCCCATGGCTTACCACACACGCAGTAATGTCTCCATCACTATGGTCATGAACTATACACCTATCATCCACAAATTTGACCGCTAGGCTTGCCTTACTAGTAATGGCAAAGACCGACAGCAAGTTCTTTTTAATGCCTGGCATAAACAAGACTTCTAAGAGAGAAATTGTCCTACCATTTGCAATAAACAAAACAACCCTACCAACTTCTTTCATTAGATACGAGGAATTTTTTGCACATGTGATTGTTCCTCCTTGAGGAGTAGACTCACATGTGATTGTTCCTCCTTGAGGAGTAGGCAAGGACACCCTGTCGTTTTGCACCATCATAGAGAAAGGAATTTCCCAAGAAACACCCTACCTTGAAAGATCATAAATGATTTTTATGCATAAACATATGCATAAAAGATATTTTTTTATATTAAAAGTGTGATTTTCATCATAAATAATTTTTATGCATAAACATATGCATAAAAGATATTTTTTTATATTAAAAGTGTGATTTTCATCATAAATGATTTTTATGCATAAATGGGTGCATAAAAGATTTTTTTTATATTAAAAGTGAGATTTTCCTCATAAATTATTTGTATGCATAAACATATGCATAAAATACTTTTTTTATATTAAAAGTGTGATTTTCATCATAAATGATTTGTATGCATAAACATATGCATAAAAGAAATTCTTTCATGTTAAAAGAGTGATTTTCATCATAAATGATTTTTATGATGATAAAAGTGTGACTTTCATCAGAATTGGATTTTATGCATAATTAGATGCATATAGAATCTTTATAATTAAATAAGGGTTCTCCTTAATCCTTTGTTTAATTTTCGCAAAAATTGAAAAATTGAATAAGTAGATAATCTGTGAGAAGAAATGCTATCGTTTCATATTCACTAAGATGGTAATGAGAAAATTCAATTAAACTATCGAAGTCGGAGATCGAGATAAATGATTATTTTATTCCTCCATAAGAAATTCATGTTTTAGAAATCTGTAAGCAAATATTCATCGAACGAAACTTAGAAAAAGAGAAGTTGAAATAGTACCTTTGGAGAAAGATAGTTTAGGAAGAACCTTTCCAGACCCAAACTCTGATTCCGACTATTGACCTAATTCCTTCGTCAATTTCAATCAATGACGATGTGCCCAGTTCAAGAAAATGTACTCAAAATTCCCACCAAATCTGAAACTAAGTTATGACTTTTGATTTTGATCTGAGGATCAAGTTAAGAGAATTCGAGGACTCTAAAGCTAAAGCTAAGAAAGGCATTTCAATTATGAGTGGGTGAGTACTTGTTTGGATCTACCATTTCCAGTGGTAGGGTGGTGGCTAACCCATGGGCCGGATGGGGTTAGGCTGGAATCAGTGGAGTTTTAATAATCAAACTGGAAAAAATCTTAGGATTACACTAGAATTCGAGTAGCTAGTTCATTCCTTGATAAATTTCTCAATTGAGTGGATCAACGGCTGTGCCTGATCTTGATTAGGAAAAAAGCATTGAAATTACTCAGATGATCAAATTATATCAGTGATAGTTTTCTTCTATCTGGTTTATTTGGGTGAAGGATAGTTTAGAATTGATCTCGTTAGATTAAGAAAATTCAAAAGGTGGAATCGTCCCCACTTTCCGGGGATGGAAAATTTTCCCGATTTCAGTTTTCGGAGTGACCACCAGCCTAGTCTCGTGCCCGTACATTCGTGGGCGAGGCCCCGAGTGAGAAACCCTGCCCCGCGCTTGAGGGGGCTGCTTCAATTCCTGGACTCTCTCAGAGTCAGGATATGATAGCTTTTGCATTTGATCACCTCATCAACTTTGCTACGACCCGAATGAGCAGAGTGAGACTCGCTCGCCATTTTGAGAGTCTTTACTTTCCTGATCCTCTTGAGCGACGTCGGTATATGTGGTTCTGTGGAGGACAGTGTATTAACATCAGTACTGGTCAGCGTCAGAGGCTCAGGCAAAATATTTCCTTGGCCATGATTCTGATAAGACTAGGGCTTGTTCAGCACGTTCTACTCTGTGATCATTCACCCCCAGGAACTTCAGAACTTCATGCCGATTTTTTAGACTTCTTAGCCGCTTTATCCCAATAAATAGAATTAGAGCACCTCTGTGTAATGAATCGTGTGTACCATGGTATGTCTTCTTCACAGTTTCGCTTCTTTATACGATTACAAGACGCAGTGATTCTAGAGCCGAGCTGCTCTATGTACATATTGCAACTTTTATATAAATATAGAAATGTTTTCTGGAGAAAAAAAATCCCTATTGTATAAGTGATTATTTTACGGATGATCTAATAAAGAAAAATCTGTTATCAGACATATGTCATAGATCTCCAATAAGATCATTGTCTTGTTTAAGAAATTGTTTTCCAAACCTCTTAAGTCTTAGGATCTCGTGGATGATATCAAAATGAAAATTTAATAATACATAAATTTTTTGGCAGAATCATGAGACGAGGAAACCGTGGCCGTCAGCCAAACCCTCTCTCTGAAGATGACGAGCTTGACCCTGATGTTCGCAAGGCTCTTCATAGGACTAAGCCAGGACCCTTCAAAGGAGAAGGGGAGAACCTGGGCGAGGCTGTGGAGAAATGGGTGGAAGCCATGGAAGAATATTTTGACATCACAGGCTACAATGAGCAGAGCAAAATGGCTCTTGCCCAGCTGAAAATAGTGGAAACAGCCAGGGTAGCATGGAGGAACCACTGTGACACCAACCGTTTGGACAGAAATACTCGTTCCTGGAACGACCTAAAAACCTATCTAAGAAAGAGATTTTGTCCCCCTAGATTTTTGGAAATCAAAATGAACGAATTCTTAGAGCTAAAGCAGGAGAGCAAAACCATCGAGGAATATCACCAGGCCTTTGCTCTTCTACTCAAATATTCACCACCTCTAGATGAAGAACAACTCATGGCCAGGTTCATTTGGGGAATGAACGAACCCTTGGACACACTGGTCAAAAATGCCAAGCCAGTGTCCATGGCTGAAGCAGTAAGAATGGCAAAAGATTTTGCCAAAGCCTTTGTAGTAAAGGTCCCGCCAAAGCCTGCACCCTCTAACTTTAAAAGATTCCAAGCCCAGGGAAGTACTTCAAACTTTCCACCCCCGAAGAGGCAGCAAGGCCCCAATCAGAATCAGGATGCAGGAAGACTCCGAAGTGAAGGAAGACCCTTCCCCCAGAATACTTTCTTAGGAGCCCCACCTCTTTCAAGAAATCAAAGGGATGAGCTCAGAAGTGAAAACCGATGTTTTGGATGCCAGGGTTTTGGTCACCAACTGAAAGACTGCCCAACTCCTACCATGTCAAGGGGACAGGGAAGTCAAGGACCCCAAATTCAGAGACCAACCCCTTCATACCAGTCTAATAAGGGTCCGTCTCACCCAAGCCAGGGAAACCCCAGAAGAACTCTAGCTCAACCATCTGCCTCTGTCCACAGTAACCTCAGAACTCCTTCCCAGAACTGGGGGAACCAAAGAGAAAGAATTCCACCTCAGACTGCAGCAACCAAAGCAGTCACAATTTCAGATGTAGTAGAAGAGGAAAGAGGGTAGATCTTTGCTGCAATTGAAAACCAAGGACCTAACCGTCAGTTCTCAGTCATCCATACTCCAGCAAAATATCAGGGTAAGCCTTTTAAGCTTTTGATTGATTCAGGTAGTTCTCATTCATTCATTTCCCCTGGATGCTTGCATAAGCTAGTCTTAGAATAGAAATCAGGGGAACCTACACAAGTTGAATTGGCCAGTGGTGGGAAGATTCTTTTCACTTACCATGAGACAGATCTTATACAGCTCAATCTAGATGGTAATGTAACCGACTCTCAGTTCAAAGTCTTACCTCTGGGAGTTTTTGACGAGATCCTTGGAATGGATTGGCTCCACAAAAATCAAGCTGACATACACTGTCACAATGGAACCATTTCCTTCCATGACCTTCATGGGAACAAAGTTCAAGGAACTGGAGTTTTCGGATCCCCAGACCTTCAGTTAGTAAAAGCTTCTAGGTTGCTGAAAGGACTTAGAAAGAAGCAGCAAATGTATGTTGTCAAAATGAACCCAGTAGACTCAAAGCTTAAGGCTAAAGAACCAGAATGGTTAAATGAATTTGATGATCTATTCCCAGCAAAGCTAACTGAAATGCCTCCAATCCAGGAAGTAGATCATGTGATTGAATCAACCCTCGGAGCTCAGCCAATAGCCCTGCGCACGTACAAAATGCCACTTCTTGAAGCCATCAAACTCAAGGAACAGCTTAGATAGCTATTAGAATAAGGGTTTGTAAGACCCAGTGTTTCACCTTGGGGTGCGCCAGTTCTCTTTCAGAAAAAGAAAGATGGAACGCTTAGACTCTGTGTGGACTACAGAGGTCTAAATCAGAATAAGTATCCTATCCCAAGAATTGATGAGCTTCTGAACAGGCTAAATGGAGCCCAGATCTTCACAAAGATAGATCTCAAATCCAGGTATTACCAGATCAGGATCAATGATCAAGATATACCAAAAACAGCCATCAATACTCACTATGGGCATTATGAATTTACTGTCATGCCGTTCGGATTAACTACTGTCCCAGCTACATTCAATCGCCTAATGATGCAGGATATCCTCAGAAAATACTTGGATGATTTTGTTCTAGTTTTCTTCGATGACATTCTGATTTACTCAAAGAATGTAGCTGACCATGAGACTCATGCTCGAAAAGTCCTTGAGATTCTAAGAAAGCACCAACTCTTTGCCAAAAAGAGCAAATGCACTTTCTCTGCCGACCACGTTGAATACTTGGGCTTTCTAGTATAAAAGATGGAATTTCTCTAGATTTCGCAAAAGTCCAAGCAGTCATAAATTGGCCTGAACCAAAGATAGTGAAAGAAGTCAGAGGATTCTTAGGATTAACTGGTTGGTATAGAATTTTTATACCAAAGTATGCTCTCATAGCTTCCCCCCTCACTAACCTTCTCAAAAAGAATACCCCATTTCAGTGGTCTGCCAGGTGCCAGAGTGCTTTTGATAAGCTGAAGACCGCCTTGGTAACCAATCCCATTCTGAAGCTGCCAGATTTCTCTCTACCCTTTGAGGTAGTAACTGATGCAAGTGGTTTTGCCCTGGGAGGTGCACTCATGCAGGAAGGTCATGCAGTGGCCTGTGAATCCCAAAAGCTCAGAACACATGAGAGGAATTATGCTATTCATGACCTGGAATTACTTTCAGTAGTCTATGCCTTAAAGTTGTGGAGACATTACCTACTGGGAAAAAGATTCACTTTGATGATAGATCATCAAAGCTTAAAGTGGATCTTTACTTAGAAGGACCTCAACATGTGCCAAAGAAGGTGGATGCAGACCCTGCAGGAATTTGATTTTGAAAAATCAAGTATCGCCCATGCAAAGAAAGTGTGGTAGAAAATGCCCTCAGTAGAAAAGCCTCCTTGCTTGCAATTACTGTAATATCAAATCCTTTGATTATTGAAACAAGAGAGAAGATCATGCAGGATAAATTCTTTGGCCCTATTGCTACCCTACTTATGTAGGAAAGCAAAACTCCACGGGAGTTGAACAGAGTTCAAGGGTACAGCCTGGATGATGGCATTATGTATTATAATCACAGGCTATGCATTCCCAATGATGAGGGAACCAAGGATCAAATTCTCAATGAAGCCCATGACAGCCTTATAGTAGGACATCCAGGTTTCATCAAAACCTACATGTCTATAAAGAAAAGCTTCTTTTGGCCTGGTCTGAAAAAGGATGTACTGAATCATGTACGTCAATGTCTGACATGCCAAAAATTTAAAGCTAAAAGAGTAAAAATGCCTGGGAAGTTACATCCATTGGATCTCAGCACAACTTATCACCCTGAGAGACCGATGGCCAAACTGAAAGGGTAAACCAAGTAATGGAAGATATACTTTGGTCATGCTGTGGCAGGGAACCCAAGAAGTGGCTAAGCTATCTGCACCTAGTTGAGTTTGCCTACAATGCTTCTTATCACACCGAAGTATCGGGATGAGCCCTTTTAAAGCTCTGTATGGACAAGATTGCTTAACTCCGTTAACTTGGTCTGACCCATTGATTAGGGTCGAGATGTCCAGATAGATGCTTGACGACATGGAGCAGCAGATGCAGTCAATTCATAAAGATATTAAAGCTGCCCAAGATTGACAAAAGCAGTATGCAAATAAGAAGAGGACAGACAAAAAGTTTGAAGAAGCAGATATGGTACTGTGAGGTCCCTGTTCCCACCGAGCAACGGATTCGGGGTACTAGCAGCGGAAGTAACACTTCTCGCGCGGGATAGGGGTCCCACACTCGGGGCCTCGCCCACGGATATCCGGACAAGAGACTAATCCGTCGGTTTGTCCAAAACCGAAACCGGAAAAACTTCCTTTACCCGGAAAGCATGGGCGATTCCACCAGGATAACTCTTTACTCTAACGTAGTCAAGATCATTACTGATCTAACTGATCTGACTGCACCTTTAACGGTACTTGGTCAAATCAAGGAAGAACTTGCACTTGGATCATTGGGATCAACGCTTTTTTCCCCATCAAGAGGCACAGCCGTTGATTCCTATCCATAGAACAATTTCTATCCGGGATTTACTTCATCTATCGTAATAATAGAAATTAAATCTCGATTTACGGATCCATCAGTCCAGCCTAACCCCATCCGATCCCATGGGTTAGCCAACCGCCCAACCACTGTAGTGATGGGATCCAATTTGGAATTTGGTTAGGTTTTGTCCCGGGTACCAAGGAAAAGAGTTCCAAGGCCCCCTAGCCGGAAGTTCATGCAAACATAAAACTAGCCACACCACTTACACACCCAATATGAAAATTACCTTTTTCTTAGCATCAGCTAACTTTAAAACAATCCTTTAATGAAACCATAGTACCACTGATCACAATCTTCCAATTTATCCAGTTGATTCATAATTTTCCATCATTCCTTCATCAGAGTATCTATGGCATCATTGGCAACTAGAACGCTCACCACCTGTCCACACAGGGGCCTTTTCAATAGTTCCTAGCCCATAATACTCGATAATATGATCACTTATAAAAATCAAGATGGACTCTCGTTGAAGATCAGCAAGATCAACCAACAGATCCATATAAAGAGCCATGGACTCATCCATTGAAGACCAGCAAGGTCAATCAACCAGATCCATGCCCGGTTTCACAAAACAACTCTTACTCCTTGTTCCAATATCTTCCTCGACGCACGCGTGGGTATCCTAGGCGACCCAGAGCCCGAGCACCGTATGGTCAGCACCCTCTAGGATCCTTCGCAGGTGACCTAGCGCTTCACTCATAGGCCGCTTCCTTGGTCCCTCATCCACCGTACCGGAAGCTCACCATTTTAATCGAACCGAGGCTGGTCAAGACCTCGGCCGACCTTGCTACGCGAGACGTCCTCCATTGACTCTCCGTCAGCAGTTGCAACTTTATCAGTTAGGTCTCCACGACCTTAATCACAAGACGGTCAAAATGCTTTCCCAGCATTCTTGACATAAAACAGCCATTTACAAACAGCATTTACAAACAGTTTACAAATACAATTTCTATATTAACTCTAATTTTTCCACATTATCCCTCATATAATCCACATTACTTATTCCTCATTCCATTTATATGTGTACTCATCCAATCACATCATTTTCCATCTCTTCACTTCATATTCCTTCACATCACATATCATATATTCACATCCATACATCCACATCCACATCCACATCCACATCCATACATCCACATCTACATGCTTACCTCCATTTTCACATCCTCATTTATACATCCACATCCCATATCCACATTCATACATACACATCCATATCCACATCCATACATCCACATCCACATGCATACATCCACTATCACGTCCTCATTCATACATCCACATCCACATGCATACATCCACTATCACATCCTCATTCATACATCCATATCCACATACATACATACATCCACATCCACATTCCCATTCACATCTATACATCCACATCCACATCTACATCCACATACATACATACATCCACATCCACATTCCACATTCACATCTATACATCCACATCTACATCCATATACATACATACATCCACATCCACATTCCTCATTCACATCTATACATCCACATCTACATCCACATTCACATATATCCACATCCACATTCCCATTCACATCTATACATACACATCTACATCCACATACATACATACATCCACATCCACGTTCCACATTCACATCTATACAACCACATCTACATCCACATTCACATACATCCACATCTACATTCACATTCACATCTATATCCACATCTATATTCCCATTCACATCTATACATCCACATCTACATCCACATACATACATACATCCATATCCACATTCCACATTCACTTCTATACAACCACGTCTACATCCACATTCACATCTATGCATATACATCTTCATGTATACATCCATTTTCACATGCATACATCCACACTCCCATCTCCACATCCACACATCCACATACATACATCCATTTTCACATTCCCATTCATATAACCCCATATGCCTTCATATCTAATCTTTTATATCACATCCATTCTCACCCTATCACAACCCATATACATCTTATCTCATCTCATACACTTCTTATCTCATCCCATACACATCTTATCACATCTTAACTCATCTTATATGCATCTTATCATATCTTATCACTTCCCATATCTTTTATGCATACTTCTATGCATGAAATTCAATTATGCTAAAAGTAACACTTTTATAATAAAATAATAATCTCTTATGCATACCTCTATGCATGAAATTCAATTATGCTAAAAGTAACACTTTTATAATAAAATATTCATCTCTTATGCATACCTCTATGCATGAATTTTAATTATTGTAAAAGTAACACTTTTATAATAAAATATTCATCTCTTATGCATACCTCTATGCATGAATTTTAATTATTGTAAAAGTAACACTTTTATAATAAAATATTCATCTCTTATGCATACCTCTATGCATGAAATTCAATTATGCTAAAAGTAACACTTTTGATATAAAAATTTATCCATTATGCATACTTCTATGCATGAAAATAAAAATGATAAAAGTAACACTTTTGATATAAAAATTTATCCATTATGCATACTTCTATGCATGAAAATAAAAATGATAAAAGTAACACTTTTGATATAAAAATTTATCCATTATGCATACTTCTATGCATGTAAATAAAAATGATAAAAGTAACACTTTTGATATAAAAATTTATTCATTATGCATACTTCTATGCATGTAAATAAAAATGATAAAAGTAACACTTTTGATATAAAAACTTATTCTTTATGCATAATATAAAAATTCAATTTCTCCATGATTATAATGAAATTCTTTCAATTAGTCTAGGATGATAATTCCTAGAATATGGTAGAAAGTCCTCTTTTTATGCTTTGAATGAAATTATTTTATGCATAATTTTTATAAAAATTTTACCATAGCTCCGCTGCTATGACTGATAAATCTCAATTTTTCTAAGGGATAAAGCTTATCATTAAGGAAATAATTAAAATGATCTCTAATTATTCCATAATGGATTGAATCATCAATATACATAAACTAAAAGCATAGAAAAAAAACCATTAATTTGGCCTCAAGCATAGCTTAATCTTAGATTAAGGAAAAGCTTTATGAAAAGCTTCTTTTGGATTGAGAATGGGTCATGAGTATGACCATTTCTTGAGTGAGAGAGAGAAATTACATAAAAACCATTAGAATTTAAACATAAATGGAAATTAACTTCAATAGCATTTATTAAATTATGTAACTCTTCACTACTATTCACCAATTAACTTCAATAGCATTTAAAAAACCATACCAATTAAGCTTCTCAAGCTTGAGAGGGGTTGAGAAGAGAGAAACATTGAGAAATTATAGAAAAGAGCAATATTCACTAATTACCTTATAAATTGCTTGATTCTTTGTTCACGGTAGAGGCCCCCAACCAATCAATTGGTTAAGTATGTTGATGGAGCCACTAATGGGGATTGAAGAAAGAGGGAAGCTCCAAAAACTAGTGAATTATTAAATGAATTCACAGTTCTTGGCTTAGGTGGAGTAGAGTAACGATGCATAAACACTATCTATTTTTCAACAAGGGGGAGGCTTCTATTTATAGAAAAAATTGAGCTCCTAACCAAACAAACTGATTCTAGAATTTTCCAAATCAGTTTGGTCAATTTTTGACCATTTTTATGTCAGTTAAGCTAATTTTTTTGGAACTAGACTTGAATGAGGAGAGAGGAGAGATGAAATATCTCAATTTTTATGAGTTTAAAACTCATTCAAGCATGTGAAATATGCACCTCCTTTAAAGAACTCCCCTTCCTTACATATGTCATATTTTTAATATTGCTCATAATTTTTTTACTAATAAACCTTGTACATTTTCAACTCTTCATCTTATGTGAGCATTTACTCATTTTTGGGTATCTTCTTTTACAAATTGGATTTATCTCCTCCCTACACATGGATTGATGCTATTGGCCCATAGGAACCTTAATTGGACCATAATCCAAAAATTTCTGAAAATCTAGACCCTTAGACTAAGGTCCTTTATACACATTTCCAATTAATTCCAATTGCACATTGGAAAGTTCTTTTTGAATTTCTATTTCAAGGAAACTTATTTTAATAAGATGAGATAATTTTCTATCCAAAAATATTAAAAATCTAAATATTCTCTCTCTAGAATATTTTCTCTCTCTAGGTTAAAACAGTTAGAAACAAGTCTTTTATATTTCTGAAGAGGGATTGATTATAGAAGAAGATACTAGACATCAAAAGGGGTTTGGGGGAGGAATCTTACATTCTACCCCACTTAAAAAACGCGAGATGTCCTCATCTCGCAAACTGGGATAATTTCGCAAGATGCACGAATTATGAGACTTAGAGAAAAATTTAAATCGGGATTAACCACCAAGAAAAAGTCTCAAAGAGAGCAAGATTCAAGATAAGAACAAGATTTAAACTTTATTCATTCTCAGAACTTATACAATAAAGATAGAAGAACTCTTTACACTTCCATAAGCCCGTCCATCATATGATCACAAAAGCAGCACTCACAAGCTGCGCATGTATAAGGTAACTCATCTATGGGAATAATTCTGTTGGTTATTGCCGCACCTATCTCAGTGGTATGAGGTGTTCTAACAAAAGGACCTCTGAGAGGCAAGCCAAAAACGGGGTAAAGGCATATCTTCTCATGAGGAAGAAAACACGCCAGTAAGAAGACCCGCTCAGAAAACCCAAGATGCCTTGATCTCATGACGCAGTAGTATCGGGGACCCAAACCCAAAGCTTCAATAACCATGGCCAAGCGGACATTATTACGAAAATGTTGCTGACTCCAGGGTGTTACCCTAGTTATGTCTTGATAGGTCCGCCATTTGGTCTGCGCTACAGAAGTTCCCAAGTGAGGAAAAAGTGAGCGCTCATACTGTTCTATAAAATCCTTCTTCACAGACTCACTTGCGTCTTGAAGGTGAGGAATCATTATGGATAAAACTAGTTCTTGTTGCCAAGCCATGAAGGAGATTAAGAAAGAGAGGAGATCGATGGAACTAAGATTACTGCTGTGAGCGACAGGTAAAAGTTACGACTTATATAAAGGAAGGAGTTAGCGTAACCTAGAAGCCAACGGTATCTTGTCACTGAAGTTTTATCGTCTTTCCTTGATTTGGGTTTGGCACATATTTCTATGAAATACATTAAGAACTTTGAGATGAGGAGGTAAAAGAAGCTTGTAGGCTAAGTCACCTACTTTCATTGAATTCAGATATAAGGCTCACAATATTTGGGGGATAAGTTCTTATACTCCCCAAGAGATAAAGAACTTCTTTTGGGTCGTACTCGAATGAAAACCAAAACCTTGGTATCCAAAACACCGATTTTCACTTCTGAACTCATTGTTCTGAATCCTTAAAACAGCGTGACTCCTGAGAAGTATTCTAGGGAAAGGGTCTTCCTTTTTTTAAACAGAATCTTTCTTTTATTTTAGAGAGGGACTAATTATAAGATCAAAAAGGGAGATTCTTACTCCTGTATACCTCGAAGGCAGGGGAGGAATCTTACATTCTACCCCACTTAAAAAAGTGCGAGATGTCCTCATCTCGCCAAGTAGAGGACAACTCTTTTTCTTAAGATCCAATTTATTCTAGGGTTCCTTATATTCTGGTCAACCCAATAGAATACGGGGCTAAATATCCCTTATATAGAACTCATCATTAAATAAATTCATTTCAGATCATATCATTCATATCTTTAACACGATAATGGTCCATCAGATCAAAAATTTTTCTTTCTGAACATTCCTCCACGGGAATTTCAGTCAAGCAAGTTTTCAATTTGTCATCCCTTAACTTGATATACCGAGTCAAGTGTTAACAGTAGCACTTTGACAGCACAATCCACTAATCTCATAGTGATTTGCTGAAATCATTATCATCATTTATCATTACAGGGACTCGTCCCATTCATCCTCATTGCGGTTTTGCTCAGGTTATTATATTTCAACTAAATTTCAAAAATCATCATTTTTCAATCAGAATCCCAATCAATTCATCAGTTCCCAAACAGAATTAAAAATCATATCAACCACATTCAAATTCATCATCTGGATAGCATTAACGCTTATAATTTCAAGTCTTAGATTTACTCGTATATACTGTCAGTAAAGAGCTGCAGTTATACTCTCGGTATATACGGATAGTCACAGCCCTTGGAATTATAAGGTAAATACCATCATGTCTAGGCCTCAAGCAAGTCAGGGATTCTATATAATTGCGGTACTTCCATCTGAAGACCCAATTACCAAATTACGAATTTCAGTTTGAATATCAAATTGTATGAATTATATCACACAATTACAACTTTTTTGTGTTTCTTGATAAATTTCTGACCTATTTGTCTTCTCAGTTGATCTTTATCAACCAAATGCTCTGATACCAACTGTGAGGTCCCTGTTCCCACCGAGCAACGGATTCGGGGTACTAGCAGCGGAAGTAACACTTCTCGCGCGGGATAGGGGTCCCACACTCGGGGCCTCGCCCACGGATATCCGGACAAGAGACTAATCCGTCGGTTTGTCCAAAACCGAAACCGGAAAAACTTCCTTTACCCGGAAAGCACGAGCGATTCCACCAGGATAACTCTTTACTCTAACGTAGTCAAGATCATTACTGATCAAACTGATCTGACTGCACCTTTAACGGTACTTGGTCAAATCAAGGAAGAACTTGCACTTGGATCATTGGGATCAACGCTTTTTTCCCCATCAAGAGGCACAGCCGTTGATTCCTATCCATAGAACAATTTCTATCCGGGATTTACTTCATCTATCGTAATAATAGAAATTAAATCTCGATTTACGGATCCATCAGTCCAGCCTAACCCCATCCGATCCCATGGGTTAGCCAACCGCCCAACCACTGTAGTGATGGGATCCAATTTGGAATTTGGTTAGGTTTTGTCCCGGGTACCAAGAAAAAGAGTTCCAAGGCCCCCTAGCCGGAAGTTCATGCAAACATAAAACTAGCCACACCACTTACACACCCAATATGAAAATTACCTTTTTCTTAGCATCAGCTAACTTTAAAACAATCCTTTAATGAAACCATAGTACCACTGATCACAATCTTCCAATTTATCCAGTTGATTCATAATTTCCCATCATTCCTTCATCAGAGTATCTATGGCATCATTGGCAACTAGAACGCTCACCACCTGTCCACACAGGGGCCTTTTCAATAGTTCCTAGCCCATAATACTCGATAATATGATCACTTATAAAAATCAAGATGGACTCTCGTTGAAGATCAGCAAGATCAACCAACAGATCCATATAAAGAGCCATGGACTCATCCATTGAAGACCAGCAAGGTCAATCAACCAGATCCATGCCCGGTTTCACAAAACAACTCTTACTCCTTGTTCCAATATCTTCCTCGACGCACGCGTGGGTATCCTAGGCGATCCAGAGCCCGAGCACCGTATGGTCAGCACCCTCTAGGATCCTTCGCAGGTGACCTAGCGCTTCACTCATAGGCCGCTTCCTTGGTCCCTCATCCACCGTACCGGAAGCTCACCATTTTAATCGAACCGAGGCTGGTCAAGACCTCGGTCGACCTTGCTACGCGAGACGTCCTCCATTGACTCTCCGTCAGCAGTTGCAACTTTATCAGTTAGGTCTCCACGACCTTAATCACAAGACGGTCAAAATGCTTTCCCAGCATTCTTGACATAAAACAGCCATTTACAAACAGCATTTACAAACAGTTTACAAATACAATTTCTATATTAACTCTAATTTTTCCACATTATCCCTCATATAATCCACATTACTTATTCCTCATTCCATTTATATGTGTACTCATCCAATCACATCATTTTCCATCTCTTCACTTCATATTCCTTCACATCACATATCATATATTCACATCCATACATCCACATCCACATCCACATCCACATCCATACATCCACATCTACATGCTTACCTCCATTTTCACATCCTCATTTATACATCCACATCCCATATCCACATTCATACATACACATCCATATCCACATCCATACATCCACATCCACATGCATACATCCACTATCACGTTCTCATTCATACATCCACATCCACATGCATACATCCACTATCACATCCTCATTCATACATCCATATCCACATACATACATACATCCACATCCACATTCCCATTCACATCTATACATCCACATCCACATCTACATCCACATACATACATACATCCACATCCACATTCCATATTCACATCTATACATCCACATCTACATCCATATACATACATACATCCACATCCACATTCCTCATTCACATCTATACATCCACATCTACATCCACATTCACATATATCCACATCCACATTCCCATTCACATCTATACATACACATCTACATCCACATACATACATACATCCACATCCACGTTCCACATTCACATCTATACAACCACATCTACATCCACATTCACATACATCCACATCTACATTCACATTCACATCTATATCCACATCTATATTCCCATTCACATCTATACATCCACATCTACATCCACATACATACATACATCCATATCCACATTCCACATTCACTTCTATACAACCACGTCTACATCCACATTCACATCTATGCATATACATCTTCATGTATACATCCATTTTCACATGCATACATCCACACTCCCATCTCCACATCCACACATCCACATACATACATCCATTTTCACATTCCCATTCATATAACCCCATATGCCTTCATATCTAATCTTTTATATCACATCCATTCGCACCCTATCACAACCCATATACATCTTATCTCATCTCATACACTTCTTATCTCATCCCATACACATCTTATCACATCTTAACTCATCTTATATGCATCTTATCATATCTTATCACTTCCCATATCTTTTATGCATACTTCTATGCATGAAATTCAATTATGCTAAAAGTAACACTTTTATAATAAAATAATAATCTCTTATGCATACCTCTATGCATGAAATTCAATTATGCTAAAAGTAACACTTTTATAATAAAATATTCATCTCTTATGCATACCTCTATGCATGAATTTTAATTATTGTAAAAGTAACACTTTTATAATAAAATATTCATCTCTTATGCATACCTCTATGCATGAATTTTAATTATTGTAAAAGTAACACTTTTATAATAAAATATTCATCTCTTATGCATACCTCTATGCATGAAATTCAATTATGCTAAAAGTAACACTTTTGATATAAAAATTTATCCATTATGCATACTTCTATGCATGAAAATAAAAATGATAAAAGTAACACTTTTGATATAAAAATTTATCCATTATGCATACTTCTATGCATGAAAATAAAAATGATAAAAGTAACACTTTTGATATAAAAATTTATCCATTATGCATACTTCTATGCATGTAAATAAAAATGATAAAAGTAACACTTTTGATATAAAAATTTATTCATTATGCATACTTCTATGCATGTAAATAAAAATGATAAAAGTAACACTTTTGATATAAAAACTTATTCTTTATGCATAATATAAAAATTCAATTTCTCCATGATTATAATGAAATTCTTTCAATTAGTCTAGGATGATAATTCCTAGAATATGGTAGAAAGTCCTCTTTTTATGCTTTGAATGAAATTATTTTATGCATAATTTTTATAAAAATTTTACCATAGCTCCGCTGCTATGACTGATAAATCTCAATTTTTCTAAGGGATAAAGCTTATCATTAAGAAAATAATTAAAATGATCTCTAATTATTCCATAATGGATTGAATCATCAATATACATAAACTAAAAGCATAGAAAAAAAACCATTAATTTGGCCTCAAGCATAGCTTAATCTTAGATTAAGGAAAAGCTTTATGAAAAGCTTCTTTTGGATTGAGAATGGGTCATGAGTATGACCATTTCTTGAGTGAGAGAGAGAAATTACATAAAAACCATTAGAATTTAAACATAAATGAAAATTAACTTCAATAGCATTTATTAAATTATGTAACTCTTCACTACTATTCACCAATTAACTTCAATAGCATTTAAAAAACCATACCAATTAAGCTTCTCAAGCTTGAGAGGGGTTGAGAAGAGAGAAACATTGAGAAATTATAGAAAAGAGCAATATTCACTAATTACCTTATAAATTGCTTGATTATTTGTTCACGGTAGAGGCCCCCAACCAATCAATTGGTTAAGTATGTTGATGGAGCCACTAATGGGGATTGAAGAAAGAGGGAAGCTCCAAAAACTAGTGAATTATTAAATGAATTCACAGTTCTTGGCTTAGGTGGAGTAGAGTAACGATGCATAAACACTATCTATTTTTCAACAAGGGGGAGGCTTCTATTTATAGAAAAAATTGAGCTCCTAACCAAACAAACTGATTCTAGAATTTTCCAAATCAGTTTGGTCAATTTTTGACCATTTTTATGTCAGTTAAGCTAATTTTTTTGGAACTAGACTTGAATGAGGAGAGAGGAGAGATGAAATATCTCAATTTTTATGAGTTTAAAACTCATTCAAGCATGTGAAATATGCACCTCCTTTAAAGAACTCCCCTTCCTTACATATGTCATATTTTTAATATTGCTCATAATTTTTTTACTAATAAACCTTGTACATTTTCAACTCTTCATCTTATGTGAGCATTTACTCATTTTTGGGTATCTTCTTTTACAAATTGGATTTATCTCCTCCCTACACATGGATTGATGCTATTGGCCCATAGGAACCTTAATTGGACCATAATCCAAAAATTTCTGAAAATCTAGACCCTTAGACTAAGGTCCTTTATACACATTTCCAATTAATTCCAATTGCACATTGGAAAGTTCTTTTTGAATTTCTATTTCAAGGAAACTTATTTTAATAAGATAAGATAATTTTCTATCCAAAAATATTAAAAATCTAAATATTCTCTCTCTAGAATATTTTCTCTCTCTAGGTTAAAACAGTTAGAAACAAGTCTTTTATATTTCTGAAGAGGGATTGATTATAGAAGAAGATACTAGACATCAAAAGGGGTTTGGGGGAGGAATCTTACAGTCTTCATTAGAGTACGGCCCAAAAGAAGTTCTCTATCTCTTGGGAAGTACAAGAAGTTATCCCCCAGATATTGTGGGCCATATCTGATTACAAAGAAAGTAGGTGACTTAGCCTACGAGCTTCTTCTGTCTCCTCATCTCAAAGTTCATAATGTATTTCATGTAAGCCTTCTAAAGAAATATGTGCCAAGCCTAAATCATGTACTTGATGATGAAATTCTAACCTCTTCAACCCAAGGGGGTAGATGGAACTCCAACCTGAAGAAATTCTTGATGTTCAAGAACAGATTCTCAAGAATTGAATTCTCAGAGAATTATTGGTAAAATGGAAGTTCTATCCTTTTTAAGATACCACCTAGGAGAATGAAGCCGATCTGTTTTACTGGATTACCCCCAGTTTGCGAGATGAGGGTATCTCACATTTTTCAAGTGAGAGAGAATGTAAGATTCCTCCCTAGCCTCTCAAGATATCCAGCATCTTCTCCTGTAATTAAATCCCTCTTTAGAAATAGAAAAGATCTTGTTTCTACCAGTTTTGGCCTAGAGAGAGAAAATCTTCTAAAGAGTGGTGATTCAGTTTTTAAATATTTTTGGATAGAGAAATACCTCATCTTATTAAAATAAGTTTCCCTGAAATAGAAGTTCAAAAATATTTTCAGAAGGTGCATTAGAAATTAAGTATAATCTGTTCAAGAGGCATTATCCTAGGGGTCAAGATTTTTTCAAAATTTTAAATTAAGGTTCCTATGGACCAATAAGATTCATCCAAATGTAGGAAGGAGATAAATAGAAGAATAAAAGGAAAATCCCCCAAAAATGAGTAAATACTCACATAAGATGAAGAGTTGACTAAGGACAAGGTTAATAGTTAAAAAAGAGAGATATTTAGATGAAATGATGCATTTTTGACACCTCAATATGGGAGAATTTCCCTCATGAACGAGGCACCTATTTCACATGTGTGGGAGAGTTTTAAACTCCCAAATAATGAGATATTTTTATCTCTCCTCTCTCCTGTTTCAACTAGATCCAAAAAGTGGACTAAACTGACCCAAAAATGGTCAAAAATTGACCAAACTGATCTGGAAAATTCTAGAATCAATTGGCTTGGTTAGAAGCTCACTTTTTCCTATAAATAGAAGCCTTCCCCTTTGTTGAAGCTTAATAGTGTTTTTGCACTATTACCCTACTTCTCCCACGAGCCAGAAAACTGTGAATTTACTCATAATTCATTAGTATTTTTACCTTCCCTCTTCTAAAGATTGGTGGCCACTCTTGTTTCAAACAAGAGTAGAACCCTCAAACCATCAAGCCAAAGGAAATCTCTCAAATTCCTTCGTAAGTTGGAGATTCTTCTCTTTTCTATTCATTTTATGGTTTTTTTATGATTTTTATCTTCTCTAAATTGAAAATGATGTTATGCCTCATTGAAAAAAGGCAATCCCCTCTCTTCTTTAGTAAATCCAACCATTCTTATCCTAGATAAATGATTAATGAATAAAATCAAGTTTTTCATAATGTTTCTCTTTGATAAAGTAGAAAATGTTTACTTTAGAATGATTTAAATACTCTTGGTGAACTTCTAATTAATTTTTAGAGAGTAAAAATTAAAAAATGGTTAGCCATACAAAGAAGTTTATGGCAAAATTTTTTAAAAAATTGAAAATAAGTATTATCTTTTATTATTCTAAAAGAGTAATCTTTATGGTTTCTATATTCTAAAGTGTCATTTTCATGCATAGAAGATACATTTTGATCATTTGTATAAAAGAAATTTATTTTTAATATAAAAGTGCTTCTTTTATCATTATTATTTTTTATGCATAAGAGGATGCATAAAAGAAATTTATTTTTATTATAAAAGTATTACTTTTATCATTATTGATTTTCAAGCATAAAAGTATGCATAAAAGATTTTTTTATTATAAAAGTGTTACTTTTATCATTATTGATTTTTATGCATAAGAGGATGCATAAAAGAAATTTATTTTTATTATAAAAGTGTTTCTTTTATCATTATTGATTTTCAAGCATAAAAGTATGCATAAAAGATTATTTTTATTATAAAAGTGTTACTTTTATCATTATTGATTTTCAAGCATAAAAGTATGCATAAAAGATTTTTTTTATTATAAAAGTGTTACTTTTATCATTATTAATTTTTATGCATAAGAGGATGCATAAAAGAAAATTATTTTTATTATAAAAGTGTTACTTTTATCATTATTAATTTGTATGCATAAACATATGCATAAAAGATATTTTTATATTAAAAGTGTGATTTTCATCATAAATGATTTGTATACATAAACATATGCATAAAAGATATTTTTATATTAAAAGTTTAATTTTCATTATAAATGATTTTTATGCATAAACATATGCATAAAAGGTATTTTTTTATATTAAAAGTGTGATTTTCATCATAAATGATTTTTATGCATAAACATATGTATAAAAGATATTTTTTTATATTAAAAGTGTGATTTTTATCATAAATGATTTTTATGCATAAATGGGTGCATAAAAGATATTTTTTTATATTAAAAGTGTGATTTTCATCATAAATGATTTTTATGCATAAACATATGCACCCACCCATAATTGAAATGCCTTTCTTAACTTTAGCTTTAGAGAAAACAGATACACACACACTCCTCTTTAAAACTTTAATATAAAAATAATCCATTGACAAAACAGATATGATCACAGATTTCATAATTCAAAATTTTCATTCAATCCCTTGTTTCACAAAAACAGTATCACTCTGGACTCTCCGTTGGGACCAACTGGTTAGCAACGAGATCCAATGACAGATTACAATAATCATTTCGTCAACATACATATATATATCTTCCTCAACATACGAAGCACTACGAGCCCGTGCATCGCCTAGTCAGAACCCTCCAAGATCCTCCTTAGGTGTCCTGGCACTTCACTCAGGGACCGCTTCGTCGGTCCTCACCCATCTACCAGAAGCACACCATTTTTCACCATACCCAGGCTGGTCAAGTCCTGGGCAGGTTTTTGCCGTGTGAGCTGTCCCTTGAACACTCCCCGCCAGCTGTTGCAACCGAACTTCCCTTAGATAAACATATATGCCAAATGCTCCCTCCAGCATTGTGGCGTAAGACAGTCCTTTAAGAAAACGGGGTTTCTATGCAAGTTTTCAGTTTTGATTTTTTTTTAAAACCATGAATAATCTTAAATCCGTATCCCAATACTTCTAGATCCAGGTCTGAATTCCAACTAGAATTCCTTGAATTCTGTTAACTTGATCCTCAAATCAAAATCAAAAGTCATAACTTAGTTTCAGATTCGGTGGGGATTTTGAGTACATTTTTCTTAAACTGGGCACATCGTCATTGATTGAAATTGACGAAGGAATTAGATCTTGGTCAATAGTCTGAATCAGAGTTTGGATCTGGTAAAGGAAGAAACATGTCATCTCTTTCATTTACTTCATTTCTTAGAGTTTGGAAACAATATTTTGCTGATGTGAAAATTCCCAAGAAAACTAGAATGGGGATTTGTCAAATTTGTGCAGCGCTCAAAGCCAAAAGAGATGTTGCAAAGATATTTGAAGAAAAAGGTATGTTTGATTTGTGTTTTTTGTACGTTTTAATTTATGAATGAGAATTCCAAGTGGTATAATTTAAACTAGCTTTACATTATTTTGAGTTTTCAGGTCCTCATCGAGAACAACAAAGTACAGAGCGTCAAAAGCTAGCAAAGCATCGAAAGAAGTGCCTTGAGCAGAAAGAAATGTATTTGGGATTAGTCATAGATGGAATGGATCAAAAGAAGACATTGATACCCCATTTTATGCGTGCTCCAAAGAATTTGAAGGAAGAGAATTTCATACAACTACACGTTGGAGCCCTCATCTTTAATGGCATCATGACGTCAAAAGTTTTTATAAACTTTCCAAATTTACACAACGACCCTAACTTGACCATCACCATAATTCAGAAAATAGTAAGTGGACAAGGAGAATTACCTAGCACACTTTATGTGCAGCTAGATAATACGGCAAGGGAAAATAAAAATCAAATAGTGCTTGCTTATTTGAGTATGTTGGTGCAGCAGAAAGTTTTCAAAAAGGTCAAACTTGGATTTTTGTTGGTGGGTCACACTCATGATCAAATTGATCAGATGTTTAGTAGGTTTTCAGTCAAACTTGCTAAGAAAAGTGCATTTGACCTTCCAGAGGTGTGCATAATTCTTAAAGAAGCTTATGATCCTACGCCAGAAATTCATGTTTTGAAAGGCACCTATGATTTTAGAGAGTTTGCAACAGGTGGAGATTTTACAAGCCCTGCATTCACTCAGCTTAATGACCATAGTTTCCAACATCAATTCAAAATAAAAGAAAAAGAAGCTGAAACACGTTTGTGGTGTAAGAAGTACTCTAACTCAGAGGCATGGCATCCTCAGGATGGTTTGAAGTACTCTAACTCAGAGGCATGGCATCCTCAGGATGGTTTGAAGTTTTTACTCAGTGTCCCAGAACGACAAATTCTTCAGGCAGCAAAAATGCTTTTGGCATCAAGCATTGAAGCAACAAAAGCTCAAAAAGAAAAGCGAGCCATCAATTATCAGCAATGTTTGATAGAAATTAAAGAGACCATACAATCAGCACATGTGTATTTTCCAGCTTGCTCACTTGGATGGTGGAATACATTTTTTCATGAGCAAGAAATCTTGATTGAGGAAGTTCAAAGCAATTCAAGATCACTGATAAATCTGGAGCCCTTTCTTTGGAGAGTACAAGAACTTGAAGACCGTGATGATAATATTCAAATGCCAAATCAACAAACAGAATTGCCTGAAGAATTGCAAACATTGGTGCATGGGGAGACTCGCGAAGCATATGTTGGTGCTAGAAGGACTAGTCAACGATGACTGCAAGAGAAGGAAATGTGGGAAGGAAATATTGAGGAGCTCACTGTAGGTGCAATGATTGCAGTGTTAGCAACAGATGATGAAAGCGGATGTCCTTTTTGGTTGGCAAAGGTACTTAAAGTCCTTGAGGAAAATGGAAAAGTAAGCTCAATTGAGGTCCACTGGTACAAGGTCAATGGAGATGATGCATTATCAGGAAAATATTATCCAGAGATGATTCGAGTAAATAAAAAGGGAAAGAAAGCAAATCGTAGTCAACGTCGTGTGGATAGCCTAAGCATGGAGGATGTGGAAGTTCTTGTTTATGGTTTTACCTTGAAAAAGTCGGGTCATCTACGAGAACAAACCAAAAAAATTCTTCTAGAGAAAGTCAAAGATTTAACACGAGAGGCATAAGACCTCTCATTGTAACCAATTTTGTGGACATTATTATTTTATTACAAATTGAGTATTTTTTTCTCAAAAAATGTGTGATTTTATGAGCAACTCTATCATCTTTCAAAGTATTGAAGTGTAAAACTTGCACTTTTTAACAGTTTTTTTTAGCTTTTTAGGAGCTCGTACTCTTTTTAGTTTAAAAAATAGTGTTTTTTGAGATATTTTAGCATTTTCAAAAATGGGTTGTATTTTTTATGGTTTAGTTGTACTTTCAAATGGCTGGATGTTTACTAGCGATAGTTCATGCACTGAAAAAGTGGAGACACTATTTATATGGTGCTTCTTTTGAGGTCCGGATGGACCATGAAAGTCTAAAATGGCTTTCAAGTCAAAGTGAACTGAAGGGTAGAAAAGCTCGGTGGGCGGAGATTCTACAGGAGTTTGACCTTCAGATACGTTACCAGAAAGGTAAGTATAACGTGGTGGCAGATGCACTTCGTTGCATGCCACAGATTAATGAACTTAGTTTCACAGTCTTCAAGAATGATATGATGGAGAATTTGACGAGCCTACATATGAAGGGCATTATGAAGCACTAAGCGAAGCACTCCAAGTAGGAGATAACTTTGCTCTATCAATGCTGAGGAGGGAAATGAAGAAGACGTGGACTTCTACTTAATCAAGTGCACAAGTACAAAGGAGAAACTCAGAGTAGATGAGGACAGTTGGGGTAATGAAATTGAAGTAGGGTCCTATATTTTGAAGGGACTCTTTTATAAGAAGATAGATGAATCCTCTTACAAGCTTTTGAGTAGAAAGCCTATGGTCTACATATACTCCCATCTTGTTAGATGTATTAAAATTCCTATGACACTTGTTCAAGGTTCCAGGGGATTGTATATGATCTCGCCCAAGGTCTTTAAATCTGTATACGATGTCATGCCATGGGAGCTTTAAACTCATCTTTGGTTATTAAATATATTTTACATTTTGGCTTCAGTCTAGCATTCAAAAGTGTCAATAAATTGATGAACAAATATTTTCAATCAAAAGTACTTATCAACCCAATGATTAAACCAATAATTGAGCCACCTCTACATAGCTATTATAACAGCTATTAGCAATTATTAGCTCAACTATTAACAGTTATGATGAGCTATTAGTAGTTATTAGCCCAGCTATTAGATCTAATAATATTGTTATTAGCCAACTATACACATCTAATAATATTTTTAGTAGCCCAGCTATCAACAGAACTATTCAGACAATTTTGAACAAGTCATAACACAGCTAGTACAACTATTAACACAAAAAAAGCTTTGCATTATATATCATTGCACATGTCCAAAACAAGGTGTTATCAACATCACACTACACTCTCTACATGTTCATTATAGAGGATATGAGAATATATCACATTACATCAAAATGTTACACCACAGTACAATCCACATCAAAACATAGCCCTATAGAAGCCCTAATTTCTTTTCGAGATCCTTGGCCATTTGTAGAAAGGTGTATCCCATACCACCTTGGTTGCCTCTTTGTCTTCTTGAGCACCCCCACAGGTGTCATCGTGTGCCATCTGCATGTCATTCTTGGTCTTGGGAGCTACACGGCCTACCACAACACCCCCAGAACACTTTAGCTTTCTCTTGGCATGTTCTTCAATAAGTGTGATAACGTGCAAATCTTCTGCATTGCCACATTCACCAAAGAAATCACCTCTCCCAACAAAAGATCTTCTATCCAGTGCTTTTAGGTACTTCCCCAACTATGGGGCCATCTTGTAAGTAATAAATGGTGCACACCTTGAATCACTCGTGGAGCCAAACTTTGGTACAATACCAAAGGTGCCAGGATCATTACCAAGGCACTTGTTGTAAAGGCTATCATCGCGATAAGCAATGTGTTGTCCACCTTATGCAATGAAGCCTATAATCACACCACATAGACCTGGAAAGCAACTATGGAATCACTCCATTGAGTTATTTTCTGTGCATGAGCTCTATATAAAGACTCTCAAGGCCCACAGCAAAATCTAGACAGCTGAAGGGCGAACAAGGAAGTAAATTTTCCTTGGCTTTAGCACTAGAATCTGCTGATATCAAATATGCCAAGATGGGAAAGAGCAACTCTTCTTGTAGATCCACTTTATGAACAAGAAGACCATTGAGGTCAAGAATTAGAGCACGAGGATTCTCCTTGAGACTCTGATTGGGGTCGATGAATTCTCCTCAAGTGCTTCCATCATCCATGTTGGATCATTGCAATTTGAAAAAGCCCATGGACAATAGATAGATTGGAATACATGTCTCAGCTTTTTATAGTACATCATCGATGGTGGCTCTAGGGTAAACCTCATGCTAGAATTGACACTCCATGCACTAGGTCTCAAGGTGATGCGACGAGCCAACTTTTGTGTTTGGATGGCCTTCTTGATAGTTACCTATAGCTATTGATAGCTACTAATAATTGTGTAATAGATGTTAATAGATTTTAATATACTTGTTGTGCTAATAGCTAGCAGCAGATGTGTTTTAATAGTTATGTAATAGTTGTTACTATATATGTTAATAGCTATTAATCTTACTATTAAATCCTAAACCCTAATTGCTTTTAATAGTTAGCTAGTAATATCTGTTAATGGCTATGATGATAGATGTTAATGGATGTGGTAATAGTTGTTAATAGTTGTGGTAAGTCCTAATTCTACTAAAACTGCTAATAGCTACTAAAAGCTGTGCATAGGCTTTTAATATGCATGTTGTGCTAATAGCTACTAACAGATGTGCTAATAGTAGCTATGTAATAGATGTTATTAGTTTTTAATATGCTTGTGCTAATAGCTACCAACATATGTGCTAATAGCTATGGGTATGCATGTTGTGCTAATAGGCTTTTAATATGCATGTTGCAGTAATAGCCACCCCTAGGTGTGCTAATAGCTATGGTAACTCTAAACCCTAATTGTCTTTAAGTCCTAAACTCTAAACCTATGCTAATAGCTATGTTAATAGCTTTTAATAATTATGCTAATAGCTTTTAATAGCTATACTAATAGCTTTTAATAACTGTACTAATAGCTTTTAATAACTGTTGTTAAGTCCTAAATTCTAAACATGTGTTAATAGTTGTAAATAACTGTTGTTAAGTCCTAAATTCTAAACATGTGTTAATAGTTGTAAATAGCTGTGCTAATAGCAATAGTTAATAAGGCTAATAGGTGTTGTTAAGTGCTAATAGCTTTTCTAATAGCTATTGTTATTAGTTGTGCTAATAGTTGTTGTGTTAATAATTGTAGTAATAAATATGGCACTTGTGTTTAAAGTTGTATTAATAGTTGATAACAGTTGCTAAATGTTCTCTACTATTTTTTCAACACCTTCACCTAGGAGGGTATCACTTGAAAGTGGCTGACCCGGCTAGGTTTGTTTGTAGCCCACTCAAGAGCACACTTGAACCAACAACCAATGTTGGTGACCCTTGGGATGTTGCCGTTGAAGGCTCTGCCATGGTTCAAAATGTTACCGGCCAAAAATGTTGGTCTTGATAACACAAGTAACAAATGGTAGTACCTAACAGTTTTGTTACTGGTGGATGGCAGCCAATAGTTGTGTGATGCCTACATGTTGATGGATGTGTTAGTTTTGTTAATAGTTTTAGATTTTTTGATAGTTGTTAAATGTTTCCTATTGTTTTGACAGCATCTTCACCCAAGAGGTCACTTGATATTGGTACAGAACGACAGATACCAAGTAATGTGGATAAAGCATGTGGAGACACCTTGCATGACTTCTTGAAATAGGCAAAGTGACAGAAAGGTGGTAAAGAGCTTACCTTAGGGCCACTAGCTGAGGAGCTGTTCCAATAGCAGAGGATGCCCACGCATGCGCACAAGTCCACTCCCTGTCAGGATTTCTGCGTGAGGCTATGTACACACTGTTTTTTTTGGGTGGAGAAGGAAGGTGATGAAAACCTAAGGAGGGCCACCCAATAGCTGAGAAGCAAGTACACGACACAGCAAAACACACACACACACACACACACACACACACACACACGAACGATAGGATGTGTGCCCAACCATTTCAAAAAATCATGCTCTTTAAAGCTAGAAAGTGGTTCTTTAAATTCTTAGTTTTTTACAAGAGTTTTTTTTATTTTTTTTTTACTTTCAATTTTTTGCTATTGAAAGAGATATTAAAAAAGCTATTGAAAAACAGCTTCCAACCCATAAAACTGTAGCACCTATTCATGCTTCAACCTAAGCAACCTGACTGTGCATTGTTTTTTTAGCAGGTATTTACTCTATTTGAAGGAGAGCCGACTTTTGGGTGGTTTGCCTATCTAGGCAAGGCAGTGGATCTCTATGGCTAATGTGGAAACCACCATGTGTCCATGGTGGTTGGACATGGAGAAAGGTCACATCCTTGAACAAGAGAAAGAGGCATTCAAGATGCATTCTATGATGAGAAAGGATACATCGGCGGAGGATCCCCATTGTCAGCACAATGTTAATTGGGAAATTTGTGAAAACGTGAAGTATGTTATTTGTTCTTCCTAAGATTGTTTGTGGGTTTGTAGGTGAAACAAAAAGAAAGCGGGGAGCCAGTGTTGTTGAGTCACATGTGGACTATATTGACAATGACTTTCCTACCCCAGAGAGGATGAGTTGGCTCATAGTGGTGAGTGGATGGCTTCCTCCTTTAGTAAATCTACTGAACATTGCATCGTAATGTTTGTGTGATGGTTTTTCTTTGTTTTGTACTCTTGTCCAGAGATTCTTCCATTATCTACATCTACTTTGAAGCTTCCCATTTCTTACTTTTTTTGAGGGAGCACATTGTACGCTTTGATGGTGTCTCTAGTGCATGGCTGTTCATGGGGACTATATTGTGATTGGCAAGGCTTTTGCTAGTGGTCAGAGAGATCCTGTGTAAACCCACATCCATAAGTACTTCACATTAAACAATAACCCCGTGGTTGCACACTAGGAAAGATAAGCAGGTCCCATGGGTAGCAAACTTTGTTTTGTTGGACCTCCCATTTGGAGGGAGTCTCCATGGTAGTGCACAAAGGCCTCCATAGAATGTGTTTACAAAGGACCATGTCCATTATGTTCTATCTTTGGTGGCTACTAATCTTTCTGATAGCGGTTGGTTGGTGGTGGTGTCCTGCATGGCAGGTTAGAGCTTTCCTTGAAATTAATTTTATGTTCACCATTTATTTGTTGTAGGATCCAACTTGGTGAAGAGTATTGTGCACGAGATTCTATGGGGTGGATTGAATGCTACTCCAGAGTATATAACATGGAGGTTTGACACCGGGTTGTTGTCTTTCATCACTCAGCATAGGGTTACATTGAACAAGAGGGAAGCATGACAGTGGTAATGTGACTTGCTCTTTTAATGCCCTGTGGCCGTTGTGTCATTGTTTCTATGGTGTTATGTAACTAGGTTCTTTGCAAAACAGGGATGTTTGCACCCACTTTCACTCCAGCAACGACAAGCAGACCATTGTTTGAGGCATTGCGAATGGGAGCCATGGACTCATGTGTTATGCATTACCTCTGCTAATGAGTGAGTGCACTATCAGTAGTAATCGAGGATTGGAGCTTCGAGGTGGACTAGAGATGAGCCATACATTTTTGTCATGCTTCTTGGAGCTACTTTGTCATCCAAGGGGTATTGTCTTGGAGTTAGGGTGTGGCACAGCACCCTCTCTAAAGGCATGCCTCCATTGAAGGAGATTATGTGTTTCATTGGGACGTAGATGATGCCATCATCTCTAGCTACGTAGATCCGTACTTGCATAGCTACAAAAGTGCAAGCTCTTCATTGAGGATGATAGTGGATTAGCACTTGGAGGATGAGACGGGGGTGAACCCCTATGATGACTAGTGAGCTTTGACAGTCCCTTTTTGACTTATTTTTCTCTTTTTTGCTACATTTAGTGTGGTGCTTTTCTACTACACTAACATTCCGATTTTTCCTTTTTGTGTCTTTATCTCTATCATAATAAGTATTCCTTGTTCACTATATGTGGCAATGGATGACTATTTTTATCTTGATGTTTTGGATATTTGACTTGTCCTTGGCACAAGTAGTTTGGACACCGGCACTTAATTTCATATTTGAATTCACTATTTTTATCTTGATGTTTTGGATATTTGACTTGTCCTTGGCACAAGTAGTTTGGACATCGGCACTTAATTTCATATTTGAATTCACCACATTCTTTCTATCACTCTCTTTTTGGTTGATGAGTTGAAATGTAATTAACAAATATATTAACCTTTTGGGATTCAATGCATGATTTGTATTATTGACACATGTGTGCTTTTTTTGTCATTGTAGTGTATTGCCCTCTTGCGGAGGCTGCAGCTCAAAGAATGGTTGCTGATAAAAAGTATGAAAGGATTTCATGTGCAGGTCATCAAGCATCGTGCTTTTATGTGGATGATGAGTGTGAGGAGGGTTAGATACGGTGTGCTAACAACCATCCTCTCGATGATGCGTTGGTTGTCTTTGATGTCAGGACATGCACACTTTGAATTACATTTGGTTTTATTTGGTTCATGGCTATGATGAGTGTGAGGAGGGTTAGATAGTGTGCTAACAACCATCCTCTCGAATGATGTGTTTGTTGTCTTTGATGTCATGACATGTACACTTGAATTCCATTTGGTTTTTATTTGTTTCATGCCTATGATGAGTGTGAGGAGGCTTAAATAGTGTGCTAACAACCATCCTCTCGAATGATGCATTTGATGTCTTTGATGTCATGACATGTACACTTTGAATTCCATTTGGTTTTTAATTGGTTCATGGCTATGATGAGTGTGAGGAGGGTTAAATAGTGTGCTAACAACCATCCTCCGAATGATGCATTGTTGTATTTGATGTCATGGCATGTACACTTTGAATTCCATTTGGTTTTTATTTGGTTCATGGCTATAATGAGTGTGAGGAGGATTAGATAGTGTGTGCTAACAACCATCCTCTCGAATGATGTGTTTGATGTCTTTGATGTCATGACATGTACACTTTGATGTCATGACATGTACATGTAGTGTGTGAGGAGGATTAGATAGTGTGTGCTAACAACCATCCTCTCGAATGATGTCTTTGATGTCATGACATGTACACTTTGAATTTCATTTGGTTTTTATTTGGTTCAGGTCTCTTGCATGTAATGGTAGATTGTCAATATGAGTCAATGCTTGAAAAACACATTCTTGTAGGGTGAGAAAGCGGTGATTTCTTCATCTTGCATTGACTCTGTTTTTGTGCTCTATGTTGCGTGATTCGCCATTTAGGGCTGCATGTTGAATTGAGAAGACTAAAATAATTTTAAAATATATTATGAAGACTAAAATGATCTGGAGCATTATAGGGTTTTTGCCATCGCTCAAGTTTGGGGCCTACTCGGTTTTATTTGCTCGGTGTATTGTATGCCTCCTTGTAGAAGTCTTGGGCTTGAATGTTAGTTTTGGGCATGGTTGAGGGTTTGATTGAGGATAAGGATGTTGTGGAGAGTGTTTGGGCCTGTGTTTATCCTATACCCTATAGGCTTATGGTTGGCGAATTGGTTGCTTGCTGCAAGGTAGACGAGGAGCTCTAGGTGCCGGTGGTTAAGGGTGAGAGTTGGATCTTCGGGGGATCCACAATGTAGATGTGCCCTCATAGAAGGCTTGTGATGTTAGAAGCTTCTTAGGTACCTAATGGGGAGCTATCATGCCTTTTGTGTGTGAGTTAGTTGGGTTAGAAGTATTAGTATGGTTAGTTTTTTAACGGTGGGTCAGCAGCTTGAGTGATTGTTGAGTTGTGGGAGTTTCCGAGTGTGGTGATGAGGAAGGTGTGAGAGGCAATGATGTGGTTAGAAGTGACAGTGGCCTTTTTTTGAGTGGAATGGACTTGTGGGGATGTGAGGATGGAATGATGATGGGGAGTGGAGGGGTGATTTCTTGGCATGTGCGAGCAGCGAGCATGGGCTCTTCATCCATCTCATGAGGACTGTAACTTGACCAAAGGCCACTTGACCGAAGGCCAGCTGTAAGGTCGCTGTCATTGCGTCCCAATCAATGTTGCACCTCTTATGTCCCATCCAGCCCCGTCCAAGGAGTATTTCCTCCCACATTATTCCTACAAGAATATTCCTACAAGAAGCACATAGAACTTCCCTTCCAAGGGATTATTTCCAATGTGGAATATCAGAGTGACTTTGCCTAAGCGCGATGAACATGTTCTGATACCACTGTTGTGATTGTGAGGCAGGGGTATCTTTTAGTGCAGGTTCCCCAAGGGAACACCATGCTTTGTGAGACATTAAATTGTAATTAGCCCCTATGTCTACAAGAGATAACTTTTAGATGAATCTCATTGGGGTGGTCATTCCTAACCACAACCAGGCATGCTTCACCTCCCATTCTTCCTCTTTAAGGTCGACCACTTGGGTCATGTTGACTATGATTTGTCTCTACTACCAAAGCTTGGCTTGCCTTGCTTTGGCCTCTTGTTGGGTGGCTTGTTTCATATTCTCATGGTCCTTTTTGCGTTGTTTTTTATCATGGATGGCTCTTAAGACAGCTTCATTGAGAGGGCCATAGTAGCATTTTAGTTTGCTATCATTGAAATAACCAACCATTTTAACACCATCGAGTGTCTCGATGCGCACATCACCATGTGGGGTAATCTCAGTGACTAGGAAGGGTCCTAAGCCTCTAAGTGTGAGTTTCTTTTTGTGTGTCTTTTGTTGAGATATCGAGCTCGTCTAGTGAGGCGGTGGCCACTGATGACCCGCCTGGGGGATAGGCCCTACATTTACACCACTGGCATGGTTGGTGAGATCATGGGAGATATGCGGCCAGTGGGATGACAGGCTGTGTGACAGCCATTCTAGAGACTGGCATAGTTATAGCGCCAGCTCATTTAGTCGGGTTCACACTATAGAGAACCCGTGTATGTATTGGTTGAGTACCTTTCATATTGTGTGTACTCTTATTCTTGTATATGGTGTGTTGAGTGTTGAGTAGAGAAGAAGATTTTCAGCCTCTCACCGTGTGTGTTCTCTATTAGGGTTTTGTGAGTGTGTGTGTGTGCTTGCAAGAGCTCAAGCTCTCTTCCCCCCTACATCTTTTCATGGTATCAGAGCCTGGTTCGTGCTAAGGGCTGAGCTGCAAGCAAGAGAACCACAAGAAGCAGTACGAGGGTAAGAGCATCAACTACTCTTCCCTATTTGTGTTGGTGACTACACCCTTGTCGGAAGCTCTACGGGAGGCACCGGCAAACGGTCTCTGATTGAGGAGCTTTCTTCGCGGGAGTAAAGCTATAGGGCAACTATACAGTCCTATCGGGCTATGATTTTCGGGCCGAAAACGCATTTCGGGCGCGTCTGGACCTCCGTTTTTCAGAAAGCAGGCGATTTCGAGCACTGCGGGTAAGTCATCGATTCTCTGCAGAACTCTGTTTTAAGAACTGCAGGAAGACAGATTGACTGTGCAGACACTGTGGGTGCTACAAAGAGGTCTACAGTTGCCATTGGGTGTATGTATGCACATTGAAGTCACTGTTGGTGACATTTGAGAGTACTACAGTACCGCTGTGTAGAAAATACAGCAATTTGTGCAGAAAAACCAGAGTGCAATTTCTGGTAAAATTGTGTGTTTGGCAAGATGTCAAATGATGGGATAACTCAGATTGTGGCTGAGAAGCTTGACAAGAATAACTTCCATGCTTGGAGGTTCAGGTTGACGAATTTCCTGATGGGAAAAGGCTATTGGGACTACATAGAAGGTGAGCATGAAGAGGCACCGGAGATACCGGATATAAATCCGACTGCTCTGCAGATGTGAAAGAGTTTAAAGACTGGAACCAAGGAGCTAGGAAGGTTATGTATTGGCTATCCATTAGTATACAGGACACCATGATTGGGCACATTCAGGATATGCCAAGTCCCCCAAGGAGGCGTGGGACACCTTGGTAAAGCTTTATGAAACAAATACCAAGGCACGCAAGATACAGTTGAAGAATGAACTTCATACTGTGGAGAAAAAGAGCATGTCTGTGAATGACTATGCGCTGAAGATAAAGGGTATTGTGGAATCCCTTGCATCTATTGGTGTGTCAGTAGATGATGATGACAAGGTGGAAGTCTGTCTACGTGGCCTCGGGCCACAATACAAGGCGTTTAAGACGTCTATTCAAACTCGGGAAAACATTCCCAACTTTACAGATTTGGTGTCTATGCTGATTATCGAAGAGAAGAACTTGGGTGAAGATCAACAGTCTTCACAAAGCAAAAACAGTTCAGAGCAATAGGCCTTCTACACGAGTTCAGGAAGAGGACGAGGTAGAGGAGGCCGTGGACGCGGTCAAGGAGGTGGCCGAACAGGTAATCAGAATTATGGCCAGCAGCAACAACAACAACAACAGTCCCAGAATCAACAACAACAACAACAACACGCAGGTGGAAGAGGCAAATTCAGAGGCAGGGGGAGTCAAAGAGGCCGTGGAAATTGGCAAAGGCAATATAATGATGTACGTGAATGCTATTATTGTGGTAAGCCTGGACATGTGCAGGCAGAATGTTATAAGAAGCAGGCTGACATGCAAAATGGGAAAGTAGAGCAAAACAACTATGCATCCTCAAGCAGAAATAATGAGGATAATGAAAGGTTGTTTGTTATGCAGCATGTCGTGAATGCCATGTCTGAAAATGTTGATGCAGCACAAAAAGATAATGTATGGTATGTGGATTCAGGCGCTTCGAATCACATGACAAGTCATGGAGAGTGGTTCAAGGAGATGAAAAACCCGGAAAGACCAGGTTTTGTGGAAACAGGGGATGACACTGCTCATCCAATTGCCCATGTTGGAGATGTGCCATTGTCTATGCAGGATGGCAAAGTGAAGTACCTTGCAGATGTACTTCATGTACCGAACATAACAAAGAATCTGGTTTCGGTTGGCCAGATGATTGAGCAGGGTTTGCAAGTTTGGTTTAACCCTAATAGGTGTTATGTTGAAGATTTTAAAGACAAGTGCAGGTTAGTTGCAAAAGGCAACAGAGTGGGCAGAATGTTTACATTGAATGTAGACATGCCTGAAATGAGTGCTGCGATGTTTGCAAATGGTTCAGGAGTTGTTGCAGACACAGACATATGGCATAAAAGAATTGGACATGTAAATGTGCAGAGATTGAAGTCTATGCAGACAAAAGGAATTGTGACAGGGCTGCCAAAATTTAA
The DNA here is from genome assembly GCF_041138505.1 of Cibotium barometz. Taxonomy (NCBI): domain Eukaryota; kingdom Viridiplantae; phylum Streptophyta; class Polypodiopsida; order Cyatheales; family Cibotiaceae; genus Cibotium; species Cibotium barometz. The sequence goes on along the minus strand of NC_141096.1, from coordinate 36,438,322 downwards.
AGTGGAAGGTATGCAGAAAATATGTGAAGCATGCCAATTTGGGAAGCAAACAAAGCATGTGTTTCCACGTAACAGATATGTGAGTAGAAATGCACTAGATGTTGTGCATTCAGATGTATGGAGTCCTACGAAGACCATATCTATGGGAGGCTGTAGGTACTATGTGACTTTTATTGATGACCACACAAGGAAAGTGTGGGTATATTTCATGAAAGAGAAGAGTGAAGTGTTCACTCACTTTCAGAATTTCAGAGTTTTGGTTGAAAAGCAAACAGGGAAATATGTAAAGTGCCTAAGGTCAGATGGAGGGAGAGAGTACTTCTCCAATGAGTTCTCTGAATTTTTGAAGAAGAATGGTATTCGGAGACAGTTTACATGCAGATACACTCCGCAGCAAAATGGAGTTGTTGAGCGGAAAAACAGGCACATTGCTGAGATTGCGTGAGCATTGATGGAAGAAAAGAATATGCCGCATTGCTATTGGGTTGAGGCTGTTTCTACAGCAGTATACATCATAAACAGGACTCCAACTGCAGCCATAAATGATGTAACTCCAGAGGAGAGATTTACTGGCAGAAAACCAGATTTGTCTCATCTGAAAGTTTTTGGATGCATTGCATATGTGCATGTGCCAGATGAGCTGAGAACTAAGCTGTATCCGAAAGCTGAAAAATGTGTATTTATTGGATACTCCCTTGAGCAAAAGGGATACAGGTGTTATAACCCTGCTACACGTGAGTTGAGGGTAAGCAGGGATGTTGTCTTTGATGAGATGAGCAGCTGGTATGCTGCTGAAAAAGAAGCTGTCGGGGTTGATGTGAGTGGAAGTGTGGTTGCACAGAATGCAGGTCAGCAATCATAGTCTTTGAGTGGACCAGGAGAGTCCTCATCTAGTGGGTCTGTTGATAGACTATGGAGTGGCAGGCTGCATCATAATACCAGTCCTACAAATGTGATTACTACATCACGTAAAGGAAAAGAGAAAGTGGTTGAGCCCCTTGGTATGCCTGACATTTCTGCAGGGCATTCTCATGTTGATGGAGAGTCTAGTGGCTCAGATATGAGCCTTGATGAGGAGCTTGGGATCCCAGCTATGAGAACACCTGGTGTAAAGAAGGTTATGGAAGCCATAAATGAGAAGCTGCGAAGATCTGGGAGAGTGAGAAATCCTGTGCATAGATTTACCTATGATGGTTATGTGGCACATCACTATGCATATATGGCAAAGGTTGTGCAGGTTGTTGAGCCCACATGCATTGATGAGGCTGTTGGAAATGTGTATTGGGAGAAAGCCATGGATGAGGAGATGGATGCACTATATGGAAATGAAACTTGGGATTTAGTGCAATTGCCTGAAGGCAAGAAAGCCATTGGATGCAAGTGGGTGTACAAAGTTAAACATAACAGTGATGGAAGCATAAACAGGTACAAGGCTAGATTGGTAGCCAAAGGATATGCGCAGACATATGGGATTGATTATGAGGAAACTTTCAGCCCAGTTGCCAAGATGGCAATGGTGAGAGTTGTGATAGCAGTGGCTGCGTCAAAGCAATGGTCTTTACATCAGCAGATGGATGTAAAGAATGCATTCTTGCATGGGGATTTGCAAGAAGAGGTGTATATGTTGCAGCCACCTGGTTATGAGGATGTGGGTCACCCCGAGCATGTTTGCAGGTTAAAGAAAGCCTTGTATGGCTTAAAGCAAAGCACCAAGAGCATGGTCTGACAAGATTTCTGAATATCTTGTCACTATTGGCTTTCATGTAGCCAATGCAGATTTCTCGCTGTATGTGAGACATGGTGATAGAGGAGTTGTGCTTGTTGTCATCTATGTAGATGACTTGATCATTACGGGGGACCATGATGCAGAGATCTTTGATGTAAAGATCTTGCTTAGACAGAAGTTCGAGATGAAGGATCTGGGGAAGCTCAGATATTTCTTGGGCATTGAGGTGATTAGGTCACCACATGGTATTGGAGACAGTATGGCTTGGACATGTTGTCCAAGTATGGTATGACAGGCTGTAAGCCTATTTCTGTGCCATTGGATCAGAATGGCAAGTTGAATGTAGATTCAGGAGAGATCTTGGAGGATCCTACTATGTACAGACGCATAGTAGGAAGTTTGATCTACATGATGATCACCAAACCAGATTTGAGCTATGCTGTTGGGTTGGTGAGTCAGTTTATGCAGGTTCCACGGAAACCGCATTTGGATGCAGTGAGACGCATACTGAGGTATGTGAAGTCTACTTTGCATTGTGGACTATTCTATGAGACTGGGACAGAGATATGTGTACATGGGTACACAGATGCTGATTGGGCTGGTAGTATCTCAGATAGAAGATCTACCAGTGGATTCATGTTTTCTTTGGGGAGTGCTGCTGTGACTTGGAGCAGCAAGAAGCAGCCTACGGTTGCTCTATCGAGTACGGAGGCCGAGTACAGAGGAGCTGCTATGGCAGCATGTGAGGTAGCTTGGTTGAGAAAGCTACTTGCAGATTTGGGTCTATCAGTGGATAGACAAGTTGTCATTTTCTGTGACAACATTAGCAGTATACAGTTGGCCAGGAACCCAGTCTTTCATGCTCGTACGAAGCACATAGAGGTTCACTACCACTTCGTCAGAGAGAAGGTCTTGGCAGGAGACCTTGATCTTGTTTATGTCAGCACAGAGGATCAGGTAGCTGACATCTTCACCAAAGCATTGGGTACAGAGAAGCTCCGCAGATTCAGGGCTTCACTTGGTGTACATGAGATGGAGTTGAGCTCGAGGGGGAGTGTTGAGATATCGAGCTCGTCTAGTGAGGCGGTGGCCACTGATGACCCGCCTGGGGGATAGGCCCCACATTTACACCACTGGCATGGTTGGTGAGATCATGGGAGATATGCGGCCAGTGGGATGACAGGCTGTGTGACAGCCATTCTAGAGACTGGCATAGTTATAGCGCCAGCTCATTTAGTCGGGTTCACACTATAGAGAACCCGTGTATGTATTGGTTGAGTACCTTTCATATTGTGTGTACTCTTATTCTTGTATATGGTGTGTTGAGTGTTGAGTAGAGAAGAAGATTTTCAGCCTCTCACCGTGTGTGTTCTCTATTAGGGTTTTGTGAGTGTGAGTGTGTGTGTGTGTGTGTGTGTGTGTGCTTGCAAGAGCTCAAGCTCTCTTCCCCCTTGCATCTTTTCATCTTTGTGCTAAATAGGAGGACCATATCACCCTTGTTCATCTATTTGTCTTTTTGTTGGTTCGTTGAACCATTGTTTATGCCTTAGCTTTTCGACAATCATGTTGTATATACTAGAAGGCATGTTTCATCAAGCTTTTCAAGATCAAAAAGGCAACATCCTAAGATGTTTTTAGTGAGCTTTTCTTGTACTGCGATACGTAAGCTGGGAACCAATAATTCCATCGGCATGATCACTTTAGTACCATAGGTTAAACTGAAGGATGTGGCATTGGTTGCTGCCTTGTAGGAAGTTCTATAAGCCCAAAGTGTTGCCAGCAACTTTTGTTCCCAATCATTGTGGCTGGCCTCCACAGTTTTAGTTAGAATGGCACACAAAACTTTGTTCGTGCTCTCAGCTTGGCCATTTACTCGGGGATAATAGGGGGACGACTTTCTGAGTGACAAAGAACTCTTGCAAGAGGAATTGGATTACCTCATTAATGAAATATGTCCCATTGTTGCTAAAAAGCTCTAGGGAGAAACCAAAGCATGTGATGATGACTGATTCGTAAAGGAATTTGGCAGTTGATTGTGCATTATCTTTACGAGTAGCCCAAGTTGCAACCCACTTAGTGCAGTAGTCCGTGTGGTAGCAATTATATATCTGGCTTGAGTGTGTCTGCTCGTTGGACTAATGGGTCCAATGAAATCAATGCCCCATTTTCAAATGGTTGTAAGGACACTATAAGGTTTAGGAACATGATATCCTTAAAAGCAAGGAATCATCGCACATTGGCACTCATCACACCGCTTAACATATTCTACTACATCCGCCATTAAGGTGGGCCACCATAACCCGACTGTGAGGACTTTGTGGGCAGTGATATTTGCCGCAAAGTGCCCACCACCAGCACAGGTAGAGTGATTCTATTCTAGAAGGAATACATATTCATCTTCATGGGCGGACACGACGTCTAAGGATCTTGTCTTCCCCCTGTCGATAGAGCTGACCTACAAATGAGTTAGTAGGGGGCTGTCTGTTTAATTAGGTGACAAGCACAATCCTTGTTGAGGGGAGGATCCACTGGTAAGCCGTTGGCTAAAAAGTGTGCTACCTCCTTGCCCCATTCATGAATTAAGAATAGTTGGAAGAGCGGCATCTGGTAAATCATCTTCTACTGACATGTGATCTGCTAGAACATGTTGTGAGCCTTTCCTCACTGTAATGGTGAAGTCAAACTCAAGCAATATAAGCAGCCACCTCTACTGATTCTTCTTGTCGAACAGGGCTTGTTTACCAAGTACAAAAGAGCTTGATGTTCCACGAAGAAAATGAATTTAGTTGCCAGGCAAAACTTCTTAACAGCATAGACCATGGCCAACCCTTCTCTTTCTGTTGTGGTGTAATTTCTCTCGGCTTCATTAAGTTAGCATCTTGCAAAGCTGATGGGGAAGCCCATGTTGTGTTCACTTGGTTGGGCCAACACACATCTAAGAGCAAAAGCGAAGGCATCCACAAAAAAGATAATGTCCCAGTTGGGGGACCTGAGAATTGGAGCACTTTCCAAGGGTTTCTTGAGTGTCGTATAAGCCTGTTGGCATTTTTCCATCAACTAAAAAATGATCAAAAGTACATAAAGGGGTTGAGCTATATCAGTATACATAAAAATGAATTGCCTATAGTAGCCAACATGTCCCATGAAGCCTTTAGACTCCCTTAAAATTGGTGGGTGGGGGTAGCTCTAGGATGAGCCACACTTTGCTATCATCGATGGAGATTCCCTACTTGCAGACAATGTGTCCCAAGATTACTCCTCCATGTCTAACTCAAAGTTGACATTTGAGTGGGTTTAATGAGATGCGATACAGCCTCCATCTTTCTAGCACCTTACACAAACAATCAAGGTGTTCCTTCCATAGGAGGTGTTGACACAAAGGTCATCCATAAAGACCTCTAGGAATTTTCAAAGATATTCCTTGTAGACAGTGCACATTAAGTGCTGGAAGGTGCCAGGGGCATTGGTCAGTCCGAAGGGCATGACACAATATGCATATGTGCCCCATTTGTTGGTGAAGGCTGTTTTGTGTGGATCCATTGGGTCGATCAACACCTAGTAGTAGCCAGAGAATCCATCAAGCTATAGGCTTCCTTTCTTGCTACCCATTCTAGCACTTGTTCTGTGAAGGGTAAGGGGTAATGATCCCTTATGGTGGTGGCATTGACCTTTTTGACATCTATGCTCACTCTAACTTTCCTATTCTTCTTGGGCACTATCAAAATGGGTGATACCCATTCCGTATGTTCTATTTCATAGATGAATCCGGCATGAATGAGTCTGTCAATCTCTTCTCGGACCATCTTGAATATTTTGGGTTCATAGGATATGCCCTTTGTTCGACCAACATTTCTCCATCAACCATTGAGATGGTGTGCTTGACTACTTTGGGAGGTACACCTTTCATATATGTGTACTTCCAGACAAAGCAATCCTAGAATTCTATAAGCAAAGCGATGAGTTTGGTCTGTTCCTCCATAGAGAGGTCTTCTCCAATGTATATTGGCCTTAGGTCTTTGCACGAGCCTGCCAAGTTTACTTCTTTGACCTTGGCTAAACCATCATAAGAGGTCCCTGGTTGCCCATTGTGAGACCTTTGGGCCGAGTCATATTGGATGAATCTATCGGCCATCCGAAAGGTCTTGAAATGTTTGGGCACATGTTTGGTTTCTTCAGCCCTAGCGCTTTCTTCTTCCAATAGCCTTTTGGCTTCTTTTTTTGCTAGCACTATCTTTTTATTGCATGTTCTGTGCACTGAGCAACGGCAAAGATTTTCTGGTTCTGTTGTGGGTCGAACGGGTTCCATTGGCTTTGGGGTGGTTGTGTGAACCAGAAGGGAGCTACTGGAAAACTCCTTTTGCCATATATTGTTGAAGTGGTTATGTGCTTCAATAGCCCCAACATACTTTAGCCAGTGGGTATTTGAATCATCTGGGAAGACATATTCTGACCCTTGGAATCCATTGGGCTTGTGAGTCCTCTGGGAGCGTGTGTCCCTTGATAGTTCCGCTCTAATGGCCTGTTCAAGTTCTTGGGTGGTGACGCTTGAGCTAAGCATGTATAGAGATGTGATCTCCTGCCTGTTGTCAGGGCAAACCTCGTGCTGGTACATCTAGGTAAAATATCTAGGGTGGCAAGGATATGCATCTAATTCTCAGAGTCTTCTGGCTCCAGAAGAGGTGCACATTCCTCACTATCCTCTTCATCATCATCAAGTGTCTTGTGGTAGGTTTCATAGTGATTGACTGTAGTAGATCGGATTTAGGAGACCCCTGCCCGCTCTGTGCATTGAACTCTGGAGTGCCGGCAGCGGAAGTAGCAACCTTGTGGGCAGGGGGTAGAGCTTCCCACTCGAGGACTTGTCCCCCACGAATGTCCGGACAAGAGACTAATCCCGGGGTTCTTCCAAAACCGAACTTGAAAAAAAAACTTTCCTCACCCAGAAAGCATAGGCGCTTCCTCCAGGAAAATCTTCTAAAGTAGTCAAGGGCCTTATCTATCAACTCGTGGGTCACATGGCCGAATCAAGGAGAAACTTGCACACTTGGCTCATAGATATCATCGCTTTTTTTTCCCTTTAGCGAGGCACAGCCGTTGATTCTTTCCCATAGAACAAGAATCTTCTTGGGACTTACTTTAACTATCGTAACTTAAACCTAACTGAATTTTCCATGGGCCGGTTGGCTAACCCCAACCGGCCCATGGGTTAGCCAACCGCCCAACCACTGTATTGGTGGGATCCCTTTTTATAAAAATTGGGTTGTGTTTGTCCCAGGTACCAAGGAAAAGAGTTCCCAGGCCCCCTAGCCGGCACTCATGCAAATACAAAATAGACACACCACTTACGCACCCACCAATATGAAATTGCCTTTTCTCAGATTCAACTATCTTCAAAACAAAATTGGAATGAACCCACGATGTTTCCATCATAATTTTCAATGTTCTAGTTCCATTATTTTACAATCAAAATGTCATCCGGACTCTCTGTTGAGACCAGCTAGTCACCCTAACGAGATCCAATTTCAATTCCAGTTCACTTAGATAATTTCTCCCCAATCTATCAATATCTTCCTCGACATATGCATGGGTATCCTAGCAACCGAGCCCGTGCATCACCTAGTCAGAACACTCTAGGATCCTCCTTAGGTGTCCTAGTACTTCACTCAAGTACCGCTTCATCGACCCTCGCCCATCATACCAGAAGCGCACCATTTTCAACCATACCAAGGCTAGTCAAGACCTTGGCTTTGCTGCGGGAGACGTCCTTCAATGACTCCCTGCCAGCTATAACATAACTCTCCTTAGATTAAACCATAAGCAAATGCTTCCTCCAGCATTCTGGCGTAAGATAGTCCTTTTAAAAAAAAACAGAGTTTCTATGCAAGTAAGAATTTCCCATTGAGTTTGGTTTCACGAGAGTCCCTTATTTTCAACCTAGGCTTTCTCAATTTTATGCATAGAACTAAATTCATTTTTTTAAAAATTTTACCATAGCTTCGCTGCATTTTCTGAGAATTCTCAAAAATTCTACTTCTAAATATTTATACATAATTATGAAATATGGTGAGACTTCCTCTTTTAAAACTAAAAATTTATTATGCATACATAAGCATGATTACTTTTAAACCTCTTGTTTATTTTTAAAAAAATATCCATTTATCATTCCTATATGAAAATACTTACAAAAATGTTAGCATAACTCTCTTTCAACTTAAAATGGATTAATATGAATTTTCTTAATCATAAACAAGCTTAAAGGAGTTAATCCTCATTTTAATTAGAATAAGAATGATAAAAATGCTTAATCTCTATCTCTAGCTTGTTAAGCCTAAAGTTTTGATTAAGAAAAATGAGATTAATACTAAGATCCACCCCGCCAAGAAGCATTCATCCATAAAGATGAGTAATCTTTCTAAAAGAGAGATTTACTAATCAAAAATATTATATTTAAGCATAAAAGACTAGCATTAAACCATTGATTGGTTGCACACATACCCAAGTGTGTTGGGCACTTGTATACCTCACCAATTAACACTTAAATCACTCCCAAATCCCTCAAATGCAGGCGGCGCATTCTGATAGAAAAACAGAGCAGTTTTTTGATATTTTTGAAGAGAGGAGATCGATTATCACTTGGTTGCTTGATTACTTCCACAATTGCTTTAGCAATTGGTTGCTACACATAGTTCAAAAGAGGGCTACATGGTTGGTTTGATCAATTATGCCTAATTGAGCTGGGAATGACCTGATTAAAAAGCCTGTCCACTGGTTGCAAAGAAACAGAGTGATTTTAATTGAGCAATTAATCTTTGGTCTTAAACAATTGGACAAATTCCTCTTACATGGAGTTAGGGGACATCATTGCTAAGCTAATGAATGCCTGGTTGCTCAATTTGGACAAATATTGAAGAAATTAGAGCAAATTTACTATTGGTTTTTCCCAAAACAGAGAAAGGGGTTTTCAAAAATTGATATGTACACATGTCAGATGGTGTTAATACTCTACATTGAGGTTGTTTAGGTGTCAATGCAAGTTACCCATACTTGATTACACCACTAAATTGTGATTTGGAGCCTTGGAAGGTGCATCAAAACAGGGTATCTCGGACTGCGTGAGCCAGTTCATTTTGGATGCATACAGGTTGATTTTCTACATCAAATTTGAAGATTGTTGGCTACTTTGGAGTATCTGGAACACTCATTGGAGTGTGGTTGAGCTAAGGAAGGCTCGGTTACAGATTTGAAAGTGTACGCAAGGTGTTTTGCATTGAGCAAATATGTCGGATAATCCAGTACAGATTGTTGGTGAAAAGCTGGATAGGAAGAACTTCCAGGCATGGAAGTACAGGATCAAAAGTTTCTTGAAAGGAAAAGGTTTTTGGAATCTCATTAGAGGTGCTGAGCCAGAGCCTGAGCTACCCGACAACCTACACAGCAGCAAGTTATTGCTCATAAAAGCAATGGTCAGAAAGAGCATTCAAAGTGTTGCATTATCTGTCTATATGTATTTCTGATGCTATGCTCATACACATACAGGATGCTGAGAATCCCAAAGATGCATGGGATACTTTGGTAAAGATGTTTGATACAGACACGAGTGCTCGCAAGTCTTAGTTTGCAACAACAAATACATAATGTGAAGCGGAATAAAAGGAGCATCCATGATTATGTGCAAGAAATAAAGAAGTTTGCAGATGCATTGGCAACAATAAATGCCCCCATGCTTGATGATGATTTGGTGGATATTACCTTGCGTGGTCTTGGTGGCAAGGAATATAAGTCATTTGATACATCTATCTCGGTTTGGAGTACAGGTCTACCAAACTTTGATGAGTTGGTTTCACTCTTACTTGTTGAGGAAATCAAACTCAGTGATTCATTTCTGGATGCATCTACTAATCATGATGATAATGGCAGAAATCAGGCTTTCTACTCGCAAAGAGGTTTTAGAGGCAGGGAGAGATTCGCATCACGTGGCCGTGGTGGTAATGGTCGTGGATGGCAGGACAGGTCATCACAACAGAATTTTCAGCCCACATATGGTGTGCTAGAGGTGGTCGTGGATATGCACCTCAGAGAGGCAGAGGTAATCCTCGTGGTAGAGGATGTTGGCAAGGCCAACAAACATCTATGCAAGATGTGGAATGCCATTATTGTGGAAAATTTGGTCATATGGCGAGAGATTGTTTCCGCAAACAAAATGATTTGAGAGGGGATAGAGCACAACGTGGTGGACATTATGGTGGAAATTATGCACAACATGGTGGTGGAAATTATGCATCAAGCAGTAATGATGGCATAGCAAATCACTTGTTTGCCATGAAACATGTTGTGGGATCGATGATGACAAATGCTGAGAATGATGATACTTGGTATATGGACTCTGGAGCATCAAACCATATGACTTGTCATGGTGAATGGTTTGAGCATATGAAGCCTATGGATGTGAAAGCCTATGTGGAAACAGGAGATGATACTCAGCATGCCATTACACATGTTGGTAGTGTACCATTGGTTATGCACAATGGTCAAACAAAGTCTATGTCAGATGTATTGTATGTGCCTTCTATCACAAAAAGCTTGGCCTCAGTTGGTCAAATGGTGGAACAGGGATTACAGGTTCGTTCAACGAGCATGGTTGGATTTCAAACATGAATGTAGAGTCATTTTGCTAAAGGCAAGAAAGAAGGCAGATTGTTTAAGCTGGATGCTGGGATTCCTGAGTTAAAATCAGCCATGTTCTCTAAAAGCAGGAATGTGGTACAGGACATTGATATGTGGCATAAGAGGATTGGACATGTCAATATACAAAGGTTAAAGAACATACAGACAAGAGGCATTGTCAGTGGATTGCCTAGATTCAAGTATGATGGGCATATGCATGTTTGTGAAGCCTGTCAGTTTGGAAAGCAGGCAAGGTTGCGGTTTCCTAGAGAAGGAAATATGAGTAGCAGGCCACTTGAGATAGTACATAGTGATGTATGGGGTCCTGCACAAAACCCATCTATCAAAGGCAATTTATACTATGTGACATTCATAGATGATTTCAGCAGGATGACATGGATATACTTTCTCAGAGAGAGGAGTGAAGTATTGGAAAAGTTTATGGATTTCAAAGCTTTTGCAAAAAAGCAATATGGCTGTTGGATTAAATGTTTGAGGACAGATGGAGGTGGTGAATACACCTCAAAGGCTTTTGAGCATTTCTTGAGAAAGCATGGAATAAGAAGACAATTGACTTGCAGGTATACACCTCAGCAAAATGGTGTGGCTGAGAGAAAGAATAGAGTCATATGTGAAGTGGCCAGGGCAATGCTTAATGAAAAGAGCATGCCAGATTATTATTGGGCAGAAGCATGTGCTACTGCAGTGTATATACTGAACAAAACACCTACAACAGCCATTCATGGAAGTACGCCAGAGATGAGGCTTACAGGTTATAGGCCAGACATTGGACACCTCAAAGTTTTTGGATGCATAGCTTATGTACATGTGCCTGATGAAAGAAGAAGGAAGTTGGATCCTAAGGCAAAAAAGTGTGTATTTATTGGATATGCACAGGATCGAAAGGCATACAAATGTTACAATCCACAAACTAGGCAAGTTGTTATCTCACGAGATGTGGTGTTTGATGAGCTTGCTAGTTGGTACAAAGCAAAGGATGAGGGTGTCATTGAGTCACTTGATGCTGATGTGCATGTGAACTTGCCACAAGCAAGTTTTAGTTCTACTACTATGTCTGGGCCAGCAATAGAAGCTGTGAGAGTAGTACTGTACGTCCATGGCTAGGACGGTTGAGGCATGAGAGTGTGAGCACTGGGAGTGGTGCTGTGGATAAAGGAAAGAAGAAGGTTGAAGGCATTGGAATTATAGGTTATGGTTATGAGTCATCGAGTTCAGAGAGTTTGGATGAGGAGCTTGGCATACATATTTTACGCACACCTGGTGCTAGACAGGATAGATATGTACCACCACATGCTAGAGTGACAGGTGTTCAGAGTGATCCGCATGCATTGCAGATATCCCAAAGGGTCAAATATCCCGTTGACAGGTTAACATATCGAGATTTTGCTATGCACTATGCATATATGATATCTATGGTGAAGCATGTGGAACCTACATGCTATACAGAAGCTATTGGGGAAAGCATGTATGGGAGAAAGCAATGAATGTTGAGTGACAGGTTAACATATTGAGATTTTGCTATGCACTATGCATATATGACATCTATGGTGAAGCATGTGGAACCTACATGCTATACAGAAGAAGCTATTGGAAAGCATGTATGGGAGAAAGCAATGGTGCTAGACAGGATAGATATGTGCCACCACATGCTAGAGTGACAGGTGTTCAGAGTGATCCACATGCATTGCAGAGATCCCATAACATATCGAGATTTTGCTATGCACTATGCATATATGACATCTATGGTGAAGTATGTGGAACCTACATGCTATACAGAAGCTATTGGAAAGCATGTATGGGAGAAAGCAATGGATGTTGAGATGGACGCATTGGTTCATAATGACACATGGGACTTGGTTGCATTACCAAAGGACAAAAATGTTATTGGCTATAAATGGGTTTACAAAGTGAAGTGCAAATCTAATGGTTCCATTGAGCGACATAAAGCAAGATTGGTAGCTAAGGGTTATGCACAAACCCAAGGCTTGGACTATAATGAAACGTTTAGTCCAGTGGCAAAGATGGGAACAGTGAGAGCAGTCATTGCTATAGCTGCAGCTAATGGTTGGGAAATGCATCAGATGGATGTCAAAAATGCATTTCTAAATGGAGATCTACAAGAAGAAGTGTATATGGCACAACCAAAAGGTTATGTACACCCAAGATATCCCACTCATGTATGCAGATTGAAAAAGGCATTATATGGTTTGAAACAAGCACCTCGTGCTTGGAGTGATAAGATGAGCAGATATCTTCTCTCTCTTGGATTTCAGATTTCTATAGCAGATTCTTCACTCTATGTGAAGAAACCGAACATGGGATTGTTTTACTCGTCATCTATGTGGATGACTTGATTATCACAGGTGATCATGGTGCAGATGTGATGTATGTCAAGAAAGCTTTGAGTGGGCAATTTGATATGAAAGACCTTGGTGAGTTGAGATACTTCCTTGGAATTGAAGTGATGACAGATCATGCAGGTACATGGTTAGTATAGCACCAATATGCATTGGATATGTTGGCAAAATATGGCATGACAGGGTGTAAGCCTATGAGTACACCTTTGGAGCAAAATGTGAAGTTGCGGGTTGACTATGGTGAGGAGTTGGATGATCCATCTATGTACAGAAAGATGGTTCGTAGTCTCATTTACATGACTATCACACCCGGATTTGAGTTATGCTGTGGGGCTAGTAAGCCAGTTTATGCAGAGCCCCAGAAAACCTCACTTGGATGCAGTGAGACGCATTATGCGATATGTTAAGACCACTGCACATTATGGTCTACTTTATGAGAGTGGTAAAAGCTTGGATATACATGGCTACACAGATGCTAATTGGGCAGGTAGCTCATATGACAGGAGGTCTACTAGTGGATATGCTTTTACACTTGGAAGTGCCGTGGTGAGTTGGAGTAGCAAGTAGCAACCTACAGTTGCTTTATCCAGTACAGAGGCTGAATACAGAGGTGCAGCCATTGCTACTTGTGAAGCTGTATGGTTAAAGAATCTCTTGGCAGATTTGGGTGAGCCTATTGATGGCAAAGTTGTCATTCATTGTGACAACATGAGCAGTATACAGTTGGCAAGAATCCAGTATTTCATGCGAGGACCAAACACATAGAGGTCCATTATCAGAAGGTGCTGGATGGAACAGTTGATCCACAGTATGTGAAGACTGATGAGCAGGTGGCTGACATCTTTACCAAGCCACTTAGCAGGGAGAAGTTTGAGTACTTCCGTACAATGTTGGGAGTACATGGGATGAGCTTGAGGGGGAGTGTTGAGAGCCTTGATATCCCAAGCTCATCTACATCTTCATCGGCAGTACATCATGATCTTGAGAGGGGCTGTTGAG